>NC_090932.1:338740313-339057873 GCF_040938575.1 Ambystoma mexicanum
AGTAGTAGAGGTGAGGAGTGGAGGGAGTATAGTAGGAACTAAGATCAGAGGGTGGAGGTATTTCATAGCGAGAGGAACATCGGAGGAAGAATCAAGGAGAGAAAGGAAAAGCAGTGAGTGGAGAGGGAGGGAGGGAGGGAGAGGAACCCCAGAGTGCGGAAGGACAAGATAGGAGTGGTACTTGAGTGTCTGGAAGTCGGATAACCTTGACCTGCATCACATTGGGAAGTCTTGGAGTAGGAACCCCTAGACAGGCAAGGGCTTTTCCTATAGTGCATCACATTAAGCTAGATGGCGTGTGCATATGGTAGGGGTTACCCATCTCTAGTGACCAGCCAGGTGTTCATGGACCTCCCAAATTTTAAATCAACACCCCTGGCTGCTTGGCCAGAACTGTTTCTCTCTGCAGCTCATTTCAATTTAAAGCTTACTTTTCACAATGCATAAAAAAGCCTGCTTTGGGGGAAAGGGCAGACAATTGTTTGCAAATTGGTTATTTGTAAGTCCTGATAACTGTGTTTGCTCTGTTACTAAAATACATTAACAATGATCCAATGTGTCAAGGAAGACATTCATATTAAACACAAACTCTCAGTGCACAGAGCTGCCCAAGATCACAGGGCACTGCAGTGTTATGTTATGTTAGGTGAGTTTATAGTGCACACACACTACTTTCTAGTGCTGATTCCGTTCTCCCATATGGGCCATCTATTGCATCTTGCTTCCTCTTTCCATATTAAATGTCTATCGCACAGGCTACAGGGTAACTCAACGGCACAATTCATTGCAGACTTCCACTGCTTATGATAAATAAGTGCCTACCTGGCTAAATAATGGCAGATTGGGGTTATCCAAGGAACTGTCAACTCTATCTGGGCAAATGCACTATTATAAGAATTTACAAACACTAAATCAAAGTGAACTGCACTCTGGTTGTGATTTTGATGCAGTTACTTAACTCTCAATGTGGTTTATGTCTTGTGGGTGATGGTTGGGGCTATGCAAATTAGCAAAATATGCACAGTTTTGGAGCGCAAGCGATGGGGATGTAGGCAACAAACAAGCAACTCTCGAAAACCACTGTGAAAAGTGGGCATCTATGTCTTTCTATCTGAAGTTTTCATGAATCGAGCTACATCTGCGAGCTAGGATGAGGAACACCATTTCACAAAAAAACGATATGTCTGCTCAGAGCTTCACAAACGACTGTTTGTTGTTCACCCTAGAGCAGATGAGGGGTGTACTACCCAATTTGATCGAACTTTATTGATCGAATGGTACATCTGGCTGAAATCAGCCAGTACCATTCGATCAAATCGATTCGCTCAAACTGGGTAATCCATACCGAACATGGGGAGCGGGGGAGGCACGGGTGTCCCCTGCTCCCCATGTTCAGTATTGAAGGCCTTGGGTGCGTTAAAGGGGTGCCCCTGCTTCCTGAAGATTGGAGGCGGGGACAAAAAAATAGAAAAGGGGACCCTGCTGCGTCGGAACCGACCCACGTTACAGGGACAGAACTGACAATGCAGGGTCAGGAGAGGTAGCGGACGAGGAAAACAAAGTGGGGGTGATGGGGGGATGAATTTGGACGTGTGGGGGGACATGCATTTGCAGAGTTTGGCCGCGATAAAGTTGTATTCATGGCGAAATTGACTGCGGTCAATACGGTCAATTCCGCCACAAACAATTCTGCCATGGCCAAACAACACAGATCTGATGCGGAAGGGGTCTAAAGTGGAGGAATGGTTGTAATGTTATTTTCTTAGTATTACTTTTCAATGTTTTGCATTATTTTGTGTGCCTTCCACCCTAACACGCCCCACCCTTCAACATTTTTCTCGACGTGACATTTACATTGTTTGGTTAAAATATCGTTTGACCCTCGCCGAGGTTCAGTTGCAGTGGTTTGAGATAGAGCTGGGATACGTTTTCAAATTCTGTTCCCATAGTGACTCTTGCATTCTTGTGGCGCTGCCATTTCCTGTATCTCCCCCTCCCCAGGCAGAGTGCAGTGTAAAAGTTAAGAAGAGGCGAGACTAAGACGTAACTCGCATCAAAAGGCCCGACCCTTCCTATAGATATTAGACTGTTGACTAGGCCCCCGCAGTCTGACACCGCCTGTCTGCCCCCGCCCCATTAATGCAGCCCACTGAGAGAGAACTCTAGATGTCCGCCGAGAGTTCCGGCCTCGGATTTGGGATTTTTAGCTCCCTTCCTTTGTGGCACTGTGGGGGAGAGGCTTCGGATTCGTGGTCTCTTGTTTCTTACGGCGATTGTCTGAGAACGGCGAGAGTCTGTGAGTCAGAGTCCTTTCTCTTTGAGTCTAGGGCGTGTCTCTGGTTCTTGGAAGGGTGCAGGGTGTACTTCACTGACTGGCACACGGTTTGAACTTTGAAGGGACATTCGCGGGAGAATGGCCACTTCTTGAGCGACTTCCGTTATGTTGTTGGTGATTCCGGAACCAGTCATGGCTCTTGGAAAGAAAGAAAGAAAGACAGACATGTATTGTTCTTAAGGAAGATACAGCTACAGCTGTAAGTTGTGAAGAGACCGCGCGGACGGCTGATCATGCATTACATAACGCTTCTCCCTTTCTCCCACCCTGTGATTTTGATAGGAATTCAGTGCGAGGAACGGATGTGGGCCGTCACACATTGATTATAAATCAGGCGGCTGAAGTCACACCTTGGTTAAGATGTTTTTTTATTACAACAGGGGCTATTTTACATATTTACTTCTGCAAGTAAGCCATTACCGTTCAGAAGAATGCTTAGAAATAATAGCAGAAGGCCCATAAAAGTCAGCAGGTTGAAGTGAACGTCTGACAGAGCTAGCTCAAAGAGATCGATGCAAGGAGGATTACCTTCGGCGGGGAGCGGTGGGGACGTCCACAGGGATTATAATGGCTATCGGCTGCCAATGTGTGTGTATGTAAACTCCAAACAACACCCACAGGCTGTGTCTCTCATCATTTGCCATCTCACTCCTGTCTGTACACCGATGCCAATAGTTTTGGCTTAATAGGGGCACCAAAGCGGCATCGAATAGCCAAAACTAAAAAGGGCCTTTTATTTTGACTCCTGTTTGAGGCTATCATTTATCCTACGCTTCCAGTCCTTCTCCTGCCCTTTACCTGCTGGCACCCCCTGTGTGTTTCAGTTATTGCATCCCTATTCTGGCCACCTCCCACAATGACACTTCATTTTAAACACACTCACGCCAACCTCATCTACCCCCTTGCTTCTTTCTTGCTTCAAGGCCTCTTCCCTCCACCACCTTCGCCCCTGCTTAACTCACTCAGGGCTCTCTGGTAGGTCCAAATTCATTTCAGCAGGATTTCTTTCCTCATAGACCAATTTTATTTGAACCTGCCCCAAATCTCATTGAAGACCATCACTGAAACCTGGATCCACGAGACACAGCCACTCTAGGGGCCTCATGCATTCACTCCAGCAGTGGTGATGGTCTTTTGATCAGTAAAGTCACCCTTATCTTTCCCTGTTTTACCAAACACATTGTTTCCAAAGTCTTGCACCAAACCCTCTTGCTGTCCTCTTCATCTACCGGCACTTGGCCATCCTCTCATTCTCTTCTTTCGTGGCATAACACCCCCCACCTGAATCCACTGATACTGAAGTCCCAGCCATGCTGTTGTGAGACTCCCAAACATGACTAACCCCCACCCATTCCAATTGGTGGGTCTTGCTCCTTTCTCTACCACCACTCTCTAGCACCCCACCATGGTTGACTGATGCAAGCCATGGTGACATGCTTGATCCAGCCAATCTCTCGCCCATCGTTAGTCACAGCCCTCACCTTGGATCCCTTTCCGTTGGACCACTCCGTCCTTCATTTAATGGTCTCTGCCCCTCCTCTCTTCTTACTCCTTACTTTATCAGCAAACGTACAGTTCATCCTGGCTCCGATTTCATCTCTTAACCAAGCTAAGCCCTTCCCCCACCAAGTCCTAAGTCCACCTCTACCTTCTTTGACTTCAATTAAGCATCAAAATCTTAATTTGGGCTCTTACCCAGTTCGCACCTTAATTCCCTCCTGTCTGTTTTCTCAACCTAGACCTCACCAGTCACCCCAAAATGTACAACTTCAATGAACCCACTCACATGTCTGCTTCAACTCCTGTGTGACAACTCCTTGAGTCATAGAAGGAACTCCTTACTCTTTACACTACCCAGGGCTCTGCCAAGTCCACTTCCTGCCCAGCCTCATCTCTTGCCCTCACTCATGTTGTTGCGAGATATCTTGGATCCTCTGGTCTTTGCTGCACTACCTCTACCATGCTCTCACTCTACTCCTGCTACATATCGAAAACCTCCAAAATATATGACACCCTCACTGCCCTCCTTCCTTTCTCATCCTCCACCAATCATAGCCCCGATCTTATCTTTCTGACTACCCCCCCTGCCCCAGTACCCCAGCTGAACTGACACTTGTTTTCTAGTTCTGTACCCACTGACCCCTTTGCACTGCATGCAGTTAAATAATGTGCAACCCTTACCTACTTCTTCCTACTGTGTCTCTTTAGCCTGGTGCTACCTCATAAGATCTTCCTGGCATGCTTCGAGGTGTCTACCACTCTATCCAAACAAAAGAAGCCCACTGCTTTCCACGTCAATGCAGCAAACTATTGTCATGTCATGTCTCGCTTTTCACTTGCTACTTGCACCTTCTGGAACATATAGTATTCAAATGCAGTAACACCTACCTTCACAGAGGCTAACAAACTCGGCACCCGCCTTCCAATCTGGAAGGGGTTGCAGAAACCACCCTCACCACGTCTACAACTTCTTCATTACTGCTCACTGCCATTTTGTCATAGCCATTCCCATTCTCCTGTTTCAGCCGCAGGATTTTATTTGGTGACCTTACCACATAGAACCGCTCTGTCTGCAGTGTTCGACACAGTTGACCATTCCTCTTAACCCTCTCCCACCTTCGCTTCCAGGATACTGCCCTCTCTCATAAATGTCCCCCTAGCTGGCTGACCACTCCTTCTCCATCTCTTGGAACTTTGGCCCATCCACTGCCGCCACCTCCTAGTAGGGGTTTTCCAAGGCGAGTCTCTCCTTGGTTCTCTTGCATTTATACTATGCAGTTCTGCTTTGCACACTCATCTCAGCCTTTGCTTTCTCGCGTCATCGTTTTGCTGATGTTAATCAAATCTTCTCCTTCCGTCTTCCACCCTGAACTTATCCTCCCATATTTCATGTGTCTCTCTGATATGTGTCAGTGAGTACTGCTGCATTGTCTGATGGGGTTGGACCCCTCAAACACAGACCCCCCGCAAAGACAGAAGTGATTTTTTACTTTGCCCCCTAAGACCAATCCTCTTGTCCCCTCTGGCATTTTCTTTCCATCCTAAACTTTTCACCTCGGGACCAATGGTTCACAACCTATGGGTCCACTTTCCCAGCGATCTAAAACGTCATCAATGTGCTACCTCTATCAAGGCGTATAAAAGCATACTAGCATAACCCATTAACATAACCCATCCTGCCGGGCTAAACATACTCCTCATTGCCACAATGTGTCTCCACCTCAACCTCTACCCTAATAAAGCTCTGTTCTACACCATGGTCCTCAGCAAACCACACTCCTGCCCCAGCTTCCTCCGGGGACACTCACTCTATTTCTTTGCTCCTCTGAACAGAGATTTCAACTTTGCCATCTTCACCTTCGTTAATCTTCCTTGATCTTCACCCACCTCTTGTCGCTGTCTCCATGCAGGATCACTCTCCATGCGCAACCGCTCACTTTTCAAATACCTGCTTCCGGATTTAAAGATTATCCACAAATGTTTGACCCCCCTAAATCGGTAACTCTATCACGAGATGCTCTCCCACTCAAACTCTGCAATCCTAACCCCTTCTCTCAGCGCCCCGTCATGAGCCGCCTGTGCTGAATCTTGCTTTCTCTCTTTTTCACTTCGGGCCCTCAACATCTGAAAATTGCTACCCTCCAAGATTAGGAACGTCTCCAGAGTGGAGGGTCATGAAATTACTGTAAAGGGGAACCCCAAAGAAGTCCCTTTCACCCACAGTAAAATCATCCCTCTCCCATGAAGGACTACCCCTGCCCTGCAGATAATGGGTTCCTAAAAATAGGCAAATAATCCCAGAAAATAAAAATAAGGAGTAAACCTACTCCCAAATAAAGCAGTAAATGGACACAGGAGCACGTTCCACTGCTTTCACCCACTTGGCTCCATGGACATGTGTGTTGACCAGTAGTACACTGAGAAGAAAACAATACTTTTATCACTACCTATCTGAAGATGTAAACATTTTTATTCTAATGTGCATGAATAACTTGGTGCAAAGAAATATTTATTACCACACATTTGTTTTACAATCAATCTTTTATATGCTTACTAAATACTCTAATTGGGAATGGGACTTACTATTTGCTCCCTAAAAAATCATTTTACTCCCAATTTTAAAAAATAGGGACTAAAATACTCCCACTTTAAAATCTTCTCTGGAGCACTGATGACCCCCATCTGTAATTATGTGTAAATATGGAACATTTTATTTTAATTCTCTCTTGATATTTGTTTTTGATGGTCCGCACTATGCCCTATTCATTTCCGTGCCCCCTTCCTGTCTATAAACACGTTTTAGTGTGTTATCTTCGTACCTGCGTGATTATTGCAGCGTGGCAAATTTTCAATTCGACAACTGTGTGTCGCAATAATCAGATAGATCGCACTTGCCAGCAATCCCCCTACCCGCCACCCCTAAACCCCTATGTAAGGTGAGAATCACTTACCTTTTTTTTTACTTACCTTTGTCCGTTTCTTCCCTGCAGCATGAGTTCTGCCTCCCCATTCTGCGGCGGAACGTCCGCCGCAGGGTCCGTTTTTTTACTTTTTTTATTTACTTTCTTTTCCCCCAGCTTCCGAACCCATAATGTCGAGCAAGGGGAAAAGGGAAGCCCCTCCCCCGCCCAACACCTGCTCCTCTTGCTCGGCATTATGAGGATTTGTTTTTTGTTCCTATGCCGAATGCGCATTGTTCACGCAGTCAGCATTTTTCTTTCAGTATTTTTGGCCAAAACGGTTATCTTCCATACTCCTGCTGTTAATTTTAAACGCACCTGTAATTCTTGTTTCAGATTGGCGCACTTCACGCTCTTTAATAAATAAAAGTACAAACAAAATATCCTTCAGTACGTATATCTCTGTGCCCAACACAAAGAGCATAGCCCGGTTTTCCCTCAAGTAGGCCGTCAGTAAAGATTTATTTCACTGTGTTACGTGGTTTGGCAGAGCTCCTTCACCTTCTCTTTTATTTTTTTGTGAGTCGCCCCATTCATATGGCTGCAGACCATCTTGCACCCCTGCTTATCCACCTTGGTAACAGTGCTGTGTCCAAAGGAAGTTCACTTGGGGCCATCATCGCTTGATCGTAGCCAAGACCCGTTTGATTGCTTCTATCTGCACCAACCCTGTGTCTTGGACCAAATCATGCTTTTATAGAGGAATATTAAAAGATGTCACCTGTACCTATACCGTTGTCTTCCTTAAAACAACATTCCCCAATACCTTCATTGTCTTTGGATTCCTTGGGATACCCTTCCCCAAGCTTCAGGTTGTTCAAGTTCTAAAGGCCACAAAAGAAATATAACAGTTCCTTTTAAGTTTCTCAGGGTTCACTTCCCTAAGCTTCAATCAAAACAACACGTTAGGCGTGTCAGGGTTCCCTTTCCCAAGCTCAGGCCCCTTTCAACTTGTCCAAGAAAAACAAAGAAAAACGCTAAAGAAATATACCACAGTTCTTTGTGTAGCTTCTCAGGGTTCCCTTCTCTGTGCTTAAATCGTTTCAACACTACAAAACCATAGGTTTCCAACTTGGTTAGGCCTCTCAGGTTTCCCTTGCCCAAGCTTAGGCCCCTTTCAGTTTCCATCATTGTCAGGATGTACTTTGCTTTGTTCATTAGGCCTCTCAGGGTTATCTTCCCAAGCTTAGGCCCCTTTCAGTTTCCACCATTGTCGGGATGTACTTTGCTTTCTTCATTAGGCCTCTCAGGGTTTCCTTCCCCAAGCCTAGGCCCCTTTTTGGTCTCAAATTCTTTATTTTTTTTTATTGTTTTAGCTGAAACAAGTCAACTTTACAATTTTTCTATTTCTTATTATACAAAATTACAAGGTAAAAAGGAAAGAATTACATAACTTAAAATATATCAAGTTAATTACATCAAAAGAAAAAGAACAGTACAATTTAAAAGATCACATCAAATCAAATCACTGTATACAATCGGAAAGAGAAGATTACAAAACCGAATTCTTCGATTTCAGTCTTACGTGTGTCTCTTTAACTCTGGAATACTTCTCAAAAATCGGATAGTACCAATTGTCAGAGATACAGAGAGACCCGACATAATCATAAGCCACAAGGTGTCCTTGGATACATCACTACGTTCTTTTAGCGGAGGTTTTAAGTACAGTAGTCTTCTGACACATACAGTGTTACATTCGGTCAATATATGTTTTAAAGTTTCAACTTCTGTATCACTTTTGCATAGACGGCAGAATTTTTCCTGTGATGGAGTGATTTTATGCTTTACTTGTACCTCTTGGGTTGGCCAAAGATTTAATCTTGTTCTCAAAAAGTCGGATCTATGTTGCATTGACGGTGATTTGATCATATAAGATTCAGCAAAACTGTATTTTTTATGTAAAAAGACATTTCCATCAAAATCTTTATATTTAGGACAAGTAAGTCTATTCCTTGCCCAATCCCATTACAACAGCTTGGTCTTTACTCGAATAGGGTTTTGTAAAAGTAATTCAATTAAAGCATCGGCATAAGAAATGGCATTAATGACCTCCTGGTGCCATTTTTCAGCAAAAATATCCTTGGATTGCAGAAGGTAACGGGCCTGGGTCCCTAATAGCATGTTTGAGTCGTATGCTAAGATACATTTACGAAACAAACGTATTATTTGCCATACATAGCGGCTGTACAATGATGTTAATCCTAATTCATTGCGAATGAGGGCAATTGGTGTACAACCAGGCAAGCATAAAATACGCCTCCAAAATTTTGCTTCACATTTTTCCCAGACAGATTCCAATATAATAGGTAGAGTCTCAGAACCATATAGTAGAATTAGGGTAACTTTTTGTTTGAAGTATGTCAAAACCGGTATAACCGAAAATTTCCCAAATTTGGCTTGGATTATAATAGATTGTGAAATCATTGTATTCATCTTAATCTTCCATCTGGACATCTGTGCTCCGACCATAACGTCGGAGATAGCTACACCCAGGTAAATATATTTGTTAACCTTTTCAAGATTTGTGCCCCAAATAGAAGTTCAACTTGTCAGGATGTACCTTTCCTTTCAATCAAAGTTTTTTCACACATAAATCACTTGTGGGGCACAATCCGAGGCTTTCAAAAATGCCTGGTTCTTTGCTCCTCCTCGGCATGACCACTCTGATCTGTAACCCCTCTCTTTATTCCTTTCTCTTCTTATTAAACCTTTCACCTTCAGGTGCTTCCTGCACTCCTTCTTGTTTTCCTTGGCTTCTTGCTCGTGCACACTTAAACCTTTCTTTTGCTGTTCCTTTTTTTCCACAGTGCACTCTCGAACTTCCCTTTACTTTTGCACGCTTGGCACACTGTCCTCTCTTTACTGTGTACGCTTTAGACTTCTCTTCATCGTACACGATTTGCCCTCTTTAAACTCTTCACATGGCTTTCTTTTGTTTGTTCTTTCCTTTCGCGCTGCTAGTGCCCCTTTTCTTCCTTCTATTTCTCTTCATCTGTTTATTTATTATTCTTTCTGTCCTTTGCGCACTTGCAAACCTTTCTGCTCTGTGCCGCTTTAAAACGTTCTCCTGCTCTGCTTCAGTCAAATGCACGCTCCTGTGTCTCTTTCCCTTTCTTACCGGGTAGCGTCGAGTTGACAAGTGGTTCCTCTGGATGCACAGGGTTGAGGTCAGGCTCTCACCACCTACCCCTCAGATACTCTCGGGCCCGCCACACGTCCCAAAGGAACGAGCATTTTCCCAAACGCCACCAGCAGGATGCAGGCTGCCTTACTCCAGCTCCTTGGAAGCACAGCTCCCTAGCCACACTGCAGTCCCTCACAAACACGGGGCCAGCGTCTTGGCATGCTGTTCTCCGACAGGTTTTTACTTCTGCTGCTCTCTGCTCCTTGCCTTCTCCGGTCCTGACAGCATCCCCAGCTCGCTCTCCTTCCTGTGAAAAACGACACCTTTTATAGTTGACAAAACTGTCAAGTGGAGTCAGGTGTGAGTGTTCAATAATAAATGCCTGACCCTGCCTATTAGTGGGAAAACGTTCTACATTAGGTTGCCCTTACTTTTCCCATGTTGTTTCTATGGGTAACCTTTACTGCTCCCAGTTGCATCTTCCTCGTCTCAGTATTGGTTGGAAATGGGGAGGGATGATTGAGGGGTGATTGAAGGGTTTTGGAGAATATATCTATTTCCCGCTCTTCTATCAAGGAATCGACAATGGACATAGGGATATTCTGTAGCCTGTTTTTTCCTTAAAGGTATGGTTGCCTCCTTCCATATTCCTGATGGTTGATACAAACATGAGTTTTGATGGTATTCCCTGTGATTTCAATTGTTAGAGGATGGCTGTTTCAGTTGTTTTTTATTCCTTCCCCCACCTTGGGCAATTTACTCTTTTCTTCCTCCCCCTTGTGTCATTGATAACGGGATCGGAATTGGGGAATGTGACACCTGGATTAGAGTGATGGGAAGCGGTGTATCCCATAAAGGCGCCCGGGCCTTCCTCATCGTCTTTTGTCACCCTGTCAGAATACTGCGTCTCGCTTGCGGTATTCCCATAAAGGCAACCCCGGATTCCCCAAACCAGGTGATTCCCCCTCGCTCATCCCGGTTGGCAAAGTTGAAAGCCGTTTTTCTCTTCTGCATGCTTTCCCTCATATCTATAATGTTACCATGACTGGTAAAGACATCCAGAAAGGCAACTCTTGGCTTTGTGTTACCCTATTCCCATGGTCATTTCGTTGCTCACCATTTTTGTTACCAGCATAAGTCAAAACATTGCGTCCCTGCGGCAACGGTGAGCCATAGATGTTAGTCCAGTCCTGTTTTTTTCTTTGCATTCTGGGTTTTGTAAGCCTGAATTTAGAATAGGGTAATTCAGGACTAGAAGTCACAGAAGGGAAAGAAAAAAACAGGACTGGAATAACATATGCTGAATAGAATGGGGCATGTTGTCTCGGGAGGATAGCTCTGGGGCAACATGCTTGCCTTGGAAGCAAGATGACACAGGGCACCACAGGTTTGATCCCCGGGTCCGCCCTTAGAAACCTCTGGTTATTAAGCGCGTTATAAAAAACCTATCATATCATGTTGGCATGTATGGAAAAAGCCTCTCTTGCAGTGGCCTGAGGTTAGTTGGCAGCTACATAAAATCTCCATTAAACTTTCTCAGAAATCCTTACCACAGCCTTTCATCCTTTCTGATCATGCATTTGCTTTTATCTTATGGTCTGTAATCCTGTTTTTGAAAATGCCACACCCTTGCAAAGAGAGCCCCCAGGCATCACTGTCTTGTTGGTGAAGTGGGATTGTCCAACCAATTGTAGTGTCTTTGCCAATTTGCAGGTGGTCTTTCTAGGGAATAATGAAAGTCCAACAGTAAGTTGTTTACATGACTTCATTCAAGTTAATATGAAGTGGGGGAGAGAGAGGCAACAGATAAGAACAAGCCAGCCGTTAGACCGCTCTGCCCCAACCGTCAAACATAGAGCATTTGGTGGGTTGTGCGGGTCTCGAGAACAGAGAACCCACATGAACCAATGATGCAACAGTCTTCCTCTTTTGCTCCGATAGTAGCTCCCGCAGTGTTAGATTTTCCAGAGGCTATTTCAATTCCTTTGATACTGAACATAGCTCCGTCACTAAGGGCATTGGTTTTGTCGCCACACCTTCTCTAAGGCCAATGGCTGTTTTTGCCACATCTTCCATTGTTGTCAGACACTTTATGGAGTCCTCATCTTAATATGCCTGACCCGCCAACCAAGGCAGCACCTGCTCGCAACATGACTGCCTGTCAAACACATCTAGGATGCATTTTGCTCAACAAGCTTGTTGCCATTGCTTTGTCCGCTGTTAACAGTGAACTCCAGGTTCATGGGCAGGAGAGGAAGTGCATATGTAATGTCATATTTTGCCATTTTGGTCCCCCCTTCAATCATCAGCTATGCAAGAGCACCAAAACAACTGTGAGCTTTCCTGGTCATGTCCAGATATTTAAAGAAGGCTATCTTCTCCTCTCAGCTTTTACCCTTAGTGTTTATTAAGAACCCTGATGTATGCCTTCTTTTTCATAGGATTGTGCTGCTTGAACGACAGTTTCCTGGTTTTTTTTTTTTTACTCTTACTTATGACACCTTTTTAACCGCTGCCAATGAGCATCCCAGCGCAAGCCTTCTCTTGAGTTGCCTCCACCAGGTATCTCTGTAAGGGGCTTTGATTCCCATTTGTGATGGCTTTGGTTGTGTATTCCCTTCATTGCCTGCTGCGTTACCTGCCCTTTGCACACCACCCCCAATTTTCTTGCTTCTGGTTGTGACTAATGTCACCGATGACCACAAAAACACACCAACTCCTAGAGGCAGTTTAAGGCTTTTTGTTTCCATAACGATGGAAAAGGGCTCTGAGGGCCGTCCCTTTCTCTTATCTAGGGTTAGGCAGTCTGACCCTAACCTAGGCATCCCTTAACCTCAAGCTGGTTCTAGAGTTCGGTAACCCATTCTGTCTACACGCTATCTGTCTTCTTGTGATGGCCCAAAGGCAAACGCCTTATCTTGCTAGACTTCCCAAGGAAACAATCGAGGGGTTCCTACTCAACAACTTTCCAAAAGGTATATTCGAGGGTTCTGACTTCCAGACACTCAGATCCTTGTGTTCTCTGGTCCTTCCATGCTCTGATATTTCTCTTTATATCTTTATCACTCTCTTCCTTCTCTCCTCCTTCCTACTCCACCCACTGTCTCTCCTCTTACTCTCTCTCTCCTGCTCCTACGATGTTTCCCTCACCCTTTCTCTCTTTACTGCTCACCTCCACCTTCTGATCTTACCACTCTCCCCTCACCACACTACTACTATTCTTCCCTCACCTCTACTACTCTTCCCTCTTCATTCGGGTGCACTGCTAACAATCTCTGCCTTAATGCCAGTAAAACAGAGATCCTTCTCATTGGGACCTCTGGCTCCGTCTTTCCCTCCCACACTCTTGCTGCCCTCCATGGACCCCCTTTCATCACGCTCCTGTGAGGCTAAAAAAACCTTGGTGTCCTCTTCAACTCCTCTCTCTCTCCTTCTCTCCTCATATCATGGACCCTGCCAAGAAGGCCCACTTTCAGCTGCACCTCCTCAGAGGCATTCTCCCCTTCCTCATCTTCACCCAGAAACTCAATGTCTCCAGAGCTCTGGTCCTCTCCAGGCTGGACTACTGCAACAGCCTCTTCCTAAATCTACCTAACTCCTCCCTTCACCCCCTTCAACTAATCCGAAATAGGCCTGCAAAATGTATCCTTGGCCTCAAGCCCAGGGACTGTACCTCTCCAGCCCTAAAATCTCTCCACTGGCTCCCAGTTGCTGCAATGATCAAGTTCAATACACTCTGCAACATCTAACAGGCTTTCTGAGGCCTGGGGAGCCTCTACATCCAACTCTTTCTCCCCAACTACCTCCCTGCTAGAACCCTTCGGTCGTCTAGCTCTCTGTAGATTAGACGTTTTTCCAAGCAGAGAGTGGGTGGTAGATCTCTCTCTTCCGCAAGTGCCTCCCTCTGGAATGGTCCCCCTGCCCCTCTCAGACTTGAGCCGGATCTCCTCAAGTTCCGGAAGCTTCTTTAGACCTTCCTTTTCTTTTCTTGCTTCCCTCTCCCCCTACCTGCTAATGTCCCTGTCTGCTTCTTGACTGGAGCCTTGTTCCTACAGAGTCTTATAGGGCCAGAGGCACCAATTAATCCAGTCTACAGCTGTACTTAGTGTCCCCTGATCCCTCCTACCCGCCACCTTCACTTGCCCTTCCGAACCTTCCGCCCGCACCAGCCTGGCTGGGCCTGCACCCTTGTAGCCCTTTCAGCCCCTTACCTCGCACTTTGCTCCTGGACCTTCCTTCCCCTGCACTCTCTGCTTTCCCCTGGCTCTGTCCACCTGGCTTCCCCTGCTTTTTCTCACTGGCCCTTTCGCCCTGACCGGCACAAACCCCCCTTCTTCACCTCTCCCCTGCACTTCTCTTTACTACACTTGCACGATCCGAACATCACAAGGCCTAGTAGGATCGTTTTTGTTTTGTCCTCCCTGTTCCCCCACCCTTTTGTCTTGTTGTGTCTCGAAACACATTGTGTATAGGTGCATTATGCATACCCAATAAATACATAAAAAATACCACTACTACTCACCTCACTAACATTTCTTTCCCCTCGCTGTACTGCTACTCCCAGACCCTCTCACCCTCCTTTCACTCACTTCCTACTCTCCTACAATTACTCTCTTGCACACACACTTAGACCACAATACCACTTTCTCTCATCGGCCAGTACCCCACCCTTTTCTATAAACCGCCTCAAAGCTGCTCCACACCTTCCTTCCTCCTTCTGCTCTTATGGGCCACCTCTAGCTTCTCATCAGGGTGTCTAAGCTCCTCCCCTTTCATGTGTGTACATCTGCCAAATTTTGTCAAAGGCGGCACAGCATGGGAAATGTTTGTGTGCAAGTTCCTTAGGTCTGAGAATTGAAACTTCTTTCCAGGAGCCGCTACGCGGCTCTGTTATAGGTGAGTGGTTTGATATCTGGGATTGGTTTCACTGGTCCGGTGTTCGCTCTCTACTTGCTGAGGCCAGCTACGCAGTGTCATGTAGTGGTTTCTTATCCTTGTGTTGTTGGCTGGGGTGCGCTGGTATGTGGAAACTCTCTCTGGTGTCTCATGTCGGCTGCTCGCGTGTTGGTCCACCACTAGGGATGCTGGTAGTTGTGGTTCTACAAAGTAACTGGACAGCAAGTATGGGGTGATCACGTGTGGTACTGTTGACAAGCATACTAGCGATGAAGAGGGGACAGAGAATGGGACCCCCGCAACTGCCACCTTCCTCCTCTGCTGTAGGACTTGCTCTGCCTTACACCCAAGTAGGCCATCCACCCCAGGCTGAGAGGGGTCCCCATCCCTTCCTGACAGGGTCGGTTTTCAGACCATATCACACAATCCTTTGGTTATTGTATTCTTCTCTGCAGGTACTCCTGCCTTACTTTGGACCAACACCTTGACACTTCTCTGCTCACCTTTATGTTCTCGAGCTGGGTCTCTGTGGCTGGTATGTGAACAACTCCTTTATTGCTGCGTGTTTCTGTGTCCTGCACCCACATTTGCCAGTATTCTTGTCAATCAGAAAAAAGCTTTTCCCAAACGAAGGGGTTCTGTACTCTCAAACATGGGAAAACTGCTCTTCTGTCGTCCATTGGCCATTGTTGTACTCTTGTAGTTCTCTCTGTGGCCTTCTACGCTGCCTTGTTTTGCACACTCTGAACTGTTTTGGGCTGCCACCACATACTTGGTTTCTGGAAGCTTGAGCTGTGGAACTAGTAACTACATAGTGCTATCTCCGGTTGTTCCTTTCCTGGGAACCACCTGTCTTTTTCTGTCTGGGCTCTTTGCCATCGAGCTCTCCTCCTTCCAGACTAGAGTCCTCTGTTCCTGGCTACTTCTTTCAGTCAATTCTAAACCTAGCCTCCTCCCACTAACAAGTGATCTTTTCGTGTCCCTTATACTTCCTGAAGCCGCCTTGGATGACGTCTGTCCTTTGGCCCCTTTTTGTAGCTTTGTTTTCATACCTCTTCCATTTTAACGGGTTACAGCGAGGCTGGTGCTCTAAAACGGGCCGATCTTTCTTCCTTAACATTGCCGGTCACGGTGTGCCTAGCTCAGGGTCCTCCTTCTATCCGAGATGGCGCCTTGGCATTTTGCTGAAGCTCTTCATCTGTGCAAGCGTCTGTACCGGATCTGGCCATTTGCTCTGCATGAGATATGATATGACGCGCTTCACCCTGGTCCTCAATCTCTGGTTTTCACAAAGCTAGAGCTGCCTCTGGTGCCCCCTTGGAGTTAGCCGTTTGGGCAAGGTGCTCCAGAACCTGCTGCTGCAGCTCTGACGCTGTGCCCTAGTAAAATGGAGATAATTTTCCCCTCTCGTGCGGCTAATGTAGTCTTTGGGGTTTCTTCTCTGCAGCCTTAATGAGAGAAGTAAACATTGATTCCTCACAATTCTAATTGATATCAAGTGAACGGAGGATAGCACAGGGGGTAACGTGCTTGCCTTGAAGCAAGACCACACAGAGCAACAGAGGTTGGAAGCCCGGATCTGCGATTAGAAACCGAACTTGGGTATTAAGTGCGTAATAAAAAAAAAAAATACTAAAAGTAAAGTAAGGTTACAGAACCGAGGCATGTACTGAACTATACCCAGGTGATGGCCACTGACTAATCCAGGCCCGGATATGAGAATTGTATTAGAGGAGTATCAAAAAAAACAAGCTTTTTTTGCTAGAAATTGGCTCTTTTCTTGTACCCGGTTTCTCTTCTGGTCAAAAGGCCAAAGCGATCTCTTGAAATAATGGTTTGCTGTCAGAAATGTGCTTTTTTGGTTGAGATTTGCCTCTTGGAAAACCCGGGAAGGGGGTGATACGAGCTGCCAGCCTCTTTCTAGCATCAATTGTTGGCCTTACTGATACATTTGTCCAAAGTTATTTTCGGGACGCTAAGGCCAGATCTAAATTCAAGTGCAGAAAAATGTCTGTTTGAAAAAGCATTTGCTTTAACGCTGCTTGTGGTAACAGGTTACTGGCAGTGGAGTAACTTTGCTGAAAATGTTGGGGGGGACATGCCGTCTAAATGAAAGGGGCCCCTGCCTAAAATAACCCCCTATGCTTTCTGGAAGGATACTCGAGTTTCCAAGCATTTGTCGAGGAGGGGTGTAAAACAGGATTTTCCTCCGGTCGAGAGATATTGGCACTTGAGTATCCATAAGACGAATTGCTTAGGTTTGTCATCTCTGCGTATGTGCGATAGTTTAACATGGGACTTAAATTGCCTAACATTTATAGGGGGGACAATGTTGATACCTGTACTTAAAAAATGTAGCACCTCGTTATAATTTTGGCGGTACAAGTGCTAATACCGGCAAACAAAATTACATTTACCACTGTGGTGGTAACAGCGGCGTTGTTGCCCAATCATGAGCTTCTTTCATTCCCCACTATGTAGTCCCATTGCACATCATTTAGGAATGGAGACCTTGCCGACAGTGGTAACACTTCCTTTTTTTTGGGTAATACTGCCACGCACATGTGGAAGGTTTTTAAAAGCTTATACATTTAGAATCTCATAATCAGGCGTACTGTAACACAAGAGGAGTATGTTTTTTCAATTCCTTCCAAACTCGTAGTGAGGTCCCTAGTAGAGCTGTTCCTTCAGCTTTATAGTTGTCACTGGATGAGGAGAATCAATCTTGCTGCTTCACCAGTTTCAACATACTTCAAAGCAGTTGTAAAATGAATGGTTTAAAAAGATGGGCCATAATGAAAAATATATATATCAAATGTTTTTTTGTAAGTTCCTATGTAAAATGTGTGATAAATGAGCCTCAGTCTGGATTCTGTATCACTAGGTGGCATCCATTTTGTGAAATTAAACAGTCTCCTCTGTTCATGCTAAACTCTGCTCCAGTGGCACTAATCAAGCAAAAGCCCCCTACTGGGAGCTTTTGCTTATTACTGCAGGAGAGCAGAGAATGCTGGCAGGTTGCAGCTGGAGGACATGCGTCTGGTGAGTGGTGCCTTTACATTATTATTCCATTTGACCACACCTGCCACAATCCTATATTCATGAACTTGAATTCTCTGAGTTCATGAATGTAGAATTGCAGCTGGTGGCCTACTATGCATCATTTCCGGTAATTTCTTTTTAAATTTCCGGAGCTTGCCCGGAAACTTACAAGGAAAGTACTGGCATTTATAAATACTACTTTGCACACCGGTGAGTGGCGGAGTCTTCATAAATGCTGGTACTTTCGCTTTTAGTTTCCTGGGCTTGGTAAACTCAAAACGAAAGTCACAATAATTATGAAGACTGTGCTGATGGCCACAGCAAAGTATTTATAATTGCTGTGACTTTTATTTTACCTTTTTTGAGCTCCCCTGGACCAGGAGCAGAGAAAACATACAAAGCACGTCAAGGCAATTATGAATATTGTGGTGGCCTCCTCTGTTCATGTTAAGCTCTGCTCTCTGGCAGCAGTAAGCAAAAGCTCCCAGTAGGTTGGCTTTTGCTTCATTAGTGCTGCGTGTGCAGAGCTTAACATGAACAGAAGAGGCTGCTTCATTTCACAAAACGGATGCCGCCATGTGTGAACTTTGAAGCTCATTTCCCACAAATTTTACATAGGAACTTAAATATTTGTTATATATATTTTTCATTATGGCCCATCTTTTTAAACCATACCATTTTTGAGTGAACAACCCCTTTAAGGTTACCTTAAAGTTGCCTGCATGGCCACTTCTTTAGATGTAATGCGTGATCGGGGGAAGGCACACAAAGGGTATTAAATAGGAGCAGACAGTTTCTTTGGTATTAGTGACATACTAGGCAATTGAGTTGTAAAAAAATCTGTGTTTAATTTGAAAAGGAAACCATTTGTGTAGGGAGCGTAATATTATGGACAGATTGTAAAGGTTTTTTTTATAGGATATGGGGAGAAAGGCAGGAGGTTAAGAGGATTCAGAAAAAACAAAATGTTCTGTGTGCGTTTTGTGAAATCGGGTAGTATTTTTAGTTTATGTACTTTTTGTTTTAAAGTTATGTGAACCTATGTAATGAAATGGGTGCAGCCAGCCAAAAGACATCCAATGTAGATGTCATTTATTCTTTATGAAGCGACAAATATTGTTATTTTTCACCAAAGAACATATCTCTTTTTAGTTCACCTTTATTTCTGAGGGTTTTTTTAAAGAGAAATCCCATGTTACCACAGCTGAGCTGCCCCTGCCACTAAATTTCAATAGAAGGTTTGTCTTTGGAAATGTAATTTGCACTAATTAAAGGGATGCAGGCATTTTCCCATTTGTTTCTGGTTTTTCCAAGGATGTATACTCATGCTGGAGCCCGTATAGTGAGGTCTTAGAGTGCCCGATTATTTCTTATTCTTAGCACATTAACATCTTACTACATCACTAAATTAGGCCTCAAAATGTGCACTCACCACTAGCCAATGGAGAGTGATAATTGACTCTTGGCGGGTAAGAATTGTGTGCACTGTGTGCATGTGGGGAATTGAGTGGATAAGTGACTTTTTATGACTGGCTAGTAACTTGCAACTTGGAATGTTAGACAATGTTTGATTTCCCAGTCCTAAGTAGATAATAAAAAAGGCAGATTTAGAAAGACCGCTCTGCGACCGCACAGAGCAGTCTTTCTAAATCGGACTGTCAACATCTGTGATGCACACGAGTGCGTGTCGCGAGTGACTGGCACGGCAAGGCCCAGAAGAGGAGTCTGGGGAGTGTCTGTGTGTATGAAAATGAAGGGTGGGAGAGTGGTGAAAACGAAACTCTGTTTTTGTGTGTGGGGGAGTGGTGTACTAGGGAGGGACGGGATTTTTGTGGGGCAAAATCCCGCAAATAAAAAAAAAGCCTAATCTATGTGCTTTTTCTGGCTTTTTGCATACCGCACAAAATCGACAGAAACAAATCGGTCTTTTTTGTGTGCGCCCTTCAAAAAGCAGGAAGAAGACATAGAACCGATTTCCCCAAAGGCTGCCTTGCAATCCTTCCAATCACCTTCCGCCTGTTCAGTATGTTCACTCCCTTAAGACCATTTCACCCTATGTTCTAATGCTGCAGGTGTGATCTGGGAATGCAATGACTTAATGGGGGTATGTTGTGGAAGGAGGTCTTAGGTTTGACACTACAAAATGTTTATGTCCAATGTTGCAACAACAAAAATCGAAAAAGTCGCAAGAAAACAGTGCAACTGGCAAAGGCAAAGGTATAGTGTACATAGCGAGAAGTAGAAAGCCCAAGTGTTCCCTGAGGTTCACCGTGCACCTAATTGCACCCTGTTCTGGGAAGCTCCCCTGACTAAGAGGGTTGGCAGTTATGCATCGCTATAAGCTGGCATGATGGGTGGCTTGATTCTTGGTACTTAGCACTCGATGTTGTAAACATTTTTTTAAGCACATAGTTTGCTTATTATAATCTTTAAGGTTTTCACAAAAAAACATAGAAAATTAAAAAAAGTTAACATACCAACAAACAACACCATGTTTGAAAAGGTTTCAGCAATTCACTCAGTCAATTTGAATGAAAACATAAAATAATAAAAATGTGTGCAGTCGTAACATCCTATGTTGTAGCGCTAAATATAGTAAGGTTAAAGCGTTGCAAGCGGTTTGAGTGCTTTATAGTAAAATTATTAATCACAGTGTTTCCTATAAAAAGACATTTTTGGACACACATGGCTAAGGAATTTAACGCTACATTTTTATAACAAAGAAATTCAATCTTTATACTGTATTTTTCCAAGGTCTAGTAATTGACCGAAGATACTTGACCCAATATGAAGTTTAAGAAACATCTTCTGGCATCTTTTCAATATAACTCCATCAAATAGCCCTATGGAAGTTCCTGACATGAGGTAGTAATTGCATATTTTGATTTTGTAACTTTGTTCATTTGAGAGATGCTTGACTTTATTACGACATTGTTCTGGCATTTTGCTTGGAATCAGCAAAGATAGAAGTTACAGCTACTACTAACTACATCCTTCTTTTCGGGGGGAATTTAGTCTTTCCGCGGTTCTGCGACAGTGAATTAGGCGCAGCGGGAGGGATCGATTTGTGGATTGTCACAGCAAATGGTTCTTATTCCGCAACACTCCCTAAAACCACTGTTGCTCTGAATCGCGGTCTCATCACCACACATGCGTTCCTGAACCGGACTATGGGACAGTCGACATCTTTTGGTAAATGGGGGCTCTAGGTTTGCGGCAAGCCAACTCCAAAGCTTGCAGATGTAGATACTTGAGCGTTTGATCACACATTTGAATATAGCCTGCGTTGGCGCAAGAACAGCTATTGCCAAATGCTACATTTTCTCTGCTAGCACAGATCAGACTTTCAGTGCTGTGTGGGGCATCAAAAATAGACTGGGTGTACGTGCTTATTTTCTGATTGTACCATCACATATAAAATGCCATTTCATAATCCTCAGAGGATAGAAGGCTAACTGGACTTGGCTGGATTCGAACGTGAGTCCATGATGTCAAACACAGATACCTTCAAGTAGATGATTTAGTCCACTGAGACACAGATCTGGCTATAGTCGTGTTGACCCAGTGAAATGTATCCTCACCCCAAAGACTCTGATATCAAGTGGATCCTATTTTCTTTCAGGGACCCTGGGTAGCACACAACACCACTGTGCTCTAAATGCCTCTGGAATCACATTTCCCTTATATGGGATGTCCCCTACGAATGGGTATTTGACTAGTTTCAGAAGCAATAAGTCTTAAAGAAATACCATATGTATATGGCATTAGATTTCGCATAGAACATGTTGACATTGGGATAAACCATGGAGTGGCTGTGCTTGCCGCTGTATAGGGGGTGCTGACAGTCGGCCCTCGCACTTCATCAAGATCATTTTAATCGGTCACCTTTGACTATGCTGGCCATGGCTAATGAGAGTTGTAGGGATACACATCTGGGGGAGCCAAAGGTTGCAGACCTCGAGACAAATCGTGGGAGATGGTCTGTTTAAGAACAGGCAGCTGAGGCGCCCAGGTGCTTGATTCCAAAAGTCAAATGGCCATTGCTGGGACGTGGTTGTGCTGACTGGATAAACCCCAGGCATGAAGAGCTCACTTGGTCCACCACTAACAAAAGGGCCTGTAGATGCCAAGAGTGACTCATAGTCCATACATTCTTCTATGAGGTAATTTTATGAACGCACGTGATCCGCAGGGGCGTGGTTTGGTTACGTTCCTGCCACAGATGTGACAAAAGTGCAGAGCATGGTTTTACTGAGGAGTCACCTTGGCATCAAACGAGGCAAAGCAAAGTGTGCCGAGTAGATCGAGTGCCAAGCGTTGGGGTTGCCCCGGGGGCGGGAGGAGGCGCACGCCGCCATTTCAGCCGAAGCGGCAGATGACCATCTGTGGTGACTCAGAGCTGGGAAGTGAGCAGCCCCGGAGTGCCTGATGGCGGCGGCTGATTCACTCTTCGTATTCTATGGCAAGACTGGAGGCGAGCATTATGCTTCATCTTCCTTTATTTCTACTCTTCAGCAGTTCAACAAACATGTAAAACAAAATCCTGAAAAGTGCTTTAAAACTAGCAATTTTTTTTTTTTTTTTTTTTAAACTACAAAATCCATGATCCTCTGTAGTCCATGCTCTCTCCACCAGTCCCAATCCACTTCCTGTGCCTGGACTCCTCCTCTTCTTTTACTGCTCTTCAAGCAGATAAGTACTATTTCCTTTCCTCTCCGAATGCCTGTGGATATATGGGTTGACTGAAGAGAGGAATGGTAGATGGAAAGAGATGTTGAGTGTGGTTCGCAGGGAGAACGCGAGATAATTAGTCTAGAGGCGTTCTTTTTCACCGCAAATGTCATACTACGCGCGAGCGCGTTAAGTTTCAGATTTCCCCTGACTCAGAGCGGTCGTCGAGGGGATATCGGCGGAGCCCCAGGAAAATTCCCTTGATACATAGGGTCCGCCGAGAGGCTGACGGCCCCGTGCCGTATACCCGACACCTCAGGGGCGCGGTCAGCCTCACGAGCATAGGCAGGTCGCGCACGGAACAGTGCGCAAAGCGCGAAGCGGATCGCCTCATCGGCATAGCCCCCACCCGCGGGTGGGCGGAGCTAGCGCGTGAAGCGCGGAGCGTCTAGCTCCAACAACATAGCCCCCACCCGCGGGTGGGCGGAGCCTACACGCGCTAGGGCGCGTAGCGTCATCGCGAAGCGGCGAAGGATTATTATTTCCAACGCCAGCGTTCGTAGACGCGGAGCTTTTTTCCCCTCTCGACCCCGACTAGTAGAATCTAAGAAGGGGTGAGAGACGGTGCACGCAGCTCGATCAGCTGAGACACGGACATCAACACCGTGCATAGAACGTGACAGCAAGAGCTGGAAGACTCGGGCATAGGAGCCCTACGCTGCCAAGAGGCAGTGGGATAGTGGAAAGTTGATTGAAGGCCGGAAGGCTGAAGAAAGACAGAGGTGCAGCCACTTATACATAAAAAAAAAAAAAAAAAAAAAAAAAAAAAGAACATCATAAGAGAGAGTGGGCGTGCTAAGACACCTGTACCAGGTATTCTAGGCACACAGCACAAAGGAACATGTCAGACTTTGAGTGGAGTGAGGAGGAGCAATCCCAGGACCTCGCTGCCAGCTTCAAGCAAGTGCTGGGTAGCTCTCTTATAGATGCAGTGGCAGAAGGGGTGAGACCCCTACAAGAGAGGCTGGAGACGTTAGAGGCCATACTCTCGCAGCCAAAGACCAGCACCAGAGCAGATAAGCGCACGCCCACAGAACCCTCGAATGAAGGGCAGAAGGGGAGTAAACAAGCCCTAAAGAGGAAATCCTCTGACGACCCCCGGGGCTCATATGAGGAGGCGATAGAAAAGGCCTCGGAGGTGCCTGACGCTTTTGCTAAGCTTAAAGAAGCGTACCTACAGAAGCAGGCAGTGCCGAACCTCACGACCCCCGTTCCAGGGGAAGATAATATGGGAGAAGACCTGGGCTCGGAGGAAGAGCTAGTAGAGGAGCAAGGCTCGTTAGGAGATGAGGAAGGAGAAGAAGATGACTGGTCTAGACCCAGTGGGGGCAAGAAAGCGAGGAAGGAGAAACACCTCGTAGAAAACGAGGAGGATATGTTCGACCCAGACAGCATTCATAATCCGAGGTCCACCGAGTGGCAACCATCCCCCCGAGTGACCCAGTATATGGCAGCAAGATTACGCAAGCCACTAGACAAGGAAGTGAGACAGCGCCTACGAGCAGAGTGCCCGCGCCCAGACTTGCCAGGAAAGGTGGCGGAAGCACCGGAGCTCGACCCAAAAATGCTGACTTTTGTAGCCAAGGCCAGTAAAGACCCCCGGAAGGGGATTGATAGATCCTGGAAGTCCTGTCAGGAGAAGTTACTAGATTTAGCAGGTCCGCTCGCAAAAATCATGGACCTCGCAGAAAGGGCGAAGGACACAGGTGAAGAGGTGGATCCGGAAGCCCTAGCAGGATGGGCTCAAAGAGCCGTCTGCCTGCTTGGAAACGCAAATTGTGCCATCGCAGCAGAGAGAAGGAAGGGCTTATTGCTCAAGATAGACTCTAAATTGAGCGACTTATCGTCATATGAAGCAGGGGAAGGCGCACAAGGCCTCCTATTCGGAGAGACCTTCGGGAAGGAGATGGGCCGGTTCGTAGGAACTTTCGCATCACTGGAGAAGGCTCAAGCGTCTATTCGCAAGATATTCCCCAGCAGAGTTTTTGGAGGGACCGGCCGCTACAGAGGTCGAGCTGCCGGTCGCTACCAAGGAGGGAGAAGACCTCAGAACACCAGGGCACAATACTGGGAGAACAGGAATCAAGACACCTTTTTCCCATCCAGGGGGAGATTCCCAAGAGGCCGAAGGTCCAGAGGATCGGGAAGAGGTCAAGGATTTACGCCAGGTGAGAGCGATTATGTATCCCCCAGTAGGGGGGAGGACGCGCAGATATTTAGAGAGTTGGCGCAAGCTTTCAAGCGATTCCTGGATACTGCAGACCGTCAGCGGACTGCATCTAGATTTCATAGAGACCCCAGTGCAGCGATACGAACCGCGGAGCCAGAGATTAGCGCAAGCGGAACAAGCAGAGCTAGACAGCGAGATAGCGCAGCTAGTGGTCAAGCAGGCGATAGAGAAATGCGAGACAGCCCCGAAGTTTGTGAGCAATATGTTCCTAGTGCACAGGAAGGAGAAAGTACGCCCGGTGATAAATCTCAAGGAGCTGAATGGCTGGATCATATATCGGCACTTCAAGATGGAAGGCGTCCATCAGCTCAGAGACTCCCTAAGAGAAGGAGATTGGTTGACGCGTCTAGATCTAAAGGACGCTTACCTCACAGTACCTGTTCTAGAGGAATACAGACCATTTCTAGCTTTTCGCTGGCGAAGTCGTTTCTGGCAATTCAAATCGATGCCATTCGGTCTTGCTTCGGCACCATGGGCATTTACAAAGCTAATGAAGCCAGTATCGGCAGCGATCAGGGAGAAAGGCATAAGGCTTATTATTTACCTGGACGATCTCCTGCTGCTTGCAGAAGACCGGGAGGTATTAGTATACCAAACGAGATGGGTGCAGGACCTTCTGACCTCACTAGGATTCCTAGTGAACAAGGAAAAGTCAGATACCATACCAGCACAGAGGTTAGACTTCCTGGGATTCATTCTAGACACCAAGAAGGCGACCTTAGAGCTTCCAGCTCGGAAGATGAGAGACATCAAGAGAGAGATCAGAATATGCTTAGAGAAGCGACAAGTATCTCTCAGGACATTAGCGAGAATAGTGGGGCTGCTAGCAGCATCTATTCAGGCCATTTTTCCGGGGCCACTGCACTACCGTGCACTGCAGAGATTGAAAATAAAGCATCTGCAGCTAGGTCTGAGGTACCATCAACAAGTGCCGCTGGATCAGGACTCGATTACAGAACTGGAATGGTGGTTAAAGAATATGGACGCTTGGAATGGGCGAGCCATATTCGGAGACAGACCGGATTTGATAATAGAATCAGATGCCAGCCGGAAAGGCTGGGGAGCCAGATGTGGGTCTTTACAGACCGGAGGCAAGTGGAGCGAAGAGGAGCTTCGTCTACACATAAATTGCTTAGAGCTCCTGGCAGGATCGTTCGCGATCAAAGCCTTTACGAAAGAGAGAGTGAAATCTTGTGTCCTGCTGAAGATGGACAACATATCAGCAGTGCGCTACATCAACCATTTAGGCGGTACGAGATCCAAGATGCTCGCAGAGTTAGCGAAGGACCTGTGGCATTTCTGTCTACAATCAGGGACGTCGGTGACAGCAGAGTACCTGCCTGGAACACTGAACGTAGTAGCAGATTGGAACTCTCGGTACCTGACGGATTCCAGCGATTGGAGGCTGGATCCAGCAGTGTTTCAGAGACTGGACACGAGATGGGGACCATTACAAGTGGACCTGTTTGCTTCCCGGCTCAATACGCAGAGGAGCGACTATTTCAGCTGGAGGCTGGATCCGGGAGCGCTGGGGACAGACGCGTTCCTACAAGAGTGGATAGGAGGTCCACATTACGCTTTTCCCCCCTTCGCGATGTTGAGCAGAGTATTGGCGAAATGCCGGAGGGAGAAAGCAGAATTGGTATTAGTAGCACCATTATGGAAATCTCAGGTGTGGTTCCCCACCTTAATGGAACTAGTGTCGGACGTTCCGAGAGTCCTCCCCGACGAGGAGCGACTTCTCACGGACCCAGCTGGGTCGTGTCATCCTCTGAGAGTGAGAGGGACACTCCCGCTAGTCGCGTGCAGGATATCCGGAAACGGTGGGCCTTGCCAGGAATTTCGGCGCAGGCTGCGCAGCTTATCGCTGAATCCTGGGCCCCATCCACTAGGAGGAGCTATGACTCAGCTTGGGCTAAATGGACAAGCTGGTGCAAGGACAGAGGTGTTCATCCCGTTTCAGCACCTGTAGTGGAGATTTTGAACTTTCTAGCGAACCTATTACAGAGCGGGAGAGCTTTCCGGACTATAGGAGTGTACAGATCGGCAATTTCTGCGGGTCACATGCCTTTAGAGGGCGTCCCGGCAGGGGAACATCCGGCGGTGGCGAGGCTCATTAGAGGAGCCAGATTTAAAGCGCCACCGGAACCCAAGTATACCACGACATGGGAGGTGTCTACAGTACTGCGTCTTCTAGCGAGTTGGCCGACCAATAATTATCTCTCGCTTAAGCAATTATCAGGAAAGCTAGCGATGTTGCTATGCTTGATCTCCTGCAAAAGAGTATCGGACGTGAAAGCGCTAGAGGTTAACAGACGATCCTTCGGGCCAGAGGGAGTTACATTCTCCATAGTTAAAAGGACCAAGACAGGGACGTCTACGGTACATTATCCGTATTTCCCGAGTAATTCCAAATGGTGCGTGGCACGATGCATTAAGGAATACGAGAATAGAACAGCAGAGCATAGGGCAGCGAATACTACTCAGTTATTAATAGCGCGCAGGAAGCCCTATCACGCAGTTACATCGGCTACCATCGCAAGATGGGTCAAAGAGATTATGCAGGCAGCAGGTTTGAATGTGAGCACGTATGGAGCGCATTCGGTGAGGGGGGCCATGGCCTCGTCCGCCGTGAGAGCAGGAGTGCCTTTGAGTGAGATAATGCTGGCAGCAGATTGGTCAAGTGAGAGGACGTTTAAAGAATTTTATTTTAAGCCAGCGGAGAGTTTAGCAAATATAGTGTTGGGGAAGCTTTGAACAAGCATAATGCTCGCCTCCAGTCTTGCCATAGAATGTAGATTACCCCTGCTATCTGCGCAGGGAGTATTAATTCTATTAAAGACTAGGAGGCGAGCATTAAATTCCCACCCGAGTCTGGTACTAGGTATACAATGGCAATGATTTATTATGTATCAGTACGAGACGTTGGCACCACCCTATCATAATTTTTTGTTGCTCTTTTTCATAGGAGAGGAGCAGAAGAATAACTGAGGGTGAAGACAGAGCAGAGAGAGTGAGGAGCCCATAGCATTTGCAGCGATTAAGTTGAAAGTCCAAGAGAGCCTTCGCACAGTTGTCAAGGATCAGTTAGAGACTTTCAGAGCGAGTAAAAGCAGAGGAGGAGTCCAGGCACAGGAAGTGGATTGGGACTGGTGGAGAGAGCATGGACTACAGAGGATCATGGATTTTGTAGTTTAAAAAAAAAAAAAAAAAAAATTGCTAGTTTTAAAGCACTTTTCAGGATTTTGTTTTACATGTTTGTTGAACTGCTGAAGAGTAGAAATAAAGGAAGATGAAGCATAATGCTCGCCTCCTAGTCTTTAATAGAATTAATACTCCCTGCGCAGATAGCAGGGGTAATCTACATTGGCAGCGTTATCGAGCTCTGCCTGTTCCAAGGCCTCCGGTGTCTTTTCATTTCGAACATTAGTGCCAGATGTCTCCTGCTTTGACGTCACTGATAAACAAGCCACCCGGTTGCCTTACCGATGCTGTCACGTGTGCCTCGTAATAGGAAGCAGCCGCCTGCTTTCCAACCCTTTCCTCGTTCACACGAGCCCCTGGAGGCTCCCCGCTAGGACGAGGAATTCTGCCATTGGCCGAATGTACGAACTAGTGTTTTCTTTAGTTGAAAGTGTTGACTTATTTTAAAAAGAAAGCGAACAACACAAACATGGGGGGGGGGGTTTCTAAAAACGTTTAGTGGGGGAAGGCCGTTTAAAAACCTTGTTTTTTTTTAAAAAAGGAGATAATTCTGAAAAAAGAGTGACCACTGTTGCTCTACCCACAGCTTCGATTCTTCAGCAAGGGGCCCTCCCGCTAATGCAGAGAAGGTCACCTCCTTTGGAAAAGCGTGTTGACTCCTAAATCGTAGCCAGCCAACATTTAACTCCAATGGAGTACCCTGTTTTAAATGCAGGGCTGCTGTAGCCCCACACGGAGGAACCATGCAGTAGAGTTGCATCATCCCATCCTTCAGACCAAGATAACCATATGTATACCCCCTCAATCCATCGCTGGACAGTGACTAGCGGACAGGGCCGGCCTTGGCAGCGGCAGAGTCACGGGCGGCAAAAAAAAATTGTGGCGCGTCCCAGGCCATGCGGGGGAACATTTTTCAATAGGCGCCAGTGCGAAAGCTCTGGGGAGCGGCGCGCATTTAATTTCAATATGGCGTCTGCCGTTCCTTCTCCCCCCACACCAGCTCGGGAGAGACCTTGAAAGGCTCCGCTGAGCTGGCTTGGCGGGGGGAGGGGGAGTAATGGTGCCCCAGGAGGCCCTGCCCTAAGACCGGCCCTGCTAGCGGGTGATGTCTATCCCTCCCCAATGCCTGAAACACTTGTGTACGAGCGCGATACAAATAAAATATCATATCATATCACCCCTCCCCCCCCCCCATACGGATTTAGTAACTGACCTTAAGTTATGTGAAATGCATTACAAGGCAGTCAGCAAGTACATCTTAGCAACATGGGCCCCCAGGAAGCAGCGCTCTGCCAACTCTGCATGAGGTGGGTGAAAACGACGTTGAGGAAGTGCACCTGTCCTGCTATAAAAATGGAGCAGACTCTCTTGAATGATGGTCTGTCATGGCAACACCTTTCATCCGGTTGCGGCTCTGCCACACTCCTGTTCACCCTGTCGCCCATCAAGAGCTACTCTCAGAGCGTATGGGCAGACCCTTCCCACCCTCAATCTTCGATCATCGTGCGGCCACTACATCGCTGAGTTGACCCCATGTGGTGGTCCAAAGTAGGGTAAGCGGGTGACTCCAGGAAACAATGTACTCAGATTCTGGTCTATCCTTCTCTTAATTCCTGCACACAGCGCGCCCTCCCCCTGCTGTGTCTGTGTCCCAGCCCACTGAACAGCGCTCATTTTTCCAGTTCCCCTGTGGTCCGATGAACTTCCTCTTACCTGTCTCGAGCGGCCCCGCTCTGCCTGCAGTGATCCAGTTACCCTGGTTCGTGCTGACATGGGAAAGGGTAGGTAGGTCAAATGGAGGAAAGTTGGGGTAACAAGAAAATGGCCCCAATCCACTAAATTAATTTAAACACTAGGTTGTAAAACTATTACGCTTTAACAATACAAGAGGTGACACAAGACTGTGGCCCTCATTAGGACTCCGGCGCTAAACCATGGTGCTATTAGCAGCATGGTCCATGCCAGAGTCCGCCATGGAGAAAGGGGGAATTACCACCCCATTCCAAGGTTGGCGGGGCTGTAATTCCCCCTTTCTCCATGACCCTTCCCCATTCTCATTTTTGCCCCATAGGGCTCAATGGGAATGGGGAAGGCGGCAATTACGGTACCGCAAAATGCGGTACCGTAATTGCCATCAAGGTCCCTTTGCGGGTCCCTACTTTAACGGCTGGTCCAGACCAGCCGTTAAGGTCGGGAGCCACAAAGGAACCTCGTAGTAAGGGGTTAACGGCACCACAGCCTTTTACGGCGGCATTAACCCCTTAACGCCGGGGTCGTAATGACCCCCCAGTAACTAAATAATAGGACTCTGGTGTAGGGTTGCATTACTATTCCGCGGATGCTTATCCTGTTTCCAGCTGTTTCAAGAGACCCTTGCCATGATGTCTGGAGCGGCTGGGGACTATCAGACCAGTGTGAGTCGTTTGGGTGCGCCACCCCATTCAGGTGAACTGGCATCCTTTCTGCCACGCAGGAAAAGCAAGTAGGCTGAGTAGTGGCATAAAACAACTGGTAAACGACTGAAATCATCACCATGAGACAAAGTTATAGAAATTTATTTTGGCCCGTAGGCCTTTATTTTTTTAGAAGTATTTATGAAAACAAATCCCAGATGCGTGCTTTTTTTAAAAAAAAATGTTTTTGGTTTATTCAAACCTTAAAAAAAAAACAAAAATCACTTATTCCAATCCTCCCCGTTTCCCTTTTTTCCAGACACTATACATTTATCATGATTTACACTTCACTCCATTTCGTCTAGTTGGATGTTTTGAGTCACTTCCAAGTCACAACTGTTCTCTGACAACAGGTCTTTTATGTCTTTCAAAAAAATATGTTAAGGCAGATGACAGTTTCTTGCCAGTCCCTTCAAACATTAGCTGCCACCAATTTTCAGCACTTAATGTTTGCTGTTTTACAAATAGTGGTCCTAAATGTCTTGTCCTCAAAGTTCGTAGCTTTCTGCAGAACAGCGTGAGCTGTTTCAGTGTTTCTTCTTCCAAGGCACAAAATCTACATGCTTGCTTTAACTCGCCATATTTTGACCAAGTACTTAGTCTGTCTTCTTTAGCTTGAAATATGTTAAGCCGAAAACACATGTATAATGATCTTTGTTGCTGGTCAGGGAAGAGAGCCACATAAGCTTGCAGTGCTCTGTAATCCCTTGCTTCGCTCGGCACATCTTTCATGAGCCTACATCTCCTCCTTTGATCGCCCGTTTTACTCCAATCAGCTCTCTATACATTTTTTTTGCTAAGTTTGGGTTGGCATGCAGCATAGCAATGTCGGTGTCCTACTCTTTCAGCACTTCTTCACATCGATTATTCCATGTCGTTACCACGTTGTTTGAATGACCAGATCCTGAATAATGCAAGATTTGGAACTATGGAAGGTTCTCTTTTAGTGTCGTTTTCCGGAACAGCATCAAAAGATTCCAACATATTCTTGCGTTGATCGATATTAAGGATAGTTCATGGCATAAGCTGTTGAAGTGCCTTTAGGTAACTGAAGAACTTTGACCCAGAATATGTTCTCGAGTGTCGACTAGAGGTCAGTGGATCATCAAATGCATTTTCGGCTCCGAAGATAAGAGATGGTACTACTTTTTGCTGGTAAAAATTCATCACAGGTCTCAGGGAGAACTTCGCATATGTTGTGTTCAAGATGGGAGCTTGACACGGGAGCTGCCGGCATTTGCTTTTGGCGGTTTCCACCCAAGGACCATCATTAATGTTTTCACTGATTTGCTTTCCAAGATACCTGGTGTTGGAAACTATGTACAATTTTTTTTTTTTCCAGCGTCCATACAAATTTTTTGTCGCTAGTCTTCTTTATCGTTTTGGGATTTTGGAGGGATAGTATCTCACACGTTTTTTTGTTGATATGTAGTCCATTGTTTCTAACGTAAACCTCAACTGCATCTATTTTTCGTTGTAATCCAATTGTAGTTACATCCAACAGAATTAGGTCGTCAGCATACAGTATCCAACTCAGATGCGACCTGCGAATTTTAGGTGGAAAAGAATGGACTCCATCTATTGCGTTGCCTATATCGGAGAGAAACAGATTAAATATGATTGATGATAAGGGGCATCCTTGTTTCACGCCCGGAATGTGTTTATTCCAGCTGATGGGCTTCCATTCTGATCCAATCAGATTTTGATGTTAGTATCTGTGTGTAACTCTCTTATGGCGGCTAACAAACTCGGCGGACAGTCCCAATTTTTCATCTTACTCCAAAGTTTTTCACGATCGATGCTATCAAACGCATATGAAAAGTCTATGAGTGCTAGGTATACTTTGGTTCCAGTTATTAGCGCCTCCATTTTAAGCAGATTTAAAATTAGGTGGTTAAAATTATATTGCGTGTTTTTGGGCACTACAAGGTCAGAAGAGCTATACACTTTCGCGCAACTGTTACTGATTTCAGTCCAAAGGCCCAGGTCTGTGTAAATGGGAACTGTGTCCATTATGGCTGGAACCTTCTTTTTTGTGCTGAGGGTAGCCTCCTCCCTGACCCATGCCGCCAATCACAAGCCCCCAACTTCCCAACAACGTCCCTTTGTCCTCTTTCCAAATCACCCCCTTGCTGTGGCCGGTATGTTCTCATATTTGTTTTGTAGGGCGGGTTGGGTGGTAAAGAAACTTCTTTCTATCTTGTGTCGTGCTCAGATCAGAGATCGACCCTAGTGGCTAATCCTTATGCCACTGCCCACCGTCCTTATGGGGCAAGATTGCTCTGGGCCCACATTACATTTTCCCAGTGAGGCAGCCTCATCGAAGGGAGCCGGTTTCATCTGCCGCCACTATTGTATTTGATTAGTTTCACACCTATGGTACTTCCACACTTGTCCACCATTTGTTCTGCTTACTCGGTCCCCCTGCTCTTTGAAGTACAAGGTGTTAATACACCTTGTTCGTCAACTACCTGGTGTCAGGATGCCTTGCATCCTGAGCAGGGAGGGGAAATCTTGGGGGCTGTCAACAATGGGGGTGCCTGATGGCGCAGGCTCCTGTGACCTGTTTTACCCCTACCACACTACCCCTAACACTTGTGGCTTCCAGCTCCATGCCTGTGGTTGTTCCGCGCCATATGGCATAGACGGCACTGCCACAGAACAAAAGTCCCAGGCGTCTTCTACGCGACTCCACACAGAACCCGGAAACCAACACAGATCAGCTCACAACACAGCGCGCCACAATTCGGAATATGAAACTGTACTTTTAAATCAAACCGCAAGATTGTAAATTTGGTAAAGTACATTTATTTGACATCAAATGTTTAGAGAATATTCAGCAATTTGCATTTTTCTTTGCTCTCGATCCAAAATAGTTCGTCTTGAGGCAAGCGATGTTCGTGTGCAGTACACAGGGTGTTGGTTTACGATAAAATAAGCTCTTTGGTCGCACTGATAATCGCATGGCTGTTCCAACAACGAGGCACTAGGCCACCACAACGGTATGTATGTTGCATCTAGCCATTAGTACCGCGTAAGGGCATACTTGTACTTGGCGATCGTCCCATAAAATGGTCAGGGTGGTAAAGTTGTTCACACGGAGAAGCAACTGGCGGTTGTAAAAGCCATCCGCCGGTGTCTGGTACTCGTGACACATACAATAATGAAGGATGTACCTGTTTTAAAAACATAAAAAATGAAATTAGTCTCACCATCAGATCTTTATTAAAATTATTCATTTTATATATTAGGTCGGGAAATTATTTCATAGCTAGGACAGTGCAACTGGGTATTATACGTCATTTCCAGTAACCCACCCCCTCTCCTCCGCCTTTTTCAGAGCCGCCTGAGCGCCAGTGGACCACTTTGTCACTGATATGATATAATATGGCATTTGCAACGCGCCTATACACAAGTGTTTCAAGGCGTGGCGAGGCAGGGAGGGGGGGGGGGAACAAGGAGAAGACGGACAACGATCCTACTAGGCCAGGTGTCATTCAGATCGCGCAAGTGCAGGGGTAGGGGGAAGGTAAAAGTGCAAGGGGAAGGGGAGGGGGGAAGTGGAGTACAAGGTAAGTAGCATAAAATAATAAATACATAGGGCCAGCTGGTGGCGAGTGCAAGGTAAGTGCAGAACAAGTGCTGGGAAGGGGGGGGCTGTAGGATACTGAGACAGTCCCCCAGTGCAGGGGTTGACAGGGAGGCAGTGCAGGTGGAGAGTGGAAGGGCCCAGGACTGAGGTCGCAGACAGTGGACCAGTTGTAGCAGGGGAGAGGGAGAGAGAAAGCAGAAGCAAAGAGGAAGGTTTTGAGGTGCTTCCGTAAAAGGAGATGGTTCTCCTCAAGATAGTGCGCGGTACAAAACAATATGCCACATAGAACGAACAAGTACAACTTAACCCGTCTTTAAAGCTACTGTATAGTAATTAAATTGCGGTATAAACTCATCTAAAGAGTTACTTACATTATATTTGCATTTTCCATTGTGTCTGTGCGTAGGGCAGCCCCGAAATACCACTCCTTCTATGCCGACGTTATTTCTTCTAATGAACCAACATTAAATGGCTTTCGTTTCTGAAATTATATTCATTATCGTTTCTTACGTTATTGCACCACACCCCCAAAAAGAAGTCTTTCGGGATGGTCCCGGCCTGTCAAGGTCAAATAACAATAGAACCTTATACTGAGTCGTGGGCCATTCCGGCACCCGAGCAAAAAATCAAAGCAGCTGACCTTCACTTTGAACGAGCACACATTCCTAGTTAGCTACATTCAGTGTAAGGCCATCTCACAGGACTTGAAATTTACACTTCATCTTTGCATTTTGTCTCCGTGCATTTGCAGCCCCAGAGAACCATAAATACGGAGACATTCTATATTTTTTGAAAAATTATTTATATTACTGTTTGGTTTAATTTAATGCGCAAATGAACAAGGTTGGATAGACACATTGCATGTACACTGAGCAATCACTTTTATTTACACAATACATAGCTACACATATTCAACGGGCCTGCGACATGAGGCAACTCCAGAGCAAAGTCACAGGTGACACCCGGGTGGTTCGCACAACTGCACGGTGAAGGGAGGGGCAAGGGTGGAGAGACACATTGCATGTACACTGAGCAATCACTTTTATTTACACATTACATAGATACACATATTCAATGGGCCTGCAACATGAGGAGACTCGAGAGAACAGACAATCAAATTACAATCATTTAAACCGTGATGTGTATTTCTCAATGAGCTCTGCTTTAGGTGGACATGGAACAGAGGCAATGTTGGGTGGCAATGCAGTTGTCCCCTGCACAGGTTCGTTCACAACTCCATGTATGTGCCTATCTAGGACATCAACAATAAGTCTCTCAATAAACTCATATTGCATATCCTCAAACACTGGTTTGATCACCCATTGTTTACTTCTTTTAGTGAAGGCCTTATTGTAGCGAAGCGTCCCTAAAGTTCCGGTCGTCCTACTTTGTTGACGGCCAACATTATGGTTATGTGCCAAGACCGCTAGAAGAGACCGATTTATCATGCCCTCCATGCCAAAATGCAATTGTTTTGGCCTGTACTTTAGGCACATATTGTGGAACACCTCCAAATCTCCTGTGTGGCAGAATTCCGTGAGTCCCCTCAAATCTCTTGTTATAGTTTTATCAAATACAATCTTTTCAATGGCTTTGTGAGTGGGTGATGAAGGAATCAACCACTTCTTCTTCCGTGCCTCCTCTGCGGACAAATGGCCATGTTCACAATTGTGGAAATGTTGGTTTGTGGTCCAGCGGTGAACGTTGCTACAGTGTAGCATTACTGACCGCCATTTTTCCAGTAGAATTTCCAACGACCCTCCACATGTTTTTGAGCTCCACCAAAGATGGTTGCTGATTGACTTGGACCACTGTGAAATACCTTGCATATCTTTTTTTTTACCTGCAGCTGACATTTTTTTATTGATTGTTTTTGCAAGATGCCATACGTCAAATTGGTGATTTATATTTTTGTACTCTTCTCTCATTGTCTTGGCAATTGAAACGTGTCTGTCCGTGGCTATCAGGTGGATCACCATTCCCCGCGATTGTAGTTCTTGCAATGATGCTACAAAGCCAACTTTCTCCATGGCCACTGAGGATGTACTTTGTGACACCTGCACGACCACCGAACTCACAATTTTCTTACTTTCCATGTCCTGAAAGTGGTAGGTGCAGTACTTGGCTGAAAATCCTGGGCTGTCGCACTGTCCATCACCGGCTAGCCTGAACCGTTTGCCCGCGAATGTACTATCAATAGACATTTTTTCCATTCTCCAAGCTTCGCTAATGGCTGGAAATAGATAATCGATTTGGTATTTGTAGAACTGAGTTTTCGCAATGAAATGGATTCCCACAAACTGAAAGAAATACTCTAACTTTTTAAAACTTGAACCACTAAAAAGTGCGGCCGCTGCACAAAGTAGATTGCCTGCTGGCAGTTGCCCCAGCATGGGTTGTGCAGACCATGAGAAAGAATGATATTTTGTACAGGTGGCATGTATTTTAAGGTTAGTGCCTCGAATTGCACGAGTCACATTAATCAATGGCTCCCCACATACTTCCCCACCAACCGAATGCCCACATTTCATCCTAATAATAATATCAATCAAACAACTATCGAATACAATGAATTTGGCCTCTTTCCTTATACTGTCACTCTGCATCCCAGCTGGTTCGGCCTGTAACGTTGAGGACATGTCACTCACATGAAAGGTAGAATCTCTGATATCGTCTTCCGCTATGTTCAGTGATATTGATGGTGTTTCATTGTCGTCCACTTCATTCTCTTCCATTGCAACATCTGTTCCTTCTCCGGCGATGGGTGAATAAAACAATTTCTTCAACTTTCTCGCGGTCTTAGTTTTTGCGGGTGTGGATTCTGTGAATTGATCTCCGACTGCATCCGAACTACCAGGAGGACATTCACTATCAATGGCTGGTGGTGGTATAGCTCCGTTGTCAATCACTTCATATTCTTCCCATTGGCACGATGCATCTCCAGTCTCAAGTCCCTGCCAAAAGGTTTGACAAGCAGCATCTCTTGTTCGCTTCACTGTCTGTGTAGATCTAGTTCGTACACCCACTCGCAACTAGAGGACAGATTGGAAAAGGGATGTTCAGTTTAAACACAACTTACAGTATTGAACTATTAACAGTGAAAAACAACATAATATAGTGACCAGGACACTAACCTTCTTTTGCTTTCTTTTCTTTGAAACTTTCTTGCCTCGAACTTCAACATCAGGACGCTGTTGCTCCGACTCGTGTGTGCATGTCTCCACTTCCTCTTGCGCTGCAACGACTATATTTTCATGATAAGCACATCCATCACGCACTGACGCTCCATCGACTCCCTGAAACATAGAACTTTCATTAGTATGTATAATAATATTGAAAACACAAAATGTACTTGGGGACCAATACCCACGTACATCTCAATAGCAAAACACGAATGAACGCATTGTGTAGAACATTCAAACGACAATTATTCACGCATTGTTGATCTAGTTAGATGGAACTGTCAAGATCCATACCTCGGGCTCCGCATAGACTTCCATTGATGATATTATTGAAGATGACGCTTCAGCAACTCCCTGAAACACAGTAATTGCATTAGTATGGTTTTCTATTTTGTTAAAAAGAACATAAACTTTGTGCAGGCGTCAACGGCTCATCTAAATAGACCTGCACAAATGATCAGTTGTCTAAAATAAGTAATGGATATCTAAATATGATTCGATTTGCTCGATCGTTGGAAGTTTCACCACCCAGAGATCTGCATCAACTACTAGGGGTGATGTTCTTGTAGAAGAAGCTCCGTCATCTCCCTGAAACATAGTACTTGCGTTAATAAAGAAGGAAGTATAGCGGATGTAATCACGTCATATGATCTCGCTTGATCGAACTGTCAGTATCCATACCTCGAAATGCATAAGAACATCAAGGGACGCTGTAACTGCGGTGCACACTTCTGCAAGCTGTTGCGCCGACCCGTAACTGCATGCTCCCCCTTCTTCTTGGACTAATGCTCCATCGACTCCCTGAAACATAGGACTTTCATTAGTAATGAACACAATATTGAAAAAAGAAGACACATAGGAGGGCGACGACAGAAGGACATATCAATGGCTAAAAACGAAAGAAACATTGTGTGTAACAATCACGCTACAAGAATGCAAGATCTGATGATCTCCATCGATGGAACTGTCCGGAAACGTACCTCGAGCATCTGAGTGACATCAACGGTTGTCGTCAATGCGTTGGACTCCTCAGCATCTCCCTGAAAGACACTACTTGCATTATTTTGGATAACAATAATTATAACTGAAAACAAAGACTAGAGGACGAGTACTAGGGTGTACCATTAGGTAAAATAATTACACGATAAATTAAAACTATTGATTTACATGCCTAAAACAAGTCAGTGGCAGAATAGCTAAGTAAGATTACCCGATAGGCGCTTGAAGTGGCTGATGACTGCAATAACGACACGGATGGAGAATCTTCCGCCTTCATATTGAGTGGATACATAAATGGGGAAATTATTGTTAGCTAATGCTACACACTACCGCAAGGCCGAGAGCTAAATCCGTAAACTTGACTCACCAGTGGAGGGATGTGGACGAATAGAGTGGGAATAGCGGTTGAGAGCAATTTTCGCTTCGCTCGCGGTGTGTTCTTCTTTATTAGCAATGATGTGGAGTACATGTCTGAGCTAAAGTGCCTGCTGCGGATGCGGTATCGATCACCCCTCTTGTCCGCAAAGACTTCTAGGACTCTACTTTCAAGCTCAGACGGTGGATATCCGCAATATCGGACCCATTCTCTTATCTGATCTATTGTCTTAGGGAAAACATGCATTATAGTACCTTCAGATTTTTTATGGGTCTTCGAAGGGCAACCGCCAATGGAACAGGCAGGCATTGTGGAAAGTTCTGAAAAGTAAAGATCAACAATTCTCTATGAATACCAATGTGTTAAAAAATTAAATGACACATAAAAGGTTCAATGCAAGGTTCGTTTTGGTTCTTGGAACTATACACGTTATTCACATGCGGATAAGTATTTGAATAACTTTAAAAAAATAGAAAAATAATTTGACTAAACTCAGAACATGTGACTAGTTCCTTGCATGTACTGTCTTGAACGAAAAGAAAACATGGATGCAATTTGATGACTACTAGCAAATAGATATAAATTAAAAAATTGGACGCAAAATGATTATGGTACATGGCCTTACCTTGACGAACAAACAGTTAGATGCAGGGATCAGAGTAGTTTCTTGTCGTAGAACAGGGAGCAGTTCACAGGTTGCAAACTGACGAGTTTGCTCGAAGTGATCACGGAAGTTCACAGAGACGAAGAGCAGATAACCAGCACCTTCACGGGTTGACTAGCAAAGCGCAAAGAAGTTCTCATTAGAAATATGAAGTGGGTTATAAAGAATTCGAAACAGGGGTGTGTTTGTGAATGAATGATGTGTATATGTCGTGGCATTATGTGGATTGCAGGGGGGCGTCCAGCGTGAGGGGGGATGCTTGGCAGGAGACACGGGGTCTGGAGGTAGACATGGGAACAACAACCCATGCTCTATAGACCACTTTGAAGTGTACATGGTCTTTGGCACCTCTTGGCCTTTATCGCTCCCTGACAGCTCCACTTGCCAGCGCAAGTACCCCGATGCGAACTGCCTTTGATAGGGCGGGGGGTGGATTGGGGCGGTGGTCGTGCAGACAAGACTCGTTTGCCGCAGGGCCTCACCAAGGAGAGGCCATCTAACTGCATGTAAGAGGCAGGCTGCAGGATCTAGTACATGGAAGGCAGGGGGGTGAGTTTATAAATACCTCACCCTCCCAGGAGAATATATGGGTGCAGTTCACCCTGGAGACCCTGGATGCCTAGGCAGTTAGTCAGCAGCAGGCTGGCCTGTGGTGGCAAGGCGGCACGGGCCAGAGGGGGTCATCTCTGTACCCGGTGCCCAAAAGGATGATTTATTATGATCAACCATATTGATTATTTACCTGTAACCATGTTTTGTATCAATAAAATCCAACGGCCTTTTATTGCCAACGCTTGAACAAAGTGGTGTGGTAAGTATTTTTGGGGGAGGAGGCAAGGCCGGGAGGCTTGATGCCAACCCGCAAAATAACATATGTATGTCTGCTGCATATGGGTTCAACGGTTATGTGGATTGAAGGTGGGCGGCCAGCTTGAGGGAGGATGCTGGCCGGAGAAATGTGGTGTGACAAGACAAGGCACAGGAAGACTATTCAATGGAGACACACTAGATTCATTTAAAAAATCAAAACAACCATTGTTAAAATATATGTTGGGTTTTATTTTAGATCTTAATTTCAATTGAACATAAATAATAAACATTACACATTGTAAAGTTCCGGTTGCAGCACATCCAGGGAAAATCCGCGGTATTGTCCACTGTCGCTGGGGAAATGTTGTCTAATGGCAAGTACCGCACAGGCAGGTATTACTCTCCGAACGCGGTGTCCGAGCCTCCCGTGAAGCCACCAAGTGAAGCAACGATAGGCCACCAGCCTGTACCACCTGTGAAAAAGAAAGATGCAAACTGTATTAAAATGACAAAACTTTCTTATCAATGTCGATTCAGGTAAAAAATGTCATTCTGCTTTGAAAAAAATTCTATCTAGAAAATGCACAATATGGAACCAATTTACATGCGTTCGAATGATATGTAGATGTAATTTTATATGTGGGAGACGACCATGAAATAGTAGTGGCATCACTGACATCACAACCAGAGTATACTTACCCGTTACTCTGATTACGCGGACGAACAGTGCCGCGAAGTTCGTGCATAAGCACCATCGTCATCCTCAACACGGTCCGTGAGAGGCAGGCTTCCCTGAACTCTGGCAGCTCGGTGATGCATTGCGGACTTGGCTCGCCTTCCGAAATGTAGGCCAAGCACCCGGAATTTTCACGGCAGCAGCAGTTCTCCTCCTCAGTTGGCATTAGCTCGCACCGATTGCAGGTGCACCAGGTGGAGACGCCGTCCATGCGACATGGTCCAGGCTCTTCATCCGTTGACTGGTCCTCCCAACTGCCGTCCGAATCCCCATCGTTTTCGCGTGCTTGCCTTTCCAGTAGTTCCTCCTCGGTGTACTCGGGCTCGTACATATACGGCATTATTGTAGCCATTGTGTGGTAAAGAAAGTAAAATAATTTACAGAGATGGTACAGGTGTTCACAAGGCCTAGAAGCGGCGAAGGTAGCTGACCAGAGCACAGAAACGAGTCACAGAATACTCAAAGTAACACAGAGAGAGTAATGGAATCGAAAATCTGCTGCTGTGTGTTGTGAAACGGTGTGTTTATACTTATTGAGGAAAGAGGCGTCCTGCCATTTCCATGGCGACACTTCATTAGCTGAGGCGCAGCGATTTGTTGACACGAAACGTGCTTTGGCGTTGGGAAATGGGCGGTACGCGTCTGCTGATGTCAGGCTCAGGGGCGGGGGATATGATTTAGTGCCGCAAACGCAGGTGTGCCAGGTTGATGGGGGGAAATGATAGGATTATCACAAAGTGGCGGCTGATTTCGAGTGCGTTAATGGACGAAAAGTCGGGTAAGGTCCATAGGAAAGTTTTCTACGATCTACCGATTTATGCTTAAAAACACATGGCCGAACCGTAGGGACAATAAAAAAAAAAGTCCCGGAACTATCCTTTAATGACTCCCCCTCGTGCGTTATTGTAAATTGATAACTATGAAAGCGGGTTGTCTAACCTGCTGCTTCTCTTGCAGTTGGAATGAGCGGTGATGAGGGTTGGTAGTCGGCAGTCCCTCTCTTGCCTGGGAGTAAGCAAACTCATCAGCTGCTAGATGAGCGCAGTAAAACCAACGGGCTACACGTAGAAAGGTGGCTGGCATTGGCGTGGCAGCATGAAATCATTGTTGTATGCAAATGTTGGGATTGACGATCTTAACTTAACTATTAAAGACGACAAAATTTAAAGTCTCTATAAATGTGTGAAATTCTGATATTAATTTTGCCACAAACACTCAGGGACTCGTGATGTATAAGGTGGACAGATGTGTGTTTGTACATGGCCGTGGCCTTGAAAATGTACCAAATAAGTTATTTTACCACATTTTGTGAAGTTTCACTGATGGGTTCAAAAGTTGCAGAGGAAAATATGTTCTCATCTTCATATGTAAAGTTTAATGTAACCTTAACCATACTGTAATATTGCCACGGCAACAGTACAATATATATGTGTGTGTGTATATATATATATATATATATATATTTCTGAGGCTTGTGGAATCTACTTAGATCACATGCTGTGCATAGGCCGACATCTAGTGGAAGCTGCAGAGTATTACAAGTTTGTTTTTCAAAACTCGAAAATGGGCGTCGACACAGGGCGTGCCAGTAATACTATCCCTAGTGCGACGTCCACTGTACCCATGATCCCTCACGTGTCTAGGACCCTCCGATTGTTTTTTTCCGCCATACTGGTCAGAAGCATCCCGCGGAGTTCCCTGACCTTAGCCATAATTCTTAAGAAAAATCTTAATATTTCTCCACCCCAACGTCGAGACACCGACTTAAAACCATATTTAAAAATGTGTATAAACAATTCATATAAACCCTAAAAAATGAATTCAAGTTCATAAAAGCATAAACATGAAATAGGTCCCATGTAATCTAAAATGCATGAGCCCAACAAAAGGCTTTTACTTGCTACACTTGAGGTTGTTTTAATCACTCGAAGATCTTTTGGGAGGACCTTCCAAAGTGTAACAGCTACTGCTGAAAATGACGTATTCAGTGTGAACAAACGTTTAAAGCTTGGATCCTGAAGCTGTAAATACTCTGGACTCCGTAGCCCTCTTAGGCCCCCAGACATAAAACCCAGGAGATCGATAATGTGGTGTTTTATACGCTATACACATCAATTTAAATTTGATCCTAAAATCAATGGGTAGCCAGTGCAATTTCTTTAAAGAGGGGAAATGTTCTAAGCGGGCTTCACTTCAAAGGCAGAAGCATACTTTTAGGGAGTCTTGTTAACACAGAATTCTCGGCGTCAGTCCTCAAAAGAACTAAAGTTTGGACTAAACAGCGACAATGAGACTCTAGAATGAAGGGCTTCCCTGCTCTTAACGAGAATAAGTGAACATTTGCGGATTTCAACAATGCGTTTGTGTGTAATAAACGAAACGTAATTGGCCAAGATAAGGCCTGGGGATTTTGCTGACATAGCAAACTGTGAATGGGCGCCTGACAAATGTGTTAAGGTGTCGCATCATAAATATGAAGTAGACAGTGCAATAAAGCGCAGTAAAGTTGTACTCCTCTCCTGAGGCAGTGCTTGCTCTCATTGCCAATGCAATGCTTCTGAATGGGAGGATGCGTGTTGGGCCAAAGGTCTTCCTTTTAGTTAAGCCAAGACTGTTTACTTATCAGTTCTGGCAAGATATGCTATATGATATTTATAATGCGCCTATAGTTTTACATAGTTTTTACATTTTAAAAATCTCCAGTCACTGAGCGTCTGAGTGTTATTTTCTCCAAAGTCCTTCCCTGTATGACCATTTAGAGGAGAATCTTTCCAAAAGGCCACCCCCTGCCTGTCGTCTGGTAATCCTGGCCCACCAACTACAGTAATCCCTTATGGGTTGGTAGGGGAGGGGGAAGAAGGAGAGGAGGGGAAAAGAGCAATACTACTGCAGCTGACGTTGCCTTGCATCAGGGGACAAGCAAACGTTGTCTGCATGTACACTTTCACTGTCAACGCTGTAAAATGCACTTCTCGTTAGACATAACCTTGATTCAGCTCGCCGAATGCACAGTAGAGGGGCAGCTCTCCCGGACAGCCGGTTTTCATTGTAGTCCATTTCTCTATATATTTCACTGTGTAATCGGTTTCCTTCGGGCTCTGCGCAAGACTCCCACCCTAGTCCTGAACATTCTTTTACTGGTTTTTGAAGTTGAGCACCTTTCCTAAAGCCCCTGTCCTGCAAATCTCCTTCCTCTGTGCTCCCCTAGGAACTGATTATGCAGGTGCTAGAATTATTTTCATAGTTTTGTTTATTTTAATGCCACCACATGCTTCAGAGTGCTTTGTGTCTGGGTTAAGCGTCGCAACACTTACTTACCTGTGTTCATTCTTTTATAGTGCATGGTTTGGTAATTCCAGAATCCCAAAAAATGGTGACTAATTTACACAAGCAGACCTGAGATCAACCACGCCCGGAAATTCCCATTACATCACAATGTTCAGAATGCAGACTTCTATCTCCGCCGTTCAACTAGTCCTGTTTAAGCTGTGGGACTAGCCTAACTACCCAAACAAATCACTATCCGCCTGGTGCCTTCTACTCGTACTCCTACAAAGACACTTTCTAGTGTCTAAGTGTACTTTCCCCTCACTCTTCCCGATTCCGTATTAACTAGCCGTCTCCAGTGCCTGTGGAGCAGACTAAACCAGCTTTGGGACCACCTGTGCCAAAGAGGTGAAGACTGGTTTGTTTCCCACATTAGCGTTATATGGTGCATATGGGAAGAGTGGTCTGAGGCTGGATTAGGGCTTGTGCTAGTCCAGTCTGGAAAGGGAAAAGGCACTAGGGAAAGGCAAATAGGCTATAGGCTGGGGAGCCGGCAAGGAGGAGGCAGACCCAGCAGGGGTGAGCAGTGGCCCACTGTGGGGTCTTGCATGAGCAGGAAGCAGACACACAAACACCCCACTGCATGCATTTCTTAGCAACCACAACACGTTTTTCAATTTCTCCTCTCCCTGGTCTTTTTTCTCCTCCTTGCACCACCGAAAAAGAGGCAGTGGGAGACCTAGAGGGGTCGGACATAGACTGATGGACCATTGGGGTCTATTATCCAGAAAGTTTAAGAAGTTGGGAGGTAGTTATAATGGGATTCCCAAACTACAAATCTAGGGCAGTGTTATACCTTGCATTGATCTAAAATGGGACCCTGCTCATATATTCCGGGCCCACCCGAAAAATGGGTGCCAGATTTGAAAATAGGGGGAGAAATTGTGCTTTATTAAAAACTTTCGTAGTATAGATGTTGACTTTTGTATAACAAATAGTGATCTTTGCCCCCAATTTCCTTTTGATAACTTCATACTTTGTGCACCACCAGACATTAGGCCCGGTAAAACATCTCATTGTGGTTTACTTATGCAGAGCCGAAATGAGTGCCCATGGTGTTTCAATTTAGCTGACACGGGGCCTCATCATGAGTTGGGCAGAGCGGGAAAATTCAGGGGTGACACTATTAACTCCGCATTTACCCCTCCACCCAATTCCGTGTTCCGGGCCATTCAACTTCAGCTTGGAGCTGCCAGTGAATGCGCCGGCTTCAAGGCTATTTTCGCTATTACTGCTGGTGCTATTACTCCCCGATTAGGTCCAATGGGAATGGAGATTTACCTCCCCGCCACGCAAGTAAGGATCTGGTGCAAGTTACGGCGGACCGAGTTGCGATAACGCTAATTGTGTTGGGCGGTATCCCGCCCAACTAATGATGAAGCCCATGGTCTTTAATAGTGTGCTTGGTGTCTTCATATTTGAAGTAACTCTTTTCTCTGAACCAAAAGTTCTTGCCTCCCATAACCTTAGCATGTAGCTTATAGCAAGGGGTGGCGTCTCGGGACTGTCACCTTACTGCATCTCCCCATTCACAGTTCTTTGTTGCACATAGAGTACAATGTTTCTATGAGAGAGACAGTGAGACAGAGCAAGCGAAAGAGAGACCGGAATTGACATCGGTCAGCAAGAGGCTAGTGGTAAGTGTGAAGGGAGGACACGAGGATGTAATGCCTTAAGGCCTTCTCCCTTCTTCCTTCCCACCTTGACTAACAGACTTCCCGGTAAAATGTCCTGCTAGCTTACACTGTACACAGAAATCTCCCACCGGCCTACCACTAGCACATCAATATATAAGCTATTCCTAAGTCCTCTTTAGCCCCATCACACTCTGCCTTGCGTCGGCAGCGCACCAAACCCAAAGTGCTGTAATCTATCATATCCCAGACTCTCCCCTTCGGATAACCTACTTCCAAGTCTTTCCACCATGCCCATCGAAAGAATATCGGCACTCAGAACCCGGGTCCATCTGACCTGCACACATCACCACAACAGGTTTTACGTCTGCCTCTCCCACTAACCCACTTACAACATACACATCCTCTCTTCTTACTGAGCCACACGCAGAGAGGCCAACACAAAAGTCAGAAGAGCGCTATAGAAGACCACTTTGCATTACAATCTTTTGACCTACAACTCCCAATGATCCCTCAACATTCACTATAGTGGCTGGGACTGATGGGAGCTGTAGGCCACAACTCCTGGAGAACAGTAGGTATCCTACCCCTGCTCTTGTGGTTGGACTAGTGCTAGGAAGGCAAATTGCTCTTGCCAGCTTGCCATGTCATTGTTTAGCCTGCGACCACAAAAGTGATGGGTGGAAGGTTTTGAATGAATTTGAACCACTGGCATTGCTCTGGGCAACCTTCCACACCACCGTTTTTTTTTTTTTTAACTTCTTTTTTTATTATTATTATTGCAATAGCAACAAAGAGCATATAAAGGTCAACAATAACAAAAGATAAACATAGAAAGAAGGAGTCGAACAAACCCGCCCCCCGACCCCCCCCCGGTATCACAGCACCCAAGAGCCTCTCTGCGCAGCCGCCTTTCTCCCTTGAGACCTCAACCAAAGATGTCCAGGAGTTTAAGTCTTTGCGGGCACCATTGTTTCCGGAAGTCCCCCTTTAAGTATTCCAAGGTCTCTCCCCAGTCTGCGCGGAAGGACTCCAGTTTATTGTCCGCGGCATATGTGGCCCACTCTAGCGCAACAATGTCCCAGATTTTCCTCAGCCAGTCTTGCTCCGTAGGGATCGCTGCCCCCTTCCACTTCTGCGCAATGAGGGTTATCGCCGTCAAAGTGAACATCACTGACGCCTTAGTGCGCCCGCTGCCTATGCCCTCCCCCTCCAACCCACTCTTCCCCAGCAGATTCTCCCGGGGATCCCAAGTGGCACCCCCCTCCCCCCCAACGCCTGGGCAGTGGCCAGTTTGATTTCGTCCCAGAAAGGTTGGATGACGGGACAATCCCACCATATATGTGAGGCTGTGCCCCTCTCCCCGCACCCCCTCCAACACTCCCCCGGGATAGCAGGGTACATAGCATGAAGACGGTCGGGGGTGTAATGCCAACCCATCAAGCACTTATACCAAACCTCCCGCACCTGGATGGCCTTCGCAATCTTGGGGATCCGTGCCCACAGCCTCTCCCAGTCCATCTGATCCATTCGGACCCCCGAGTGCCGCTCCCAGTCCGCCATAAATGCCCAACCCGTGCACGGGCGGCCCTTCTCTAACTGCTTATACAAGGCTGAGATAAGGCCCTTCAAGCCCTCATGGGAGGTTAGGAACTTTTCAAAGTGGGTCAGCTCCCTAGTCGCCGCCCGCCTCATGACCGGAGACATCACCCAATGCCTGATTTGGAAATACCGGTGCCTCTCCCTCTCTCCCAAATTAAACTCCTTCTTGCATTCCTCAAATGTTTTCACTCGATCTCCGATAAACATATCCCTCAGGGTCTTGCATCCCCCCTCCTCCCAAACCCGAAACGCTCCACCCTCCATTCCCGGAGTGAAATCCCCGTTCTGAAAAATAGGGGTGAAAGGCGATGGAAAAGTCGTGGTCCCCCACTTTCATACAGCCCGATCCCAGCCATCCGCTACGCTTTTCGTAATATCGCTCAAATAAAGGTGCGAAGGTCGCAAGCGTCGCGGGAGCCAAAGAACCTCCCCCAGATGATGCCGAGCCACCCCTCTGTCCATCTTCACCCAATGCTTCAAGTACTCTTTCGAAAACCATTCTTTAATTACCCTGAGCTGTGCCGCATCATGGTAGCGACGAAAATCGGGGAAGGCCAGGCCCCCTCTCTCCCTGGAGGTCATTAAAAGCTGTCTGGATAGTCGTGAGACCCTCCCCCTCCACACAAAACCCCTGGTCAACCTATCCAGCCTCTGAAAGAAGCTCTCCGGGACCCTCAACGGGATGGCCTGGAAAAGGTAGAGCAGCCGGGGGAGTATGATCAGCCTAAGAACAGCCCCCCTGCCCAGCCAAGAAAGAGGGAGAGCACCCCACCTCCGTAAATCTTTTTTGATGGCTATGAGAGCCGGCTCATAATTCACGCCGTACCAACCCGCCAGTGAGGGGGTGATCCTCACAACTAGGTACCGTAACCCAGAAGGGCTCAACTTGAATGGGGGCAGCTCCCTCACCTCCCTCGCCTCCTCTCCACCCAGCGAGAGATTCATCAACTCAGACTTCTGAAAGTTAACCCGTAAGCCCGAAACTTCTCCAAAAGTAGATAGCAACGCAACGCAGGCTGGGAGAGATTCTCTCGGCTTGGTCAGTGTGAGCAGCATATCGTCGGCGAAGGCCGCTACTTTATGCTGTTCCCCACCGAAGGGAATCCCAGTGATTTCCGCTGTCTGGCGTATCGCCAACAGAAGTGGTTCTAAGTAAATGGCGTAGAGTAACGGGGAAAGGGGGCACCCCTGTTTTGTCCCCCTCCGAAGCCTAAAAGACCGGGACATCTCCCCATTAATTAGAATGTGGGACGTGGGGTTTTTATAGTTTGCAGCAACCATGTTAATAAATGCTTCCCCTAGCCCCATTTTCTCCATCACCTGGAATTGGAACGACCACTCCACCCGGTCAAACGCCTTCTCGGCGTCTAGCACTAAGAGGATCGCCTGGGTGGGTGTCTTACTGGACTTCTCTCTTCTAATGTTATCAGCGGTTTGCCGTCCCACTACAAAACCTGACTGATCTTGGTGAATCAGAGAGGGAAGATGCTTCTCTAGGCGCCTCGCCAAGATCTTTGTAAACATTTTTGCCTCTGTATTGATAAGAGCGATAGGGCGATAAAATGTACACTCCTCCGGGTCCTTCCCAACCTTGTGAATGAGGGCAATCTTGGCCTCCTCCATCGTCGGGGTGATTCCGCCCTCAGCACGAAACGAGTTGAATAACTGCGTCAGATGCGGGACCAAAAGGTGGGAGAACGCTTTATAAAACGAGGCAGGGAAGCCATCGGGGCCCGGGGCCTTGTTCCGGGGGAGATAGACGATAATTGATCTCACCTCATCCTCGGTGATAGGTCTGCCCAGCTCCTCTGCCACCTCCCTGGAAACCCGTGGAAGGGGCAAGTTCCCCAAGAACTCCCTCTGCGGGAGAGGGGCCGGTTCCTGAGAGGAGTAAAGGGCCTCATAGAAGTCGACTACTCTCTCCTTTATCTCTTCAGCACGAGTTAGTCGCCCACCCCCTTGGTCCCTAAGGGCCATGATTACCCTCTGTTCCCTTTGTCCCCTCAAGACGTGGGCTAGGAGGGGGCCTGCTTTGTTGGCTTTAGCGTAAAAGGTTTGCCTCATCCTCAGCATAGCTTTTTCCGCCTTCTTATTCCTCAAAATCCCTAGTTGACCCTCTGCCAACCTATACATTTTAAAGACCTTCCTCGTGGGGGTTTCCCGCAGTTGGGCTCTAGCCTCCTCCACCTCCCGTTCCAGCTGGGTCTCCAGCTCCCTTAAACGTTTAGTCCTCTCCGCCTTCAAGGCGATGAGGTCCCCTCTCAAGGTAGCTTTAAAAGCATCCCACCTGGTGTTCAGGCTCGTGTCCGTGGCCGTGTTTTGCACAAAAAAACCCCGGATCCTATCGTCCAGCTCTTTGCATATCACTGGGTCCCTTAGAAGCTCCCCCGGGAATTTCCATCTCCACACCCCGGGCCTGCGCCTCCCCAGCCTCAGGTCCATTTGTACTACTCTATGATCGGCGATTCCTAGAGGGCCCACCTCCGACTCAACCCCTCCCATTAGACTAGCGGAGATCCAAATATAATCAATTCGGGATTGAGACTTGTGGACATCAGACAGGAATGTAAATCCCTCCTCACCTCCTCGCAGTGAGTGCCAAACATCGCGGAGGCCAGCCCCTGCCCATCTTTCCCTCAGTTAGGGGGAGGCCACGCTACCCCCCCCACCCCTCTCTGCGTCCAGAGCGGTCTCCAACCCTATCCCAGGCCAAATTGAAGTCCCCCATCAAAATCACCTGGCCCCTGGCGAAATTCTCGATGGTGTTCAGGGTGTCTCGTAAGAACTGGTCTTGACCCACATTTGGTGCGTATATAGACGCAACAGTATAGCAAGCGTCCCTTATAGTCCTCCTTACCACCACATATCTCCCGTTGCTATCCCTGAGAACCTCCTACAGCTTAAAGTCAATACTCCTTCCAAAGGCAAGGGCTACACCCCCCCTCTTCGTAGGGCCAGGCGCGAACCATATCAGGGGAAAACCCCTGAGACGCAGCCGCGCCTGATTCCGCCTCCTCAGGTGAGTCTCCTGCAATGCCAACACATCTGGCTTGTGAGACCTAACAAATTGTTCCAGCTTCATACGCTTAAGGGGAGAGTTAAGCCCCCTCACATTATGTGTTTGCCACTTAAAGATATCGAGCGGGCATATTGTGCCGTTACCGGGAGACCCCCCAGAGGCCCGGGATGAGATCTGGCCACCATCCCCCGCTTCCCGTCTGGAGCGGGACCCCAATCCCCACCCCACTCCTCCACACTCTCCCGCGACCCCACAACCAGAACCGCAGGGCATCGCTTCCCTGTTGGGTGCTGTGACCACCAATCGAACCCCCCCCTGTCCTACACCCTCCCCCACCTCCCAAAGGATATCCCTCCCCACCCCAGCCCTTCCCCCTCCCAACCCCAACTTGGAGGGTGGACCAAAAACCCCCCCGCACACCCCCGGACTCACTTGTCCTTGCACGATCCAAGAGGTACTCCTCCGCTCCCCTCCCGACTCCACTAAAAGCCAACATCCCACCACCCCCCTTTAGTATTTCAACCTAGTTCAAATCTCCAGAGTCATCCTAGCCCAGGTTCCCTCTCCTCGTCCCCTTCCTGAGCGGCCCCCCCTCCTCCCTCCTGCGGCCGCCTTCGGGGCCTTTTCTTCCTTGCTTTATCCCCCACGGTCGACCAAGCCCAAGGCCTGACCCTGTCCTCTTGAAACGATTGGATCGAGCGGGGTCCCCCAGCATCCCCCCCCCTCTCCCTCTAGGTCAAGGTGGATGACCGCAGCCGCCTCCTGCAGAGAAGTGGCCCTCCTTTGAACACCCTCCCACTCGAACACTAGCCCGAATGGGAAAGTCCACCTGTACTTGACATTTTTCCTAGCGAGTTCTCTGAGGACAGGTCGCATGGCCCTCCTTTTCAGTAGGGTACTGTTCGCCAAATCCTGAAATAGGGTGATCTCCTGGCCCCTATATTGGACCGGTTCACGGCGCCTTGCAGCACGCAGCACCGCCTCCTTTTGGGCATAGCGCGCAAACGCAGCCAGTACATCCCGGGGTCTAGCGTCAGGGCCGCGGACGAGCCGGCCCACCCTGTGCACCCTGTCCAGCTCTATTGCCTCGGGGTCCTCCTCGCCTAGCAAGTCCATGAAAATTCTCTGAACTTCTCCCTTCAGGTCCCTGTCCGCCACCGACTCCGGCAAGAGTTTAATTCTAATATTGATCCGCCTTGACCTATTTTCGAGGTCCTCTAGTTGAATTTCTAGGTTGTGAGTCGCTAGGTCTAGGCGATCGATAGCCTCCCCGTTGGCCGTTCCATCCTTCTCCACTTCCTGCAGGCCCCTCTCCAATGTGTCCGTTCTTTCCCCCAGGTGGGCCACCTCCTGTTTCAACTCCCCCAGGGCCATATTCAAATCGGATCGCAGCAGCTGAAACTGATCCTGAAAGGTTCTGGCTAAAGTCTTACTTAGGGCGTGCATCTCACCCTTGAGGTCCCCCCTCGTCAGAGGTTCCCGACTCCCCGCCCCCTCATGGGCCGCGTGCATGGTATGATGCCCATTAGTCGCTCCATCGTTACTCGCATTGCTCGTGCCTTCCATCGCCGACCACATGGAGGGGAGGGTACCAGGGGGGTCCCCCGACCGCTGGCTGGAGCGCACCGCTCTACTCCTAGGCTTGGGGGGCATCAGCTCCTTAACACTTCTGGAGGGCCCGTCAACGCAGGAGAAGGAGGTCCGCCCCCTCCCAGGCAGATCACTGTACACACCAGGTCCCTCTCCAACGCCGTGAGCACCTCCCCTCCACAGTCAATCCCCGGAGGGTGGCAGTAATTACTGTGGCGTCAGTGGAGGCCCCCCTCCCGGGGTTGTCTCAGCCAGGGGGGCCCCACCCCAGCCCCTTCACCGGAGCTCCACAGCCATCAGGGCGGGGAAGGAGCCCGGCGCACAGCTCTCCCGGGCCCCCCCCCGCGTCACGCACCGGGTCGGGACTCACAGAAGTCCGTTCTCCCGCCTTGCTGCCTTGGATCCTCTCCTGAGGGCGGCCGGACCAGTCAGACCGCCCTCTACCGTCCGGAGCGGGGCCAAGGGGGGGCCGCCTCCAACCCTCACCCCCCCCAAAGGCTCACCCGCTCCTCACCTACTCGGGAGCCTGGTACTCCACTCCGGCGCTGTGATGAGCACAGCGCCGCGCCTCTATGCCGTTGGGGGAATCCGTCCGCGCTCCTCACTGCAGGGCAGTCCAGGTCCGTGCCGGGCCACCCCCGCTCCCCAACTGGTGCTCCTGGGCCGCGGGACAGCGTCGGGCCGTCCCGCTCAGGCGGGGGCGCCCTCCAAGCGCCGCTACTGCACTCTGGGGGGGGCAGACACTGGGGGGGCGGGGCCGCCCCTCCCCCCGCTCCGGGGGCACTCCCGCCCGCCAAGGACTGGTCGCCGGTTCTCCTCGGTGCGGGTGGACCCGCTCGCCCGCGGCCGTCAACACCCGCCGCTGCCTCTGCAGAAGAATCGGATCTGCGGCACCCGGCGCCTCACGCCGCACAGTCTCGCCCAACGGAGCTCCGCTCCACACAAGCTGCTGATCGCCCTTGGGGGGTGGTGGGTCCCGAACGGGGGCCTCAGGATGCGGGAGCGGCCGTCGGCACGTCTACTCGCTGCCGGCGGCCATCTTGGAATCTCCACCACCGTTTTTTAGCCTATCTGCGCCATTGCAAAAGAGGTCCAGCCATATGCAAATCTGTCGGGTACTGCCACCAATGGTAGCAGCCCAGCCCGAACTGCTAGGCCAGGTCCCATCTGCATGGAAACGCAAGTAACCCCGAGTGGGACGGGTATGCCCAGACGTGGGTCCCGTGCCTGCTGGGCTTAGAGACTCAGGCTACTCCTCACTGATGAGGCACAACAAGGCCGAAACATGTCTGGGGATGCTTGTGGTCTCGTGCAGAAGGGATGGAACCTAGCAGTTCGGGCTGGACTGCCCCTTTTGGGCTGGGACCAAGCCTGATTTGCATATGGTCTTTCCCCTTCTGTAAAGGCTTGGCAGGTGAATAACGATGGTCTGGAGGGTTGCCCAGAGCAATGCCAGAGGTTAAGATTTATTCTAAACCTTCCAGCCATCACCTCTCTGTTTTTGCATTGTTTAGCCTGTACCATTCAGAAGGGGACAGCCATGTGCAAATCAGTCAGTCATGGTCCTTGATCCTACAGCCAATTGGAGAAGTTGCACTCAAACGTCTAGGCCTTGTCCCCTTTGCATAGGGACAGCCCGAGATATGTATCGGCTTTGCTGGGACTCATCAGTGAGGCACAGATTGGTTCTCGATGGAGCAGTGGACAAGCGGCCCTCTTCTGAGCATGCCCTTCTCATGTTGTAGAGACAAACTAAAACCCAAAAAAAGTGATCAAGGAAAGGTATTGAATCAATCATAACCACTGCCATTGCTCTGGGCAACCTCCCATACCATTGTTTATCATCTTGTCTGTGCCATTACGGATGGAGACTAGCCATGTGCAAATCGGCCTTGGGCCTGCTACCAATGGTATCAATCCGGCCCAATCTGCTAGTCCACATCCCCTCTTCATGGCAACAGAAGCAATGTGACCTAGCAGATCCGGCTGTCTGCCCCTTTTGATTTGTATGTGGTTTACACCTTCTGTAGTGGCACTGCAAACTGAAAATGATGGTTCCAAAGAAATAATGTCAATAAGAGATGAAACCAACTCTAATGAATGGTGCTTTTGTAAAGTGGCGGATCAAGTATAAACAATTCGATACATCCTCCCATACTGCAGCGGGACGCAGGCAGCAAGAGACAGATATTTGGGGGAAAATCTGGAGTCGGCAAAAACCTATGACGAAGAAACATGGTGGACTTTACTGATGTGCGGTGAAAAGACACAATGGGTGATCGCCGGAGCTCTTTTAATGCAGAATATTGGACTGGAAAAGGACATGAACTGATCTAAATCGGGAATTAAGGACGAATTTGCTCTTTTCTAAATCTGATAGGCGGACTTTACCCAAAATGTAGGACCCATTTTCGTTTGAAAATCGTGTTTTGTAAAATTTGTAACACAATTAAAACAAATAATTTAAAAAATGATGGTTCGAAAGGCTGCCCAGAGAAATTGCCAGGAGTTATAATTAATTTCAGGCATTTCCATACACCATCACCCAGTTTTATTTTTACATTTTTAAAGCGTGGGCATCGAGGCACTGTTACAGGAATTGTTCGTATTTATAACACCCAGAGGTTTCTAAGCGCGACCCGGGGATCGAACGAGCGAGTTGCTTGGTGTTGCTTGGTGTCGTTTTGCTTCCAAGGCGCGCACGTTGCCGCTAAACTATCCTCCCGGGACAGTCAGTGCAACAACGCTCTGCTAATTTCCCAGTATAAGTAAAGCAGTCCTGCTGAAAGGTGTCTGCACTACCTGCTGGTAGAATGGCAGTCAACCTGCGAAGTGCAGGCAATGCTAGATTTTGAGCACTTCAACCCTGCTGCAAAGTGATGGTTATTGTCCTGTTCAAAGTGTAGCAGCTCTGAGTAAGTGCGGTTGGGGAGTGCAGTTGTAGGGCGGTTTCATCTAAGTAACGTTGGCAACTACATATTTTTAGCTGATCTGCTACACCAAATCACAGGCTTGGTGTTCATTGTGGGTCTAACCTGAGCCAGAGCGTGGAGTTGCCATAACACGACCTCTGTCAAGGGAGCTACTCTTGATGCATACCATTCTGCTGCCTGGCATGGGCCTGGCATGGGGTCCAAACAGACCGAAACCCTGCGCCAAAGAATGGTGTGATCGTGGCACACATCTGTACTTTAAGCAGGATGGCTGGTCCTGAGACGCAGGCTGCAAACATAATATTACCAGCTCTGCTTTTTTCCATGGGCCGCAGCATTTGATATTTTTCTTTCAAATGATTCCGTTTGTTTTGCTTGGATGATATTTAGGTATATATTTTTTTCTTTCCCTTCCATGACCTTATCCCTGTCACGTCCTTCTGCCTCACCAAATCGTGTTGTTGCTTCCATCGCTTATCAGCAAGATGCGGGTGGAAAATATTTCCTAATCTGCATTGAGGAGGTGACGGCTTATTTGCGCCCCTGATCAGCCACCGTAACTCGAGGGGCACAGGCTGGCTGCAGGATCTTGCGAGACCTTGCGCGAGTATATTTAAATCTCAGATAGTGTGCCTAAATATACCAAACCAGATAAAATGATTGGAATGTCAGCCGCCCTCCCTTCCCCCGACGACCCCGCGGGCATAGCTGTTGCCTGAATCTATTGGCATTGCGTGCGGGCTGTAGCTCAGCAAAGCGGCCAAGGAAAACGACGACCCCTTTAGATCCGAACACAGACATTTGCGATGAATTCACAGGGGCACCATCGGGGGCGCCTAGGCCGTAAATACAACATTGGTTCAATGAAGGTCTTGTCCTGGCAGATTAGACTGCGACCGCTTCTCCTTAAACAAAGGCCTGAGCTTTTTATCCCTTCATCGAGCAAGGTGTGGGTATTTTTATATTTATTTATTGTGAATAAAAAATAGCGATATCTCGCTGCTTAGTCTTTTACAAACATTTACAAAAGTGAACGCGAGTGCACTCTTCGGCTCCTTCGGGCATCACTTGAATAAGCATACAGTGCCCGAGGCATATGCTTAAGGCGCCAGGCAGCTTCTGCATGCAGGCCCTGTAATGGGCAGTTGCCCTCCTAGGTGCCCGGTTTCATTACAAATCTGCATATTCTTTGCCTTTCTTTTCAGTGGCGGATTGTAATGTTTTTGATTAGTGTGTTGGTACAGTTAGTTTAAAGTCTTGTATTTGTGTAGTACTTATGACGTTCCTCCCCTTTGGTATCCCAATACTATTGTTTGTTGGCCCTCTGTGTTAACTCACTTCCCTCCCATAGAGAGAGCCTGACCTCGGCCCATGTTACCAAAAGAGGACGAAGCACCTGTCAGGCTATGCCTCTTTCACCTTTGAGTGGAATCACTGCTGGTTTAGTAGTACTCTGGGGCTGAGTCCGAGGTTTATTCACTACCCATCTCTCTACTCATGCAAAGCAGCAGTCATTTCTTCACAGGTGGCACAGTAGTTGAGTGGTGCCCAGCAATGATAGGGATTGCAATGATCATATGCATTTTTACTTTCTTATATATTGGATATATTTATACTGCACCTGTTGCCACCATAGTGGTCTCCCGGCACTGAAGTTTGTTTGGTTGGATGTATGGTATTGTGCTTATGATTGGAGTTTGGGCTTTGATCTGTGGAAGAAAGATGAGTAGGTGGAATTGAGTTTCCAGGTCAATATATATAAATAGACATTTCCTGGTCTTAGAGTGTGGGGCATGTCTGGTCGGGTGGCAGTGAGATTGTCTGGTCATAACCTATGATTTTAGTGATGTCATGTCTGCGGTCGTGCACTGGGGATGGGGAGGATTGCCAAATTCTTGGTACAGGGGGTTGCTAGGCCATTGTCGTCTAACCAGGATGTGCAGGGCTTGCAGCTGCCTAGCCCAGAGCCTGCTGGTCTCTTGAGCCTTTGTGCACCACTTGTTCCTATTTTTCCACGGTGGGGCCTTATTAGCCAGCTTCCGTGGCCCGATTGTTCCGGATCTATGTGATCATTACAACCCCCATAATTACGACGGCAGAAAATGCAGACTTTTTTAAAACTGCCTTTACACGACATACATAGGTGGGGGAGACCCCTGCAGCCCCACATATTACCATTATATCACATACCCCCCATATTACACGGCCCACAGTAGTGGCCGTGTAGTTATGGTTAAGTTGCTAAACCCATAGGTTTTTTGGGCGGCTTATAACTTTGCTACCCTTGGACGAATCTTCACCAAACTTTGCAAATAAATTATATGGCCCACTCTGAATTATTCTGCAAAGTTTGATGAGGTCCAGGGGTGGCAAAGTTATGGGGGGGGAGGTCCCAAAATGTATTTTTTTCCCATAGACTGAATGGAGAAAAAATGTCTGTCATGCCTACAGTCCAAACCGCTGGACGGATTATCTCCAAATTTGCGGCAGGAGTGGCGGCTTGGTCCCGAAAGTGTGCTTTTGTAAAATGGTGAAAATCCAGCCACTAGTTTTTTTTTAAAATGACGAAAAAGTAGGTCTAAAAAAATTTGTGATATCTATGTCCGGTCTGCGGACACACTTCCCTTTTCTCTCCGCGGACAGGACATCGATTGGATAATCGGCTCACGTCGTGTCCGCGGACCCGCAACGTGTTCTCTGATTGGCTCCGAGGGGGCGTGAGGTGCGTCAAATTGTTTCGATGCCCCCGAGACATGCGCTGGAAGTGAGCATAAATGCAATTTTGGGGAGTGTGTTGGTGTGTATGAGTGCTTGGAGAGGGTGGGGGAGTAAGAGATGGGTCAAATGCTGTATTTGTTTAGGTGGGAGAAGGCTGCGATGTGTTTACGGTGTCCGCGGTCACCGCGGTTGACATATTAGACACTGGGCGCACTACTTGCTATTTTAGTTTAGTATGATGTTGGTTTTGGGTCGTTAGAGCATTGGGTGAAGAGGGTATGTATTGAAGAGTTTGTACGTTGGTTGTAATTATTTTTTAGAATGTTAATTGAAGTGCACAATATTGAGGTGGATGTATTATGTTTTTGGCTTGTGGTCATCTGGTAGGTGTTTGCTTCTATGGGTTTGTTATGCCGTGGTGGTTGTGGCTCTAGGCCCTGGCAACAACCAACACAGTATAAGTGGACAATGCTACCAAATATTTTGATTGTGGTATGTGGGCTGCTGGGTAGTAGTCTAATAGTGTTTCTGATGCTTGTGTAATCTGCTTAGATCACATGCGATGCATAGGCCGTCATCTAGTAGAAGCTGCAGAGTATTACAGTTTTCAAAACGCGAAAATGGACGTCGAAAAAGGGCGTGCCAGTAATACTATCCCTAGTGTGACATCCTCTGTACCCATGATCCCTCACGCGTGTAGGTCCCTCAGGTTATACGAGCACCAGAAATACGATTATGGTGAGTAATGTTATTCCTTATAGGATAGTGAGATGATGTGTGTTAGTTTGTTTGTTGGATTGTGTGGGCGCACTACTGGCTATTTTAGTTTAGTATGATGTTGGTTTTGGGTCGTTAGAAGAGCATTGGGTGAACAGGGTATGTATTGAAGAGTTTGTACGTTGGTTTTAATTCTTTTTTAGAATGTTAATTGAAGTGCACAGTTTTGAGGTGGATGTATTATGTTTTTAGGTTGTGGTCATTTGGTAGGGGTTTGTTTCTATGGGTGTGTTAAGCTGCGGTGTTTGTGGCCAGGGCCTAGAGTCTTGGGTGCATGGCCGAAGGCCATAGGCCTTGCACCCAAGACTCTAGGCCCTGGCCACAACCACCGCAGCAGATCTCTACAATGCTACCAAACATTTTGATTGTGGTATGTGGGCTGCTTAGGGGATATGTTTTCAAAAATGTGAGTATTGATTGGTGGTACTGTAATAGTGTTTATAGGATAGTGAGATGATGTGTGGATTGGTTAGGGGAAGCACTTACTTTTTTGGATGGAAATAGTAGATTTCTTCTGAGTTCTCCTTCGTACTTCAGACGCTGTTAATGTAGACATGGATTTCTCTGGTTTTGCAGTAGTAGTGCTTTCTGATAACAGTGCATAGCATGTACATGCACTTTTCTTTGCCTATGTGCATTCTGTATATTTTATCTAGAATCTGTTAGTTGAATGTGCTTTAGAAATGAGTACAATAGTAAGCGCGCAGAGCACACTTGGCTTTGTAAGGCAGTGTTATTGGATGTTAGGAGATTGAAGAAATAATTGTATGCTTTGTTTGCTATTTTTATAGGGTAAATGGCAGGGACTGTATGGAAAAGTATGCAATGCATGTATTTGTGAAGGTGTGGGAAATAAATCAGAAGGATTTGATGGGGTCAGCAGCATATTACACAGTAGGTGATTACTAAAGTACTGGGTGATTCTGTGGTGCTTGGAGATGGGAGAGTCCGAAATAAAGTAAGGGTTGCAAGGAAGCACCTGGTGCTTGTGTTGAAGACTGAAGGGAAGGGGGAGATGTTGTATGTCTTGCTTTACAACACTGTACATAGTTGTAGATGATGTGATGGATATGACTGCACCTGTGCATAGTTGAATGATGTTGTGAAATCTAGCACGGAATGGGCAACCAGCTGGAATGAGAGCGCTGTCTAGATTGGAAGAACAGTTGTAGAGGCATTGGTGGTGTTTCAGCTAGGAGCCTTTCAAATGATATTGGCTATCTGTGTGCATAAATAAAGATGCATGTACTCATCCTGGCTGCATGTAATTTTATAGCACACTAGAAAGCCTTTCCCCATAATTATACTGTTATTTCTCCCACCTTTTAACATGAAATTGCACTTTGTTAGATAGCTGTGTGTGTTATGTCTGATTACTTATATAGTCATTTGTAAAGGAAGTTGAAATGATAGAATTTATGTGAAATATGCAGAATGTATAGAAAGTAAATTGTATGTACATCTTATGCACTATAATGCATTAAACACTATCATGGTTGAAATGTGGTTAAATACGTGGCAGTGGTTACAGACATGATAGAATGAATGAAGAAAATAACAGTTTGCAGATTGCAGTTAATAATATGGCTTAATAAAAATTTGGCGAGCAGAGAACTTTGCAAGTGACACTTGATCATAGCAGATGGGAGAAATGACAGTAAGCTTGTTTTACAAGTTACACAGGGTAACTGGCAGTTACTCTGTTTATATGCATTTATACAAAAGATGTACATGTATAATACATGCCAATCCTCCCAATTTTGGTGGGAGATGCCCCATTTTTCCGTGAAAAATATTGTTCTTATGACACAAATGTCTCCCGATTTTTCAGAGGTAATGTCCCTCCCAGGTGGTTTGAAATGTTGGCATGTATGATGTACTGTGCAAAAAATATTCATACCTGTACTTTGTGTTCATGCATGTGGATGTGCATGAATCTGCAAGTAGAAATGTTGGAGAGTTTACTAGTAGTTGCTGTAGGGGCTTTGCAGTCACAGTGCAATTGTACTTGGTGATCAACAGTACATCTAAAGTGCTGAATTGTAATGATGGAGTTAGATGTAAAGGTCTTGCATGTGGATGGTTGTGTGACTGTTGTGTAGCCAATGAGGGAATGGTGCAGAGAGTGAAGTGGAAAGGGTTTAAGGGCTGCCCCAGTCTTGCTTACGTGCTCTGCGCACAGCGAGGCTGTTCGCAGACAGGACATGGCACATCCGGGGCTTCCGAGCATGAAATGGGAGTATATTTTGAGGATTAGCCAATCAGGTGTTGAGGTTCTGCTTCATATTGAGAGAGGCTGTGTGTAGTGAAGATGGCAGAGGTGAAGAAAGTCAGGGTGGTGGTGCTTGGAGATAAGTTTGTGAATGGTTTGGAGCAGTATGCAAAATGTAGGAATGTGGGAAAGAATTTTGATGTAAAAGGAGTGGAGGGGGTTTGGAGCACTGTGCCTGGTTTGAATTTGCAGGCAATGGTAGAAGTTTGCCAAGATATGGCTAGGGTTAACAGTCCACAAGTGGTTGTTCTGCACTGTGGTGCTTTGCATTTGGGTTATGTCAGTGCCCCTACATTTGGTAAAAGATCTCGAAAATTTGGTTCAGGCAGTAATAAAGCTACTTCCAGATGCCAAGGTAATTTTTTCTGGTTTGGTACCTAGGGCAATATGGGACAATAGTTATGTTTTTTGTCCTCAGTAAAATATTGCTAGGTGTTTAATCAACCGAGGCATGTTTGCTTTTATGCTTAGAGATGGCATGTTCTTTTGCAACAATGACAACATTGACTCTGGTAATGTTGATTACTTTAAAGAAGGTGGCATGTCTTTATCTTTTGTGGGAAATGCCATGCTGTTTTGGAACATAAGGGTTGCTTTGGAGAGGCTAATGTGAAGATTTTTGGAGGAAAATAAGGGAAAAAACACAAAAGAAATACAAAATAAAAGGTGTTTCTGAAGCATCAGCAAAAAAAACCCAAAAAAGGCTCTTTTCAGAGCCACCCTCCAAGGGGAAATTGGGTACACTATTTAAATTTTAATTCCCCCACACTAAGATTTTATGATTTGTCAGCAGACACTGCGGTTGTCCGCGGACAGCGCATATTACATACAGGATTTTTGAGGTTGAGTGGGATGCAAATGAGACTTAGCACAGCAAGGGATTGGTTGATAGGGTTTACTGGGTGTTGTCAGATACCAGATTTGCCCTCGTAGTGTAGCCGATGAATTCTTCTTCCCAATGTACCCCTCTGGTTTTGACTAGAAAGAACCAGAGCGATCTATTGGAGAAAAGAATGGATGCCGATGGAAATCCTGGAGTCTCCGTGGAACGACTCGGGTTGAAATGCGGGATGTCAAGGAGACTTGGATAAGGGTATCATGCAGCAATTAGGAACCAAACCTGCATAGGTGAGATAACCACACACCACAACCACAAGATTTGTAAAATGTGATAACGAAGATATACCATGCAATGCAAAGTAACAATAAGACAAAGACCACCCCCCTCCTTCTACCCAGTCTTATCAGAAAAAGGTTAACCGCTTACCGGTGTTCGTGTCCTAGGAGAAGGATAGTATTCGCAGGCGGAATCCAAGCAATCCACAAGAAGCAGTCCAAGACTATCCCGACGGCACGAGGACGCCTAATAACACCCTGACCCGACGGCACGAGGACGCTAGTACACACAGGAAGTCTCTAGTCCGTGTACCACTACTATAGTTCAAAGTTCCAGAAATCCCAAGAACAAAATACTGAAGAGGATGAGGTCTGACCTGAAGAAAACGAGGTATCCAATGGAGCAGGCAAGAGAGGTCCAATAGCAATCCGAGATCAAGAAACCAGACGAGGCAATTCCAGGCAAGGCGACAAGAAAAAGGCAATCCAATAAACAGTCCGCGTCGAGGAGCCAAGGTGATCAATCACTGTGGAGAAAGAACAGGGTAACAAGGACAGGAACGGGGAGAACAAGAACCAGATATGGGTAAACAGAATTCCAGACGCCACTAATCTGTGATCAGAAGCACCGAACCAGTAGGAGGAGGTGCTAATAAGGAAGCAATTCACGTGACAATCCGGCGCACTACTCGACGTGGTCCGAGGGAGGAGTAGAGTGGACGCCAGCGTTGCCATGCCAATTTCCAGGTACCAGGTTTCGCCTTCCTTAAAGGGAAACGAGCCCATGATTTAGCGAGGAACGAGTGCCCATACATAACAGGTGTAATGTATGAGCTGAGAGTTTGTCAGAAAGTCTTTTTCCTGAGAGGAGCAGAGATAGCTATGGCTGTGTGTTTCAGAATGCAGATTGTCTGGATTTTGTGAGGTTCGTGGATAAATTGGTTGGAGGTGCATGCAGATCGCTGCGGAGTGGCTGTACATCTTGGATTGGATGTGGAAGTGCACTGGCATGGTGTGCGTGAAATTAAGTAGCTGAATTTGGTACCTCTTTGTGCTACTTTGGTGACAGTGTCATCCAGACATTATTGTTCATTGCGGAGGGAACAGTTTAGGACATGTTTCTGGAATTTCTTTGCAATTTGCAATGAAAGAAGGACTTGGGAAAGTCATGGACATGTATCCAAACTCCAGAGTAATTTTTTCCCGTATTGCGCAGAGACAAATGTGGCTGCGTTCTTCTTCATTTGGTCCACAAATGGAGAAAGCAAGGTGCAATGTTAACAAGGCTGCCTGTGCCTTTTTGAGAGATGTTGGCATGTCTTCTTTTCACAATGAAAACATTATGTTTCGTAGTACAGACATTTTTCGCAGAGATGGAGTACATCTTGCTTATGCCGGCAATCAGATTTTTCTGCGAAATATACAGAATGCATTGCAACCTTTTTTGGAATTACAGCAATCCATTTTGCAGTAGGTGTTAACCATTTGAAGTTTTCAAAACACAAAAAAAAACCACAAAAAGGCTCTTTTCAGAGCCACCATTCCCTCCCAGAGGAAAGTGCAATGGTCGTGACAAAGCAGCACTGCAAAGATTTTAGAGGTCCGCGGACAGTCCGCTGACTTGTAAACATGCACAGGGCCTTGCGCATTTCATTGACACTTCTCTTTTTGAACTGTGAAAGGCGGCTTGGTTTTTGTTGTTTTATATTGTATTGGTTTTGTAAATGAGACACACAAGGAAAGGAAGGGAAAGGAGGGTAAGGAAGGGACACAAACCACAGGGATAAGAAAGGGCAGGTGTAGAGAGGAAGATGTTGGGTTGCCCTTATTCAGGTAGGTAGCAGTTCTTCTTATGCTCCTTGACCACAGTCTCGAAAGCACTTTGAAGGTTCTCCCCCTTCAGAGTACTGCGTCGCAGTACATGCACAATACTGTGATCCTCGAAAGGTAAGGATCAACAGCATCATGTATGGCCTGCGAGGCAGCTGGAGGGATGCGCTGCTCCACAGGAGTGTCTCATGTGGTGGCAGGAGGGGAAATGGAGGGTGCTGCAGGGGAACTCAACCTACTACGTTTATCACAAGGTACAACCTTACGAATAGCCCCACCGTGGAACCATTTTAGGTGTTGCTTTATTGAGGTAGTACCATATCTGTACAAACCCGGTTTCCCACGACTCAGCACCATCTTGCACTGATTGCAGATCACCTTGTGTGCACATGCTTTTGGTACTCCATCAACAGTGGTACATAACCTCCACACCCAAGATTCACGGTGAGAACTATTAGTAGGGACTTCCACTACCTTATCCTCCTCATCCTCTTCATCACTCTCCTCTGTATCCTGACGCCTGTTCCCCTCTGCAGGCCCTCGGGGAGGTGCTGGTGTTGGTGGTGGAGGGAGTGTGGGTGGGGGTGGAGCTGAGACAGCAGTAGCACCAGAAGCAGCCATGGATGCCATCAGGACAGCTGTTTCAAAGAGAAAGAGCAATCCAATGCAACAAGGAGCAGTCTCTGTCCTGGAAGCCCAAAAACAGAATAAGGAGCGGCTGTGGGGTGTGGCCTTTTATAGGGGTGCTGGGGCGCGCTTCGTGGACACCAGCGCTGTTTTCGAACAGTAAGAAAGGGCTCAGAAAATTCAAAAAAGTATGCAGATTGCCAGGGACATAGTGTGGGACATATGCAAGGTTGAACTTTCCCAGGAAAATATCTTGGATGCTAAAAAAAAAAACACTGGGGCCCGGACAGTGTTCGTTACGCTTAGCGCGGGTGCGGTCACATGCTGACATCAAGGACATGTTGGCGAATGGGACGGCTTTCCGTAGGACACCAAATGCGCAGGGTAGGGTCTACGCATGCATGCGGGTGTTCTACGGATAGTGTTCCAGTCCCCGAACTAATTAAAAGTGCAACACACTTGCGATGGTCAGTTGCAGACAGGCAGGATGTTTGTAGGGGCAAGGGTGTGCTACGCATTCTGGGGGTGTTCTACGGACAGTGTTCAGGTCCCCGAACAAAATAAATGTGCATCACAACTTTGCGGACAGGGGGACGGCCTATGTGTTCTGCGGACATATTCATTCTGGTTACGGACAATACAAACAGGGGGAATGTTCTTAGGACACTTTATTTTGCATAGCTACGAACATGCAGTCTTCTTTAGTGTTCTGCGGACACCCCCATTTTCACTACGGCAATTCGAACAGGTATAGTGTCCTTAGGACACCCCCATTTTGGTTAATTGCGGACAGGCAGACATCTTGTGTGTCCTAAGGACACCTCTGTTTTGATTGCCAACAATACAAACAGGTGTAGTGTCCTTTGGACACCCCCATTTTGGTTAATTGAGGACATCCCGGACAGCCGCACTGTCCGCGGACACCCTAAATGCCTTTTTCAAAAAAAATAAGACACAGAGGAATATATTAACAACACACTTAATATTTTATTATTGTATACATGTATACAAATTATTAAAGAGAGGGGGAACCAGAAACTGAAACAAATACAGGGGAATTAGGGGTTTGGACATAATGGATGGTAGCGGAGGAAGGGATTGAAGTCTCATCATAACGTTTTTCTTGCTGGGGAGGTTTTGGGGATAGTTGGCTGAGACATGGAGAGGGAGAACTAGTACATGTGGAACAGTTATATTTAATGTTTTCTTTTATATGGCCCTCCACAAAGTTTTTTAAAAGAATTACATTTTTCATTAACAGATCCATTTTTAGCTCCATTCGCTGCAGAGGATTTTCTAACGTCCCTCTTGGTATATTATTTTTAAAGTTTGTACGGTCTGTTAAAAAAAAATGTGTTAAGTACACAAAGTAATGTTTATTAATTGACTTACATAGAGAAGTATCGTGTCTACAATTAGTATCACCGTCTTCTCATTTCATCCCGAGGAACATGTTCTTCCAGCCATTCCAAAGTACTGGACATTTATGTGTAAAAAAAAAAAAATATATTAGTTTTAGTGTACCTAATACAGAAAGTTTATAAATATATACAATAAATGTAGTGTAGCTTTATCAGTGACATTTGTGATGTCATCTTTGATGTCCTGAGTGTTAATCTTAGCAGTGCACAGTGATGGCGCGAGTTATGGTTGCTTAGCTTACCATAACTGGCGAATTTCATGGCTTTTTCGGTTTTACTTGGAACCATAACGTCCCTTTAACAAAGTTTCTTTCACTGAAATTCATAGATTTTTAGTAGGGCAACTTAACTATAATGGCCCTAATTGTGAGGGCGACATTTTGGGCCATTACCATCTGTTTCTACTTTCTGAGATAATGGACTTCTAGCCGAACTCTGGCAATAGGTGGAGGGTTTGGAGGGTTTGCCGGCCCTAGGCAGTCCCCCTTACATGGTTTAAGGAAAAGGCCAGATTTTCAATGCTTTGCAGAAGGCAATGTAGTCCTGGGTTTGTTGAATGTGGGGGGGCAGTGAGTTCCACAGTATCAGTGCCAAGGTGGAGTAGGCGGACCCTCCAATTCTGGCTGAATTGGAGGCTGGAATCACTAGCAGCAGGGCCGTGTTTGACCTTAGGGTGCTTGTTGGAAGGTAGGTCATAATCTTCTGTTGTAGGTATGCCGGGCCAGCCTTGTGCACTGTTCACTGGTTGAGGCATAGGATTTTAAGTGTCCCTTAGTCCAATAGGGAGCCAGTGAAGGGTGCGGAGAGCAGGTGCGATGTGATCCCTTCATCCTAGTGCAAGAAGGAATCTGGCGGCCTCATTTTGGACTTTTTGGAGTTTAAGTTGGTAGACTGGTGCACCTAAGTAGATGGAGTACGCATAGTCCAGTCTGGATATGACAATGGACATAATAGCAGCCAGTCTGTTGGGGTAGGTGAGGTAAGGGAAGATGCTTCTCAGAAGCCTGAGGAGGTAGATGGATACATTATTGGTCTAGTCAGACAGGGTTAGGCCGCAGTCCATTGTGCAGCCAAGGGTTTTGACTTTGTTGGAGGTATGCTGGGAGGGGTGCTGAGAAACTAGGGCCATGGGAGTGGTTGCAGGAGTAGAGCTGTGTTACTGCACACCATGATCTGTTTTCCCTGGGTTCAGAAGTAGGTGCTTTCTAGTCTTAGGTCTATATCTCGGAGGGCAGCTGCTAGGTCGGGTCATGGATTGGAGCTTGTATTGGGGATTCTCAGGTTAAATTGGGGTGTCGTCTGCGTAGTTATAGCTGGTGAGGTTGTGCGATCGGATGATCCCTGGCAGAGGGGTCAAATAGAAGTTCAAAAGGGCGAAAGGCAAGCGCCTTGGTGTAGGCCGGTATTCACAGGGGTATAGGTGGAGAGAAAAGGGGGGAAGAAAATGATTTGTTTCCTGTTGTTGAGGAAGGAGGCAATCAAGTTGAGTGCTGAGTCTCGGATTCCTAGGGAGTGGAGTCGGTCAAGGAGGATCAAGTGGTTGATGGTGCCAAAGGCTGCTGAGAGATCAAGGAGAACCAGTGCAGCACATCCTTCAGAGTCTGCTGAGACTTTTAGGTCATCCCCGATTGAGATCAGTGTGATTTCTGTTCCGTGGCGTGGCTGAGGCCTGATTGGGCAGGGTCTAGTAGGCTGTTGGATTCTGAGAAAAGGTTGAGCTGAGTGTAAGCACAGTGGTCGATGAGTTTTATCACAAATCGATTGTTTGAGATGAGCCTGTAATTGGTTGGCTGGAGGGGGTCGATGCACGCTTTTTTCAGAAGGGGTTTCACATGTGCTACTTTGAAGAGTTCTGGGAGGATGCCAGAGGTGAGGGAGTTGTTGAGTATGGACCTCACCTGTTCGCCTTCACAGGTGGAGGTGAAGATTTCTTTGAGGAGAGAAGCGGGTCAAGGGGGGACCCGGAGTGTCTGCTGCTGGACAGTAGTTTGAGGAACTCCTTGCTTGAGATGGGGTTGGAAACAGTTGAAGGATGGCGTTGCAGGGTCGGGGATGGAGGAAGCTCGAGGAGTGGGAGTTGGGCATGGGGTGAGGTTGGAAAGTTTGGCATTAAAGTTGGCTGTCATCTCCAGTGCTGTGTTGCGGAAATGTTGGGAGAGGGAGTTGCAGAGAGTTTGTGTGGACATGGTCGGGGCAGTGTTGCAATCGAGTTGCACAAATTCTGAGATGATGCCGTGGAGCTAGCTGCTGCTGCTGAGGCAGTTGAGGATTTTCATTGTAGTATGCTTTTTTGGCCTTTCGGATCTCAGATAAGTAGTTACGGTGATGGTAGGTGAACACAGACTTGCTATGAGGGGTTTCGGCTGATCGCCATTTGCGGTTGAGGTAGTGATTATGTTAGGGTCCGGGATACTGTTTCAGTGGGCGTAGAGTCAGTACGGTGGGTCGGCAGCGGGAAGAGTGAGTGGGCGGTGGGCAGTTTGCGTGAGATCAAAGGAGGTGGATCAGGGTGGGTAGGTGGCCGGTGAGTGGAGTCGGTGTGGAGTGTGGGTTCCAGCGAGCTGATGAATGGAGTACAAGTCTGATGGGAGATATAGGTTTAGATGCGGTAGGCGAGAGGTGTGTTCAAAGAGGTAGGGTCGGGAAGTGGCTAGCAGGGAGGTCCTGACAGCTGGGCTGGGGATGGAGGGAAGTGTGGACCGATCAGGCGAGATGAGGCAAGAAGGGTCGAGGGTGAGGGCCGGTCTCTGTTCCTGAGTTTAATGCATTTGGGTGCAAGAGGTGTGTGTGAGAGGGTAGGGGGCTCGGAGGGGAAAAGGGATGAAGCGATACTTTGTGGAAAGAGCACGGCATGCCATGCTGAGAGAAGGGAAAGGGGTGGACGGGGTGGTCTGCAGATGGAGGATGAGGTGATGCAGGGGAGGGGCAATAGAGGCATGTGTGTGGGGGTGTGGGGGTGTGAGGGTTGCAGGTGATGAGGAAGGGGGGCCTGACTGGGTGGTGTGAGAAACCCAGAGGGTGTCTCACCCGATAGTCCCCGGGGATCTCTCTCTCTCAAGTGGCCATTGCACAGCCATCGCCTTTGGATCCAGACCCTGGGGGTGGACCAGTGTGAGAAGATCACTTGGCTGAGGGGTTTTCAGGGAGTGGGGGTGAGAAGGCTGATGGTGAGATGACACGGTATTCTGCACCTTTTTTCTTCATCTACCCCATCCTATTTTGTAGGATTCTCTGATGCCCCAACTCCCCCGCCCCGCTTTCTACACAAACACTGGGCAGAGGAAGAGGGAGAGTTACAAAACAAACATACATCGTACTGGACATGGCCCGTGAATCGGGTCAGGGGAAGTTAGGCACTTGACTTCAAGTGCATACATCTGATACCAATTAGCTCTCCTCACACGGATAAAAGGCCACACTTAAAGACACACTCTGAGCAAGGTGGAACACGAGTACAAGCAGGACTTCCGGGGTGAAGGCAAACCTACCGGAGCAGAGCGACGGACCAAGGGGCGAGAGCAGCGGATCGAAAACCTTCCCTACTGGAGTTTACCTCCAACAGGCTGCAAAAGACACGTGGAGCAGGCCTGATCCTGCAAGTGAGGACTGCATTGTGTTTCAAGGACGCCAGCGACCCTCCCTGGTGAATGTCAGAGTTGGGGAGGCGAGGCCAAGCCTGTGGTACTAACCTTGACTCGTGGTGGAACTCTTAAAACTAAAAAAGAAACTCACACAGCCGGTGAGTTGGCAGGCGACCTGAGAGACCGGTGTGCGTTTGAAGTGGCAACATTATATCGCAAGTGAAGGCTGCACGCGTGTGGATGAGATGCGAGGAAAGGCAGACCTGTGAATGAACTTTGAAGTAAAAGACAGCTGTGGAATCAGTAATACTGAGTAACGGAGTGGTCCAGTGAAAGGAAGTAGCCCACTCGAAAGTCTCTGTGAAACGTGCATTGTTTGTAAGGATACAGCGTATGAAATCAAAAAGCCAATTAAGCAGAATTGCCTCCTAGAGAAGGGGAGAGTGGAAGTTGAAATCTTGAATTTTGAGTCGAAGTGGTCCTCCGCAGGTCTGAAAAGAGAGCCATGCATATTCAAAAGTCTTTGACACCCGAAAGTGGTCTGAGCCCGGCTGAGGGAGACTCGAAGTGTAATAAACTTGGGTAAGAGAGCCTCTTTGCAAGATTTGTTGAACTTTGTTTTGAAGAGGTCTGAGCTAGACAGAGGGGGACCTACTTAAACTTTGTGTTGAAACATTATTTTGAGGTCTGAAAGAGAGACTTCAAGGTGGAAGGCTAAGCAGGTCTTGATCCACATTTTGGAACTATTCAGTATACTGAAAATCTGAGCCAGAGTGTGTCATCCTGCCTACAATGACCGCCTTACTCCGTGTGGTCAGACGTGGGGACGAGAGCTGATTTAGCTACCTTTTATTAATTTCAACACTAATTCCCCTTTGCATACATTTTCCCGAAGCACTTTTTTGTACAAGAGATGGGGCAGGCATTAGGTTGTGTTAACATAGGCCATTTTGATTTGATGGACTCTACTAGCACTGTTTTGTTTATCATTTGATGGTCAAGACTACTCCCAACCTAGTTATAGGGCAGAGTTGGAGGGATCAGAGGATAGCACAGGGTTAACGCGCTGGTCTTGGAAGCAAAACCATGCAGAGCAACAGAGGTTTGAATCTTGGATCCGCGCTTAGACACCCAACTCAGGTACGGGAATAGGCGCGCTGTAAAAAAACAATAAAATAAATAAATAGGGGTTTTCTTACCCCAGAAACTTCAATGAAGGTTTTTTACAAATTTTACCTATTGTGTCTGTGTCATACTTGTGATACCATGCCTCCCCTACAGTGGAGTACAGGGTGGGGGATGAAGTGAGTGGAATGGGGCCATTTAGGATATGCTGGGTTATCATGCGATGGAGGCTGCGGGTGAGGTGAGGTGGGGCGGGACAGAGGTGAGGGGAAAGACGGTATGCGTATCGGCGGAGGGTTGGAGCTGCGATGCAGAGTTCCCCACATCCAAGTGTTTGATATGGTGTGAGGTGCAGGGGTCCTTGGGCTTCTGGCTAAGGCAGCGAGGAATGAGGGCGGGGACTGATCTGTGAGGGTAATTCATGTGAGGTGGTGCAGGTGTTGCGGTAGTGGTGCTCTGGTCTGGTTGTTTGGTCCGCCAGAGTGCCCCCCTGGCTTGTGATTTAGATGTTGCACAGTGTGTACAGGTTGGGGGGGTAAGGGTCATCACAGTGGTTGACCGGAGGGAGAGGGTGGATGTGAGGGGAGGTTGTGTAGAAGTGTATGGGAGTGGGGTAGAAGAGAGGTGGTTCTTGGTACGTCAGATGGCTCCTCTGGTCTGCGAGTTGGAGGGGGTGTGATGGGATGAGGAAGGGTGTAAAGGGTCGTAGCATAAGGGGATTCTGGTTCCCAGGGTTGGAGATAGGGAGGTGTTGTGGCATGTAGCCTGGGTTCGTGAATGAAGGTGCTAGTATGGAGGTGGTGCGGCGGGGTGGGGTGCTTTATGGCTTGTCAGTGGGTTTCTTTTGTTTGTGTGTTGGGATGTGTATGGTGAGTGGCTGTGTGCGGGAGTCATGCTCTGGTTGAGTAATGTGGCAGGGTCAGGGTTGTTGGGGTGGAGGGGTGTTCTCAGTTGTTCTTGTGTTTCTGTCGGCTCGGAATTGCCAGTCGTGGACGTGTGAGGGAGCATTGCGGCAGGTGGGAAACTTCAGGTCTGGGTGAATGGCTGCTTAAGTCAGAGGTACCTTGATCGAGAGAAGGGCACCCAAGCCTAACGATACTGCAGTCGTTTAGGCTGGATGGGGATTCCTAACCTGTTCAGGTAGCGCCCAAACACTTGGACAGTGGGAAAATGCCTAGAATTGAGGGAGCAGCAGCAGCAGGCCTCTAGCTAGATGTGAGGAACTTAGACAGACAGCAGGAGAAATGCCTACAATAAAGACTGTGGTATGCGGTAGTGACTTGATGGATGTGAGATACCTTAATGATGGTGGGAGTACCAGAAACCGGGACAGCCGCAACACGTACTGGGCAGCCAGAAGAGATATCTCAGTAGTGGGACAGGGCCCCGGATCATAGAGGCAATTACAGCAGAAAACAGGCAGCTAGATATGTGGCCCCTGAGTAGCAGGAGACGATGTCCAGATACAGGACAAAGGTAACTAACAGCAACTGGCTAGATGTCGGATATCGCAATGAAAGGGGGAAACACCTAGTTTAGATGGAGCGGCTGCAGAGGACGAGTCTCCAGATGTGATATATATACGGTTGGACAGTGGCAGCAGGTGCTAGGTGGCTAAATGTGAGACACTTAAAAAAAAAGGGAGATAAGGCCCCAATTTGAGACTGTTGGCAGAGGATAAGCTGCTAGGTGTGAGACATGTGATACAACAGTAGATGCAATAACACCTAGATTTGGGATGCTCAGCGGAGGGCGGAAGTGACTAAGATGGGGGCACAACAGTAAATGCAATGGCATCTAGATTTGGGACACCTCGATAGTGAAAGAAGGTGCCTAGAATGGGGGCACAATAGTAAATGCAATAATACCTAGATTTGGGACACCTGGATAGTGGAAGAAAGTGCCTGGAATCGGGGAACAGCAGTAAATGCAATAACGCCTAGATTTGGGATACTCTGAGGAGGGAGGAAACACCCAAAATGGAGTAACCGTAAATGTGGGGACAGGTAAGACTTATGGTTTCTTAGAGCAATCAGGCTAGATGTGCGTTAGGATTACTTTACTAACTGTGACTTGAGCCATCAGACTGTATGCTAATGGAGACTACGAGAACATAGTTTTGGGTTGGTCAGTTTAATGGCGTGCAGTAATGGCTGCACCCCCTTTCCGAACCGCACTTATCTTGTCAGCAGTTGCTGGTTGACGGCTGCAACACCCCACAGGCCAGCACGGGCCTACACAGTTTGGAGTTGCTTCTTCTTTGGGAGCTGTCCTTTGCTTTGGAGTCCTGAGGGGTTGCCGGGCAAGGGCTACCCTATGCAGATCTGCTAATAAGGGACTATTGGGCCGATCACGGTGCACGGATCGAAGGAAGCGGGTCACTGGGAGGTTCAGGAAGTAGGTAAAATGACAATTGTAATATGCACCTGAGGCGTGAGATTGGTAAAAAGGTCTAGGGGGGAGCGGGGAGGACAATTAGAGTGCCGGACCAAATAAGTCACACAAAAGGCCAAATTACTTTTAGAAAATGGTTTCGGGGCACCAAGGCTGCTGTATACCTCGTCAACTGCAGTTGAAAAGTGTCTGTAGAGCCTGAGCACAGGCCTACAAAGTCGCCCTGCTGATGCTGGTTGAACTGGCCAATCAGGGGAGGGGCGGCATGGGAGACGGGAGCGGTCTGGGGATGCAGGAAATCGACATGGGTGGAGCAGGGAGGACGATTAGAGCGCCGGACCAAATAAATCCCACAAAAGGCCAAATTACTTGAATGGGGTTGGGGCACCATGGCTGCTATCTTACCTCGCCAAATGCAATACTGCCAATTGGGTGTAGTCTGAGGAAGCATTGTAGGCTGCATAATGGTCTGGAGATGTGCTCAAGCAGTCCAATTGAGTGTGGAGGCCATTGATCTTGATGTGCAGAATCGTCCCAATCCATCCACCAATAATACAGCCTATAATTTCCAAGGCATATGCGATCCATGTATGTAAGTCAGAAGTGAATGCGAGATAAAGGGGAATGCGAGGGTAAAGGGGGTGTGGGGGGGAGTTTGGCAGAAGGGAAGTTACCAATCCAACTGGAGCGCCTGCCACACTTGCATGGCCACGGCCCTTTGCTGGTTGGTCAGTGTAAACTTGCAAGACTGAAATATACTGCGTGAAAAATGCATAATGGCTCGAGCTGACTTTTGACTTGACTTGGTTTGCATTCGAACGGCATGTTTCTGTCCACTTAAACCTATCCCACCATTGGGGAGAGCGTAGCACTCTTAAAGAGGAAGAGTTAGTGCACAGTAACCCTGTGACTCTGTCGTCCTCCATAGTCCCTTTCCAAATAAAAGGCTCTAAGAGTGGGGGAAATAAAGAACCCAAGCCTAAGAGCGCATTTAGTCCATAAAGTTGCTGAAGTGGCCATGTTACTGGATATGAAAAGTTAAGCTGGATGACAAAATGGAGGACTCATGGGAGACGCAATTAGAAGATTGCAATTATTTCTGAAATATTAAAACATTTAGGGCCTCATCACGAGTTGGGCGGTATCCCCGGCGGTATTACCGCCGGGGCTATTAGCATTACTGCCAAACCCCCCAGGGCTATTAGCGCCAGATCACGGGTTTGGCAGAACTGTAAGCCCCCATTTCCCATTGGGCCCATTCAGGAATTTACCATTTCCCATTGGGCCCAATGGGGAATTCTCTGTGCTACTACCGCCGGCAGTATTAGCGCGGCGGTAATAGCATCGAAAATTGGCAAAATCTCAGAGCTGGGGGTAAATCCTGCCAAACCCCTGATTTGTTGGACCCTTAAATGTGGCGGTAATAGCATTACCACCGCATTTAAGGGTTACCGCCAAACTCGTGATGAGGCCCTTAGTAAGGCATTACAGGCAAGGACATTTATCACAATTGCCTCATGTGAGTAGGGCTACATAACGTGACCTATCGCGGGCTAACAGCAAAATATATAGTGTATTGAAACATCATGATCTCCATTATCATTGTGAGAAAACAAACGTCGAGCAGTTAGCAAAGGATACATACATACATTCATAGAGCAGAATAAACAGAAACCAGGCGGTCAAGTTAGAAAACGGTTGTCCAGAATGACAGAATAGGCGTGACTATAAGAGTAATGGAAAATGTAGCTGGGACTGGGGGCACGGGTGAAGGAGCCTGGGCGCCAGTGACTGGGGATCCGTGTTCCCCGCACACCAAGGGCCGCGCACCATGGCCTCTCGAGAAACCGCTAGGAGCTGGGCGCGCCCGCTGCTCTGACGCACTTCAGAAACGACCTCTTGGGGAGGCCAGCGTGCACTATAAAAACGCAGAGAATACGGGTTTCAGAAATGCTTTCTTGCCTTTTATAGGCATTTTCAGACTGATTGCTTTTTGCGATACTAGAGCTATTTGAAGTCACTGTAATCCCAAAATAAAATCTTTTTAAGACTATAAATTCAAATAAAGGCCAATGCATATACTCTCCCTCCCGCCTGCGTGTAAGGACCAGTGGCAGTAGACGTGTAATTGTATTGGATTCCTCTTGCTTCGTTGTGCACCTCTTCTCTTGCAGCCGAAGGAACCGAAGGGTGGGCATGAGGAGGCGGAGGAGCAAAAGAGGGGCAGATACCCATCATTAGTACAGCGCCTCATGTGACTTTGTTAACTTTGGCCCCATTCCATTTTCGCCATTCCATGCATGCCTGCCCTCCTTATTTGGGGGAGACTCACTATTTTTATAGACCAATTTTGCATATATCTTTCCCTTCTCCTTCCCAAAATATACCCCAACCCCTCTCCCCCGACTCTCACGCACACACTCCAATGGACTTCAGTGGGTACATTGAAAATCTCCCTCTTTTGGTCTGAAAACCTTCATCTTGTATTGTCTATATGTGCTCATCTATGTGGATTGAGACGCTTCTTGCAAATAGTGGCTAATCCCCTGCACAAACGTGAGTGGGGGTTTGGATTCTATGAGGACACATGGAGGCGATTGTTATGCATTTTAACTTCTTTACTTTGAACCAGCAGCAAAGAGTGAAAATGTTAACAACACTAGAAACATTTTAAAACAACAATATGTTGAACAGAAAAAAATACATAGAACCCCAACCCAAGATGGCAGTCCTGGCATGTCAGCCAGTCAGGGTCCTTTCACCCCTATACAGGCCCATAACCCTAGTCCATCATCTTCTTCTGCAGCTGCGAGAGGAAAGAAGATACTGAGATTGCACCGCAAAGCAGGAGCGCCACCCAGCCGGGCATGGAATTCCACCAGAACTTGTTGCTCTTCCACCCGACAACCTGATGCATCACCACCGACTTGTACTCATACGATACGACTGCTGGAGGAAGAGAATGCAGTGTAAGTAAAGAGCAGGGAGGTAGGGATAATACTCGCCTCTGTGTCTCTTAATATAATCTCAACTCCCCCCCTCCCTTCACGTTAGTGCTGTGGATTAGCCATTCTATGTCGAGACTGGAGGCTTCCTATTGTGCAAGTTTAAAGCTCTTACAAAACCACAATAGCTACATTTTGAACTTTTCTGTGATTGAAAGATTTAAACGTAGATTCCTTGAACCAATCAGCTGCTCTAAGGATGTCCTCTAACCTCCCCCCATGCAAGGCGGACTTGGAGGCCATAGTCCCCCTAGCAGAATGTGCTCCAAAGATATACATGTCGATCCCAGCCTTGCTCATAACCAAACAAACCCAACGAGCTGAGGTGGGAGAGGAAACTGCAGCAAAAGGGACTTCTGAAGGAGATGAGCAACTGAGAGGTGGAGGAAGCTCGTAATACACTAGGATATATGCTTGTAAATAATGAACCAGACACAATTTCTGATCCTCCGGAAAAGAAAGATACGAAATCGAAGTAGATAAACACTTTGTCCTGCGGGAAACAAAGAACGTTACCCCTTCTGGGGAAACAACCTTACTCTCCGCATCCAAAGCTTTAACATCAGAAACTCTTCTAATGGATATCAAACATAGGAACATAGTTCATTTTGCAGATAATTGTTGAAGCAAAAGAGTATGGTTGGCAGGCAATGATTGGAACAACTGGAAAACCACAATCACATCCCAGAAAATTGAATACTTAGCCTTAGGGGGGGGTTCTTGATCCTGATGGACGCAAGGCCCTTACTGGGAAATATCTACCCAGCGGTTCCCTCTTGACCAAAATAAGACCTGCCGAGATGGCCTATCAGAAATTATTGATTGTCATATAAGCTTTCCCCTCTTTAAAGAGAGACAACAGGAAGTTGACTACCTCTACCGAAGCAGCAGCAAAGGAATCAAGATCCCTTTCCACGCACCAGTCTATCTAGCGAGCCCACGCCGAGGAGTAGGAAACCTGAGTGGATTTAGCCCAAGAGACCCTAATGACTTGACAAGCATCTCCCGAAAGGCCTGTGAATGACAAGGACTTGAAGTTTTCATGCCATCACTACCCCTGCAACACCAACTCGTGACCATCCCCCCGGATCTGTGAGTAACAGCGGGAAGGACGGAAGGAGCCTGGGGATGTCCACCACTAGTTCCAGAAGGGCCGGAAACCATATCTGGGTTGGCCAAAAAGGGGTCAACAAAACCAGAGACACTGCTTGTCTGCGCACCTGGAAAAGAACACTCGGAATGAGGGAGAATGGGGGAAAAGCGTACCTCCTGAAGATGACACCACTCCTAAAGAAAGGCATCTACTGCCAGAGCATCCAGATCCGGATGCCAACTGAAGAAACGAAGGACCTGGCAGTTGAGGCGAGAGGCAAACAGATCTGTGAGAAAAGGACCCAAAATCTGAGATGGAAGCGCAAACACCTAAGTGTTCAGTTTCCAATCGCTGCTGACCGGAAGGAGCCCGGAGTTCCAATCGGCCACTGTGTTGGAAAGGCCTGGCATATATTTGCCTTCAACATAATTCTGCGATTGAGGCACAAATGCCAGAAATCACACGCTTAATCTGCTGTACCCCTGGAAAAAGTGCCCCCCAACTTGTTGATGTAGCGGACAGCTGACACATTGTCCATCCTCAACAGGATGCAACAATTTAGCCTGTCCTTGACGAAACCTTTCACCGCAAACGACCCCGCTAAGAGCTCGAGACAGTTGATATGCAGAGATTGCTATTGGACGGACTACCTTCCTCCCATAGCAAACTCCTGCCTTTGTGCACCCCGACCGGACAGACTGGTCTCCTACTCTAATAAAATGTCTGGAGCAAAGCAAAATATAGCTTGCCCGTTCCATGCTTGCATGTGCTGTAGCCACCAATGAATCCCTGCTGTTGCATCTTCCGACAGGCGCACCACTTGAGAATAAGGCGCCCCTGACTGAAAATGCCAAGTAATGGAAAGGGGCTGGAATAATTGCTTCAATAGATGCCGAAAGCATACATATGACACTGGCTAGAAGTTGAAGCGACAGCACCTCTTTCCTTAGCATAGACCTGATCAGAGCTCAAATTCCCTGCATCCTCTTCTGGGGAAACCAGACCTGGCACTGCTGAGAATCTATAACGAAGGCCAGAAACTGCACACGTTGTGTAGACACGAGGACAGACTTTTCGCAATTGATTACATACCCCAGATGCTGAAGGAGGGCCACCGTCAGTCGAAGTGGGGTGAGAAGGAGACTCTCCTCCTGCGCTAAAATCAGCTTGTCGTCCAGGTAAATGATTATCCTTATCCCACTGGACCATCGAAAATCCATCACCAGTCTCAGTAGCTTGGTGAAGCACCAAGAGGCTGAGGAAAGGCCGAATGGGAGAGCCGCAAACTGCCACTACTGATCTTGCCACTGAAACTGTAGATACTGCTGATGAGGGGGGAAAAACCAGCACCAACAAATATGCATCCTTTAGATCAATCTTGCCCATCCAATCCCCCTGTAGGAGAGAATCCCTGAGCAGATGAATCCCCTCCATTTTGAAGTGGCGATACATCACAAAAGCATTGAGGGCTCTGAGATTGATCACTGGCCTGAAACCCCCATCCGACTTGGTCACCAAAAAGATGAAACTGAGAAAGGGGGAATCTGCTATCACTGCAGGAACCACCGCTCCATTCTGAATGAGATTGCACACCTCTGCATCTACTCATACGCCTGCTTCTCCCGACTGAACACCAGCGGCCGAGGATGCACCCTTTGAAAGGGAGGGCTATAAAACTCTTAAGTGGAACCCCTGCACTGTCTGCAGCACGCATGCAAACGTGGTAAGACGAGCCCAGTTGTGTGTAAAATGCGCTAACCTTCCCCCAAGATCTCCCCGAGAAGAAACACTGAAAAATGCTCACCTGAAGCGACTCGGGCACGCCCTGCTCCTCTGTAGGAACAGCCTCTCCACTGCATCCCTCGCTGTGGAAAGAAGATGTCAGCACCATCTCTGGAGCTGAATCCGAAATGCCCTTCTCTAGGCGCAAACTGTGAGGGGCGGGGAAGAGCCCTGGAAGGCACGGCCAGAGAAGTAGGCTCTGCCTCTTCCGGCCTTGACAAAAACACCTAGGGTTAGGGCTTTCCTAATATGAGACTGCACTTTATGCAAAGCCATGAAGATGTGCACAAAAGAAGAGCATTCCTTGATGAACCTCTCTCCGAAAAGAAATCCATGGGCGTCAGGACCTGCCTCTGCAGGAGCCATGTCCACCAATTATGGGTCGAAGCGCATCAATAAAACTTTACGCCTCTTTGATGACAGAGCAGAGTTGGCATTGCCGAGCAGGCAAACAGATCATTGGACCCAACCCCTGAGTATATTAACATCAAGTGGGGTGTCATAAACTGCGCTCTCCTCTAACACATCGAAAACTTTAGCAAGAAGGATTAGACAGCCTAGCAGCTTATCCGGACAGGACAACAGGGCTTTGTCCATTCTCTTCCTTGGTCTTTAACCTTCTTAGACAGAAAAGCAACCATGGACTGGTCAATCTCAGGGGTCGCTGCCAACTTATCAGTTTATTGCGTGCCTCATTCCCGATGGGCTTCCTCCCCAATTTTCCATTAACAAGGACACATCCTCTGATGCCCTCCACTCAGCCGATCGAGGATGTTAAGTGTCATCGGGATCAAAGAAAGGCTCCCCCAACATGTCCCGGAGCGCTTTCTTCCCTTCCTGGGAGGTCTCCTTCTTCACCTTCTTTCTCTTAGGAGGGGAATCTGAATCCTTGGAAAACGAGGAGGATGTGGAGGAAGAAGCCACAGGAAAACCCCTATCACTGTTCCTACGCCTTTTACTTGCCTGAGAACTCTTCCGTATATGCTTAGATTTTTGGGAACATTTGCAAGGTTTAAGCCCTTCTGCTGGTACCCCAGACGGGTCAGCCGGACCTTTACCATGAAAATCCACTATACCCATAACCAAGCGATTAAAAGCACCTGCCAGGATATTGTTCAGGTCCCATAAGGCATTATTAACTGTCTCCTGTACCACCCTCTGAAGGAGTTTATTGCCCCATTCTAAACTGCGACCTGAAGCCCCCATGTGTAACTGGGACAACATGCCCCTCGGAGGAACTACCCAGACTAATAATAGCCCCATCCTTCACCCCTGCCTGCAGCTCCTCTCTGGCAACTGACAGAGTTTACTTCAAAGTCTACCTAACTATAATATAACAGATGGGAAGACCAAATTCGCAGGGGGTAGTGGGGGGGGGGGGGTAAAAGAACGTGGATATACCACAATTAATGTAAGCCTCGAGCAGAGGTTGCTCTTTACCTCAGCTGCCAGCAAGTAGCACACTCTGGCGAGAATATAAAGGCTGAGCAGGCCACAGGAACAATGACCCTTCACAAGGCTGTGACTGGCTGTAAGCCGTGGAGGATTCTTGCCGACTGCGTCGGTAGAAAGTGCGCATACAGTAAAACAAAGTATCCCCCTCATAGAGCTCACGCCAAGACAATGCTCTGTGTAAGAGGAGCAGTCGCAAGATGACGCTCCTGCGCTAGCGAATGTGCTCCTTATGCAAGCCCCTCCAGCGAAGCTTGCTCGGGAAGGAAACTGAAACAAAGTGTCCTGCTGAAATAGAGCACAGTCCCAGCCATGCATGAAATAGACAACAGCCGGAGATGTCGAAAGGCCTCCCGGCTGATGAGTAAAAGAAAAAATCCCCACTGTATAAGACGCACCTCACGGGGAAATTAAACCTAGTCAACGAGCAAGTGTTGAAATAAGCATGAATAAAATAAACAGTACGTAGCCATACTGCCTTAATTTACTGTAAGGAAGGCATGATATCAATAGTAAGAAGGACACAAGTGACCACAGTTCAAGGGTGTTTATTGAACTTAAAAAAATGGTTTGAAATACACCTATCTAATCCTAAATCTACAGATGGGAGCAAGCTACGACCATCAAATAATAAGAACTCAGTCCTAGTAGTGTCTTGTCAATATAAAAGGGCCTATACTAATAAACCTATAGCCAATCCTTACCTCTAAATACAAGTAGTATGGGAAACAATGTTACAAAATAGAAGTGTTCACAAAATGATATGTCTGGATGTTTAGGACGTTGGCCTCCCTTCCCCACGTTTTCAGCACGGGACAAAGCGGTATACTCGAGCTTAGCACAGTCTCTGGCTTCTCTAGCATGAGTATACAGTTCAGTCATTAGCACCAGGGCCTTCCGTGCCCAAGTCTCTTTGCCTTTCAAAGTCTCTTCATTCAGAGGGCCGGATGCAACAAACAATAAGTTATTTTTCTCTTTCAGATTTTCACAAGTACTCAATTTCTTAAGCAATTCACTATTCACCTCGGATCCCCCTCAGCTGGGCTCAGATGCTCTCAACACAATGTTCGTAAATTATTCATGCATCCAATTTCTCGTAGGATATTCTTTCTCGGGTGACTCATGGTTCACCCCAGATGCTCCTCAGTCAGGCTCAGATCTCGAATCTCCATCTGTCGGGCTCAGATTCCTTTTAACACAATGTTCAATTAGTCTCCCACTGCCGGGCTCAGGCTCATTCCAATTCCCAATATAACTTTACAGAAACTTGCTTTAACCAAAAGCTTTTAGCTGATCTCCCTCTGCCGGGCTCGGACCAACTTCATATACCTTTTCATCAACTATCGAAGACCTTCAAATGTGCACTGGGTTTTGCTTGACCTGTTGCAAGACCACTTCTATTCCACAATTCTTTATCACTCTTCACATTTGCCACCTTTCAGCTGGATACCTAACAGAGACTTTCGAATGAGCACTCACTTGGTGCCAGACCACTGTGTCTATGGTATCGTATCTTGGCCTAAAGTTCAATCACTCATCTGCTGTTTAATTGTGTTTGTGTCGTTTGACACACATGCTTCATACACTGTTCCCTTCAGTTTTCACTATGCAGTGTTGCCGCTTGCAACCTTGGCTTCATCAGTCTCCCCAACTCACCGGCTGTGTTGACTTCACTGGCGCTGCTTTGTTGTAGGAGCCAACGAGAGTGCCATAGCGGCAAACAATTCTCCCCACCTTGACTATCGATGTGGGAGAGTCGCTGGTACATCCAACACACAATACAGGATTCTTCAGCCTCAAAGGTTCATGAAAGTAACAGTCTTTTCGTTGAAAAGGTCAAGGGCACTTCCCTCCTTGCAATCCTCTTTGGTTTTGCTGTCTTTCTCCATCTTGTATTAAACTGCCATCTTGGAACTACTGCTTCCTTGTGTGCTTGGCCTTGCTCAGAGTGTGCTTTCGTGCTCCGCCTTTTAACCATGTGGGGAAGTGAGGTGTGTATAAAGGTCAGCAGTAATTGCCTGCCCCTGCCTGACCATTGTATTGGGAGATATCAGGTATACGGCTTGGGTGTTAGTCCGTTTTCTCTTGGAGTGAGCTGTCTGTGAGGACATTTTGGTGTTGGGAAAGGGGGGTGGTTGAGTTCCTAAGTATCCTACTTGGTAGGATGGGGTAACAGTGTTACAGGGAAGGGGAACTGCGTCTCGCCATCTGGTGTCCCATTTCCACTCCATGAAGACCCCTCACCCAGGTGATCCTCCCCCACTGGTCCACCCCAGGAACTGGATCCAAAAGTGATGGCTGTGGCCTGGCCCCCTGGATTACAGATCCCCAGGGACTAGCGGGTGAGACACCTTCAGGTTTCTCACATTACATAAATATGTAACACTAAGCATGAACAATAAAGCATATTATAAACATAACATTATAAGCGTAACATTATAAGCAGAATGCTCGACAGTAGAAAAGGAACTCTAATCTGCTTTCCTCTCGGCTGACATACCAGGGCTTCCATCTTGGGTTAGGGTCCTGGGTGTTTTCTTCTGTTTATGATATTGTTATTTCTGATGCTTGTTAATCTGCTTAGAATCACATGCTGTGCATATGGTCCGACATCCCGTGGTAACCGCAGAGTATTGCATTTTGTCTTTCGGGGACCGAAAGGGGACGTCGGCATAGGCGTGTCTGTAACACTATCCCTATCGTGACGTGTGTAGTACCCAAAATCCCTCACGCGCCAAGGTCCCTCAGATTGTTTTTTCCGCCCAGATAACTGGTTGCCCTATATCGGAGCTCTTACTAGAGACATTGTTTATCTTTACCGAATTGTCGGTTTATTCCGTGTTAAGTCACTTTGCCCAATAAGAACATCTTCGACGAAGACTACGGGGGAATCGTCAACGGCTGTGGTTTTCGGCGCCTAAGATCCGGCGGCCGGATTTTCCACATGGTCGAGCCCTCTGGCCAACCTATACAGTAGGGAGAGTGGGGTCAGGGTGGCCATATTGTTTACTATGTCTTTCCTCCTTTCCCCTCTTTTCCCTGTCCTTCTGGTCATCCTTCCCTTTTGCTATGGAAAGGACTCCTTTTAGATTCTGCTCTAAGTGTAGGGTTAGATATCCTTGGAAGGACGAACACAGGACGTGTAACGCCTGTCTCCCCCTAGAGCACGGCGAGAAGCAGTGTGCGGCCTGCAAACTCCTTCGGCCCAAGACCCTTAAGGAGCGCCATGTAAAGCGGTGGGCCGCGTACGGTATGTCACGCGTGGATCCCCCCCCTCCCCCACCGCCACGCCAGCTGAAAGTGACTGGGGGGTATTTCGGATGACCAAACGTCCAATGCGGATGTTATAGACCTTGAGTCGGATACTTCTAGGTCCACCACGCCCATCCCTGACCCTTCCAGGCCCGACTCTGGTCTTGTTACAGGGACTACACCTGGTGACAGGAGCATACAAGCGCATCGCACTAAGCACACAACCCCTACGCCAATTTCGATGTCTTTGTCGAAAAAGGCAAAAGCACCAACGGGGCTGCCGAAAACTTCGCCGGTTCCCTCGGATCGTTCAGATCCAAAGCCTTTCCCGCATCCGCAGCAGCGCATTGCGACTGGGCAATTGAAACAGACCAAGGGCGCTACTCCAAAACCTACACGCGTCGAAGCTCGGGAGCCCGACGCTTTGGCGATTTCCAAGGCCTCAGTAGGCCCGAAAACTACGGCTAGGCCTCTACCCGGAAAACCGACCGCTAGGACTTCTAGTGCCGCGGACGGTATCTCTACTGCCGACATATCATCGGGCCGTTGTCTCACAACGATTCGGCGACTATCCAGAGTAGCATCGGAAGAATCGCAGCGGCTGTGGGCCTTACTCCGGTTCAGCCTAAGGTTATGGGCCAGGCTGCGGAAAAGATTTTGGAGGATTTGGTTCCCGATGCCAATGAGACTTACGTAGATGGTCAGGAGCACCTCTCCGACACCCTGAGAGGTTCCTCTCGATGCCACAGTGCGGAGAACGTTGTTTCCCCTCGCGTAGGGTCGTTTGGATCCTCTAAATGGACGACAGAAAAATTCGAGGGTGTATGGATCGGCTGGAGCAGATTATCAGTTCTTCTGATCATCCTCCCCTGAAAAGGGCTCGGGTAGACCCTAACCTCCAAATTCAAGAAGTTCAGTCTCAGGTTTTCCAACAAGAAGATGTGGGCCATATGGACATATATAGAGACATCTATAATGAAGAAGCTTCTTTTCTCGAAAACCATGAGGAAGATCAGCAGGATACGACGGAGAACTGGGAGGAAACCCAGCAGGAAGGTCAAGACCTTTGGACACAGCAAGATCAGGACTCTTAATATTTTGTGCCTAGACTCTCCTCCGTCCACCCCAGCTCGCCAGGCCTCCCCTGTGAATGACCAGATGGCTTTCAACTCCATGTTGAAGAAAGCAGCTGAATACTTCAAAAGTGCCACTAAAGAGGCGGTACCTGAGCAGGATTTCGTGGAGGATATCATTAAGGAAAAACCTGGCGAGTCAATCCATCCCCCTCCTTAACTCTGTTAAGAGACCGGTAGCTCCTTCATTGGTCTCACCTGCTCAGACACGGGCAGTGAACCAGAGAGTCGAAAAATTATTCTCCTTCCGACCCTGTGTATATCAAAGGGCACGTCATCCCAGACGCACTGGTAGTAACTACCACTCGAAAGAGGGCAGGGGTACCCCTTGCCACGGGAGAATCACCACCGGACAAGGAGTCTAAAAGGTTGTATGCCCTGGGCAAACGTGTCACATCAGTAACTGCATACACCATTCGGGTTGCTAATAATACTACCCTATTAGCAAGCTACGCTGATGCCCAATGGAACTTGCTGCAGGAAGGCCTCCAGGAGGTTCCTGAACCCGCCAGGACAAAGCTTCTCACCATTGTTTCGGAGGATAGACTGGTTAACCAGAATGTGGTGAAGAACACCCTAGACACTGCAGAAACAGCAGGCAGGTCTCTTGCACAAGGGACTCTTCTGAAAAGACACGCATGGCTGCGTACATCAGGATTTAGACCTGAGACTCCGGCCTCCCTCATTAATAAACCCATTGAGGAGACTAACCTCTTCGGGAAATCAGTGGATGAAGCGTTGGAGACAGCCAAGAAGGAGCATGAGACTATAAGGTCCTTGCACCAAATTACACAGAAACCCTCCTCCCAGAGGGGTAATAATTCTCGGCGGTCCTTTCGAGGGCAAGCCCGCGCTGGTCAAAACAATTACGGCACGGATAACTTCAACACAAATCAAACATCTGGAAGCCCCACTTATTACCCCTCAAGGGGTCAGAAACGCGGCAAAGGTAGAGGCAGAGGCCCCAATCCCAGAGGAGCCAAAGCCTCTTGCCAGAAATGACCACCAAGTCCAGGTCCCCTCCCATGTCTCCCCGGTTGGGGGGCGATTAACATCTTTCCACAACGCATTGGAGGGTTTCACTTCCGACCAGTGGGTCTTAAAGATGCTCGCCCATGGTTATTGCGTGGAGTTCGCCCGACCTCCACAGTTCAGACCGCCACGCTCACGGCGCCTTTCACCGGACCATCTGGAGATCCTGATCCATGAGGTGGAAGCACTGCTGGGAAAGGACGCCATAGAAGTCCCTATACTTCAGGTAAACAAGGGTATTTATTCAGTGTACTTCCTTGTACCCAAAAAGGAACTCACCATGCGTCCTGTTCTAGATCTGCGCCCAGCGAACAAGTTTATAAAACCCCAGAATTTTCTTGGCAACATTGGACATGAAAGATGCATACTTTCATATTTCAATGTTGCCAGCGCACAGAAAATACCTAAGGTTCATGATCCAGGGCAAACACAACTAATTCAAGGTACTCCCCTTCGTCATCGCCTTGGCGCCAAGGGGGTTTACCAAAATCCTGGCAGTGGCAGCAGCACATCTGCGCAGACTATCGGTCCCAGTTTACCCTTACCTCGACGACTGGCTCATTACGGGGGACTCGTTCGACGCTTGTTTTTCGAACACCCAAAAAACAGTAGATCTCCTCTTCAGCCTGGGTTTTTCAATCAACGAAAAGAAATCCAGCTTAGTCCCCAGCCAAGTAAAACAATTTCTGGGAGCGCTAATTTGGACGGAAGATGGTCTTGTCTTCCCCTCCAGCGAGAGGGTTCAGAACATGCTTTCACAGATCCCTCAATATGTAGCCAGTCGGGAGGTGACGGTACACAAAGCAATTTGCTTGCTAGGAATGATGGTGTCATGCATATACTTGCTTCCCCACGCGCGGCTGCACATGCATCCCATGCAAGGGTGGCTCAACAGCCAGTGGTGTCAGGCCAGCGGACAATGGGAGGATCTGGTAGTTGTCTCGCCAGCCCTCGTTCTCTCTCTGCAGTGGTGGTCAAGAGAAAACCTCTTGAAGGGGAAGACCTTCACCACCCCTGCAGTGGAAGCCACTCTCACGCCAGACGCATCTCTCTCGGGGAGGGGAGGCTCACCTGCTTCAGCAGACAGCACACGGACTGTGGTCCCCTCAAGTAGCGTCCAATCATATAAACTTACTGGAGCTATTAGCGGTGTTCAAAGCATTGAAAGCCTTTCAGATGCAGCTGCAAGGGAAGACAGTGCTGATCATAACCGACAGTACTAAAGCAATGTATTACCTGAACAAACAGGGGGACACTCACTCTCCAGGGCTATCCAAGCTGTCCCAAAACATTTGGATATGGGCTCTCAAACAGAAGATGTTTTTGTTGTCCCAACATGTTCCAGGGGAACTCAATCTTCTGGCAGACGTACTCAGCAGAGATTTTCCTCTGCCAGAAGAATACGAATGGCGACTGCACGAAGACATTGTGTCCAATGTCTTCGCAGAATGGGGTTTCCCAGAGATCGACCTGTTCGCTACCCAGGAGAACACCCAATGCCAAGGTTACACCTCCGGGTACCCCCAGAACCGATCCAAGGGGAATGGTCTCTGGATAACTTGGTCGGGGAAATTTGTCTATGCTTTTCCCCCCCGACTCCCCTTCTCAACAAGATAGTGCACAAGATGCACCAGGAACCAGTTACCATGATACTGGTGGCCCCCATGTGGGCCTTCCAACGCTGGTTCGCTCACCTGATGGAAATGTCCCTCTCCCCACCAGTCAAGCTGCCCTGCCCCTACAACATGTTGTCTCAGGACAGGGGGGGAGACCCTACACCCATGCCCACAGACTCTGAACTTGGCAGCCTGGCTCCTGAGATCATAGAGTTTGGACACCTGCAACTCCCTCAGAGGTGCATGGACATAATCAGGGAAGCGGGGAAACCTAATACACATTATTGCTATGCCAGAAAATCATCTGGTGCAATTCCAAGGGCGTCAATTCCTTCAATTGTTCGCCCTCACACATTGTGTTGTATCTAACCCACCTGTTGGACTCTGGGTTAGTCTTCAATTCCCTAAAGGTTCATCTGGCTGCTCTGTCAGCCTACACCACATCACAACAAAAGGTATTGTGGTGGAAAATACTGGTGATGAAAGCCTTTATGGAAGGGGTTAAGATGATTTATCCTCCCATTTCTCACTCAGCCCCTGGATGGGATTTGAATGTGGTTTTGACCAGGCTCTTGGGAGCTCCCTTTGAGCCTATGCATAAAGCAAGTCTGAAAGACCTGATTTATAAAACCGCCTTCTTAGTGGCTATCACTTCTATCAGAAGGGGTAGTGAACTACAGGATCTTTCTGTTTTAGACCCCTTTGTCACAGTCCACAAAGATAAGGTAGTTCTGCACACACACCCCAGCTTTGCGCCTAAATTCATCTCGAAGTTCAATGTGAACCAGTCAATCGAACTACCCACTTTCTTCCAGAACCCTACTAACATGGCCGAAAGAAGCCTTCATGCACACTAGACGTGTGCAGGGCAGTCATGTTTTACCTGGAAAGAACTAAACCACTAAGGAAGACTAAACAATTCTTTGTTTCAGTGGTAGCTGGTAGAGAAGGGGACCCTGTCTCTAAATCAGCTATCTCAAGGTGGATTGTCAAATTCATCACACTATGTTACGCTCTTGCTAAGAGAGAACTGCCCTTCAAGCCTAGACCACACTCTTCTCGAGGCACTGGGGCATCCATAGCATTCATTGCAAATGTTCCTCTTGAGTCCATTTGCAAAGCGGCAACCTGGAGTTCTGTACACACCTTTACAAAACACTATTGCCTAGAAACTCATTCTAGGTCTGATTCTCAGGTGGGACAAGCAGTACTAAAACATCTTTTCTCTACTCTACTTTTCTCACAACCCACCTCCAACTCCGGGTACTGCTCGCTAGTCTATGCACAGCATGCGATTCTAAGCAGATTAACAAGCATCAGAAGACATGCATTACTTACTGTAATAGCATTTCCGATGATTGTATCTGCTTAGATTCACATGCACCCTCCCTACCTCCCCGCTCGGGGTGGAAGGAAAATAGACGTCTTACTACTTTCTCTCTTTACGTACTCACTCACTATAGCCTTGGGCTCCCTCATGGCAGAAAAAATACAATCGGAGGGACCTCGGCGCATGAGGGATTTTGGGTACTACACACGTCACAATAGGGATAGTGTTACAGACCCGCCTATGCCGACATCCCCTTTCGGTCCCCAAAAGACGAGATGCAATACTCAGCGGTTACCACTGGATGTCGGACCATATGCATAGCATGTGAATCTAAGCAGATACAATCATCAGAAATGATATTACGGTAAGTAATGCATGTCTTTAAAATGTTTCTAGTGTTAACATGTTCAATCTTTGCTGCTGCGTTTAAAGTAAAGAAGTTAAAATGCATAATAGGAAGCCTCTGGTCTCGACATAGAATGTGCTAACATAAGGAGATTTGTTTTTGCAGTATTTTGTCAGGTTGCTGTGTTTTTGTCAAACTTTGTTCTGTATTTCATAAACCGTGATATCACCCCACCTGGCTTGTGCAGATAGGAACGGGGGCACTGGCAGCATATGATACCATGTTCAATACATTAAATTATATGTTCAGTAAAGGGGTTTGCAGGTGTATAAGCCTACATAGATCAATTTCTCTGGCCTGTGAGTCCCTTGTGGAGCACATTCTTATGTTGCACATCCATTCTCTTCAATGTGCTTGTTGGAGGGCTGCCTAGCGGGCCAGTGGCTCCCTCACTGCTGATCTCTGGATGCACTGGTGGGCTCGTTGTTGTCCTGCAACCTGAAAGATTCCATCTCTGCCCTTCACTGCTGTAAGGCGGCTTGAAGTGCAGTAGAAGCAGCAAAGTGTCTCATACCCTTAAGGAGACAGTCCAAGCATCGTAACATAATACAGTAGAAAGTCACCACACTCATTGCATACAGAAAGACGTACATCTGGCCCATCTCGCTCTACCTACCCTGTTTGTCCCTCATCCATCTTTGCCTTTCACACAGTCTGATAATCTCAGCCTGCAATGGTGGCACTGGCTATATTTAACTCGTTAGAGATTGCTATGTTATTACAACTAATATTCAAAAAGAATTATTTCAATACGGTCAACAGTGCAACACTATATTTATATCCAATGATAAAACATTTCTACTTCATTAACCTGTTCAACAGTGCAATGCTATATGCAATATGCAACGTTTGCAATGAATGTACATCTGACAAATGTGCATGCAATTTACATTTCACTGCATTTTATTCTGTGTTCATGTGTCGTGAATGCAAAGTATAGCAGAGCCCTCCACTGTAGACAGTTGCCCTTTGGGTTCTTAGACCAATTTATAATAGCCCATCCCTTCTTTAGTACTGTGACCCGCAGTATGACGAATCTGAGAAATTCGTCCCTTCTTCCGGGGGGAGCCATCCCCTTTGAGACTAGGGAGGTGAGCCCCCTCAGCAAAACCCTCCCCAGGGGTTTGGGAAAGCGGGACATCACTAGGAGTGGCCTCCCTCTAGGGGGCAAGGACTTGCATTTCTATCCAGAAATCCCTGTACAAAATATGCGGTCTGCTTATAAGGGAGTAGGAAAGACTGATGTTATTTCTGTTGATTGGCATCCAAAATACACTGACATTGCTGCCATAATTTTGGCTCACGGTAAAGCTGGAATCTTCATGAACTCAGCAGCTGATGGAGAACTACGCACCCCTTTTAAGTACAGTGGCGAGAATAAAGAAACACTGAACCTACAATGCAGATAGAGGAATCCTACGCAGGGACGAGCCTCTAACTTGAGAATGTTCTAGAGGGGCAGCGCCATACTACTAGAGGTGGTGTGAGAGAATCAAGAGATGAAAGAGAAATCCTGGGAGACCGGCAATGAGAAGGACGATACTGCCAATATGGAAGAAAGACCGTCTTACCTTGTGGCATGACCACGCTGCAGCCATGGTGGACCAGCAAGCAAGAGAGGAACAAATCTTCTACTCTGTGTGAGGACCACACACCGTGCTGTGACCGGCAGGATACAGAAAGCAAATGCAGTGGAGATGCCGAAGAGAGGGGCAAGCGGTAACGGCCCTGCTGATACGCCACACCGCTGGAACACACCCAAAGGCAATGAAGGTACCAGGGTTGCCAAGGGCTGAGGTGAACAAAACCAGAACAGAGATAATGACAAGGAGAGTCATGGGAGCCCAAGACATCTGAGTGTTGGACATTGGCAAAGTCCCAAGATAAAACCACAAAAGTTAAGCAAGCCAGAGGGCCAGTGTCATCTGGAGAGCCCTAGAGGGACAAGCAACATTTTTCAACCTATGAAAAGCAGGCAACCGGGAGGGCTCAATCGGTCCATCCAAGACATAAAACCAGTGCAAAGAAAACAAACAAGTTGGTGGAGACGGACTAAGGCAAGCATCCAGCCACTTTAAGAGCTTGAGACATTTGATTTGTATAAATACTTAAAACCTTTCTTGAGGAGCCTAAAGAGAGATCTGAAAACTTTTCTTTGGTGAACTGTCAAGAACATTTTTTTAACTGTGAACTAATTTTGTTTTGGAAAACGACAAGAACCTTTAGTTTAGATTAAAGGCAGGGAATGTCCTCTTAGCAATATAGACAGGCATTTATCTGTAATTTAAATAAGCACCCTTGAAATACTGTCCTTGAGTCTGACTCCTTCTAGTTCGCCATACCGTGCCTGAACACTTCAATATGGCTAGCATAATTTCTTTCAACCAGCCATCTCTGCTAGCAATTGAACCATTGCCTTAATTCTAAATACCATTCTCATGCAATGTAATGGTCTTTTATTTTCAAATGTGGTCAGACTCTGGTCTGCCGAAGGGCCATTTATCCTACATTGCTTTGTGTCCATAACAATGACAAATGGAAGAGAAAGTAGTCTGGCACCCACATACAGAAACAAGGTATTTTCCTTGGAGCAGTATTTGGTGAAAGTGTGCGCCCAGTTGGTCAGAACTAAATGGAAGAGAAAGCAGGGTCTGGGACCCACATGTAAACTTGGCCAGGTTGGTCAAACTAAGGATCAAGAGAGACCAGGGTCGGAGACCCCGCAGAAATGAGATGCCGTCTTGATGGGAACGCTTGGCAGGAGAGTGAACCAACTGGGCTGAGCGAAAGAGAGAGAAAGGAGGACCTGAGATCCCTTTAGCATTGTGAACTGCAAACCAAGCCTGAGAAAGGGCCAGGGGAAGGGTATTATATCCCCTGGCAATGTGAACTGCAAACTAAACCTGAGAAAGGCCAGGGGAAGGGAGTTATTCCTGTGGCATTGTGAAAATACTGAGAGCAAGATACCTGAAGAAGGGTAGGCATTCTCCTGGAACCCATTAGTGAAGAAACAACTATGGGCAATAAGGAATGTTGATGTTTGAGTTGGAACTTTAATCTGCAACATTGTTTGGTTTCTTGAAAAAGGGATTGTGACCCGGGGAAGGGAGACATTCCCTCACGTAAAGATCCCACCTATGAATCGTAACGTTAGCCTTTTGATTTGAACTGACAACTTTGCTGCTTGTTGACCTTTCAACTTGACACTTTGTTTTATATTCTGGAAAATGATTGAGTAAACATCCTAACTACAATTGAAATACGGTCCACTGTTCAGAAGTAGGAAGTCATTCTTCTGGATCAAGAAGATCCACTACCCCTTTAGTTTAATTACAAGTGTGGGTACAGAAGCAGGGTTTTGACACAGGACAGTGGACTCTTGATTAACCTACACACCCTGACTGAATCCTTACTATTTTGGTTGAGGTAGAGAAACTTCTCTTAGAGTTAGGGATAGGTAGGTGTTCTCTTTTATTTTTGAATAATAAAAGTTTATGCCAACAACCATGCCACCTCTGTGTCGGTCCGCTCCTTCTGCACCCTTACACAGGGGGAGAGGCTTTGTGTAACTACTGGGTGGCGCTGGGCTATTTTGGGGCCCATCTGGATGTGTTGGTGTCTGATAGCGACATAAGAGGCTAACCACTTCATGATTGTTCTGCTGAAGCCCAAGAGCATGGCAAGCATTTTGAGGAGGGCTTCATGATCAACGGTATCAAAGGCAGCAAAGAGGTTGAGTAGAACGAGTAATCAAAGTTCTCCTTTCTCCAGGATACGTAGAATGCGATCTATGTGATTCCATCTAATCCATATAATCAAATTCGATTCTATCGAATATTTTCTTTTAGGACATTTTGCTGCAAATGTATGCGGTTGGAGACCCGCCCATTCTCCCTGCAGCCCTCTCTCCCATATGCCCCCAACATTCATCATTACTCTAAATCCCCCCACATATATTTACAGTGACATGTGTTGGAAAAAATGTGATACAATCACCTACGATGGAATCTACCTATATCGTAGAATGTCATTGATAACTTGGATGGTGTCAGTCTGTGCTGCATCGTAATTGGAGACTGGATTGGTAGTCCTGTGGTAGAGTGTGCTGAGTGATCCTTTCATGCTACTGGATGGCAATGATCTTCTCAATCACTTTTCTGAAGAAGGATAGATGCGTGATGGGGCAATAGATGGCCAGGCCATCTGGGTTGAATGTGGGTTTCTTCAGGAGGGGAAAGATCTGTATGGTGTTCTGTGCATCTTGGAAAATGCCCTGTGTGACCGATGGATGGAAGACTTTGGGAAGTCGTATGTTCTCTTCACCTGGGAGGACCTTCACCTTAGAGGACAGGAGGATGTCATCTCAGTTAGTGGGTTTGAGTACTGCTACAGTGTTGATAAGTCTTATAAAGTAATTGTCCTAAAGTTAGACCGTTGTGATACATTGTGGGCTGGTATGTATCTGGCATCTGCAGAGTATTTGGATCTGTCAATGTGTTCTCCTGTCTTGTCTATCTTGTATGTGAATAAGTTGTTGATGTGTTGCATTTGTCAGTGCATTGCGGTACTGCAGTGACCGGCAGTGGGTTGATTCAGTGCTTCACAGCTTGCAAGATCCCTCTGCTGTTTATTAATGCTTCCAAGTTAGTAGTTGTGTAGCCGTTTGCTTTGGCGTTGAGTTGGTGGGATTTTCTCCAGCATTTTTCTTGTTTGCTGTTGATGAATTCCTGAGTCAACAGTACAGTCTTGGATGGCTAGTGGTGGTCAAGTTTGAGAAACCTGAGGGTGTCCTCACATTTACTCCCCCTGGATCCTTTGCTCAGGTGACCAGGGAAGAGCCATCTCACTTGGATGCCGACCCTGGAGGTGAACCAGCGAGGGAGGATCACCTGAGCAGGGGATGCTTGGGGAGTGGAAAGAGGATGCTGTCAGGCGAGAGGCAGTAATTCCCTTATTGGGAAAGTTGTATTTCTCCTTGTCCCTCTTCCTGGGATACTGCCAACCCTGTCCCAACAGCCCCTCCTTAGTCAAACCTGGTATGGGCATCCGAGACCTTAGATAAGGTAAATCTCCCTTCCTGTCATAACCACCAATCTAGGAATAAGAAATAAGGAAAAGGAACAACTGGGGAAAACATGTATGGGTTTTCCTAAACCACAACCTGTTACTTTTTCTCTAAATTCCAGAAGCCAAAGATCTAAAAGCATATTATGGTATCCCCTTTTTCCCAACATCGACCTCCCTTACACCCCCTCTGCCTTTGTGGGCTATTGTGACCCTAGCTCCATGCAAAAACCTCCAATTCTCCTGCAGGCCATTAAAAGGAATAAGAAAAGACACACTGCCCTTTTAGATCCAACGCCGTCAGAGCTAAAGGGCAGGCATGTTGAGATAATTGGGCAATGGAAGGTCAGGCAGGCTCTACGGTGACCACACACCCACACCCTGTTAATCTGCTGCAGGTGTATAAAAGGTGGGGCATTCAGCAGTGCAGAGAACAGCATTTGGAGACACAGCAACAGGGAGGCTGCGTGGCTGAGTCCAGCAGGGGATCCCTGACTTGCAAGGAACTGGCGTTCTGGAGATGAGCAGCAAAGAGGCAGAGAGAAAACTGGCTGGAGGAGACTGACGAGCCTGCATGCTACACCGTGGAAGAGCAGAGGCTCTGGGGTGAAGAGGTGAGGGAGCCAAGTCTCCAGGTAAAAACCAGTGTGGATAAAAAGGGAAGACTGTGGACAGGGCTGACCTTCTCTTATGTAAGCCGGACGTGCTCGTTCTCCTTCCATGGCCAGGAGTGTCTTAGCGGCAGGTGGTGAGACCCTGACCTCAACTGCTGTGTTCTTCAAGCAGATAGCCTAGAAGCGTGAGTGAAATCCCTGCCAGTGAGTCTGAAGCACGGGGAGACTCGTGATGTGATGCACGTGGCTAAATACTATGTAGCGAGTGTAAGTGCAATGAAAGGAAATCCATTATTACAGTCCTCCCGACTGTGAAACAGTCGGATAATGCAGACTGGGAAAGAAGAAACACAGAGTATCTAAATGAAGGCTCAGGAAGGGAACCCATTGTCAAGGCCTTCAGAGTGAAAGTACTATGTTCGGCAAGACAAACAAATAAAACCTTGTGTGGTACAAAGTTACAGAGTGGGCGCATACGGAAGATTACGTTGTCGAAGTCTCGGTGGACTGAAAGAAGGAAATTGACATCCCGGGAGGAGCTGTGTGCGGTACGAAGTGCGAGCAAAGTGGTGCTGGCAATCGAGAAACACAGTGAGAGCTGGCTGTACATGAGAAAGAACCACTTTAAAGGGCCAGAGAAAATTAAGCCCACCAACCCTAGTAAACTAAGTGAACTGACAAGGAGGTGGCAGAGCTAGAAGCCCCAGCCACTAGGTTGCGTGACCTGTAATGGGTGGACCGTGCAGTCCGACAACTGTGACTAGACCACGGGGAGCCTGAAAGTGGAACACAGAGGTGGAGAAGGGAACCCCAGAAGTGTTTGTGAATAGCTACAACAGCTACACCTAAGAGCGGAGACCTGGGGAAGGGGACAGTGAGTGTAAAGGTACTGTGGACATTAAGGGAATAGACAAAGTGCTGTTTTCTGAGTTCAGGCAAGAGAAGCCTAAGAATCTCACTGGACATTTGTTGTTTGTGCATCTGAGAAAACCGAACAGGAGGATTGTGAAACTGAGTTGAGTGCCTAGAAACACTTGTGTACAGGTGTGTTATAAATGACATCTATCATATCATAACAAAAACCGTGAGCTGTTAAGGTACTGTGATATTTACTTGAAGTGAATCCTGGAACTTGGGGAAGGGAGCTCTGTGAGAAGCTCCTGAAAGACACTGGGTCTCATTGTGATCCTGGCAGTAGCTGTGCCGATATCATTTTTTTTCCGGCGCCCGCGAATGGGCCTTTACTGGGTCATTACGGCCTTGCCGAACCTGGTAATTGCCCATTCGCGGGCGGCAGAATATATTCTTCCCCACAGGGAAGAATATTTTCTGCCCCATAGGGCTCAATGGGAATGGGGAAGCCTGATGCACCGGCACCATTCGTGAATGGTACCGGTGCATCCGACATGCTATGCTCGCGGGTGCCGGTACTGACCTGGCGGGTGAAAAGGCACCCGGGAGCAGAACTCGTAGTTTGCCGGTCCGGTAGTAACAGCGCCGGTAGCTTACCAGCACTGTTACTGCCGGCCCGGCAAACTTATAATGAGGACCCCTGTCATATGATTTTGGAACAATTATTTAGTTTGAATATTCCAGCACATTGTTAGTATTAGAAGTAAGGGCAGGTATAGGTTGTGACACAGACAGCATTTTACTTTGGACTTTTAGACACAGACTTGCCTTAGATAGGGCAAGTTAGTCGTTACTCCCGACCTGAAGTTTTAAATAAAGGTTTTCCAACTGGATCTCTTGTGTCTTTGTCTAACTGTTGATACCATGTCCGTCTCGCCCAAGCCAGTAGAAGGAATCGGATCAGAAGACATGTTCCCACACACTTTATTTAATCGCCTCTTTAGCCCTACTGCTAAAGGATTTCCCTTCTGTCAATACTCCAAAAGTAAAGATAGTCCCTGGTACAAACCTATCCACTAAACTGGCCCTACCACTTAGAAACACATAAATAAAATTAGGTAGCGTGCCTTGCACTCTGGGTGATTCATCACAAACTCTCTGGCATCCCAGGAATCCACCTATGGTTTTGGATCCAATATTTATATTATTACTAGTTTTCCATCACTTGTCAGTTCTTGGCAGTCTATAACAGTTCATCAAAAGTTTCCCCAAGTTCAAAAAAGAAAGCCTCATGTTCCTGCAAAAACTAAATGTTCCGAAATCTCTTTAAGTGGAGGGATATTTGTCTGATACCTCTCCACCAGTTGGTTGGGCCTCTCCCCACTTGATTCACGTGTTGGGTATCTGTGCTCCTCTTTTATTCGCTCTTCACTTGGTTTATTGGGCTCCTCTGGCTCCATTGGGTTCCTATTTCCCAATGTCTCACTGATTTCTCTGGGGTATTGGTAACCCCTCTTTACAAATGGCTCTCTTAACTTTTGTGGGTCCCTGTTCCCCTTTTGGACATTTTTACTACTCTGGTTCCTGGAGCTCTCCTTATCTCCTTCTCACGCTTTCTCCAGGCCCCTTTGACCCTTGTAAGGTATAGGGCAATCCTTCCTTCTTCCCCTCTCTCTCTTTCCTCTCTGCCTCCCTCTGACCTGGGCAACCTGAGTACCTACTGCGTTACAGGGTTTGCTCCAGTGAGGGGTTGTCTCTTCTGCAGCTGTGACTTTCTCCATGGCTTTGCCTTCTTTCGTTCTGGACACCAGTTCTGCTCGTCTCAGTGTTTGCTCGCTTGTGGGCTCTCGGATTGAGAGCGGAGGATTCATTCCTCGCTTGGTTCCTGGTCTTGGCGTCTGTTCATGGGCCCCAGGCCCACCACGTCCCGTGCATTGTCATGCCACCATGTAAGGCTCACTTTGCGTGGCTTTAGCCTCCCAGACTCCATGCTTCACTGGCTTGGGTCGGCAACGCCGCCCTGCCACATCTGCTTCTTCTACGCTACAGCCGGCTCCACTGTACAGCGTGGCTCTGCCCCTCGCCTATGTTCTCACGTCGGAGGCTCGCCTCTGTATATCGTTGCTTCTCCTCTATTCAAGGGTTGTTGGCCCTTTATTCCCGCTCCCGAACTTCAAAGAGGTGTATGATTTTCTGTTGGCTGCCAACACATAGAGGTATTGGCAGGAGGAGAGCGAGGGGAACGTACGTCAAAGCAGGGGACGTCTCTTGTGAACATGAACCTGAGATGAGGCGGAGCCGTAGCAGTATGCAGAGCCCGCAAGAGACGAAGTTGCTGGGAAGTAGTGCAGGGAACGCTGAGAGAGCAGCGTAACCAATTGCCAGAGTGAAGCCGGCTCGTGGGAAGCTTGAGAGCTGGGGGTGGCGCGTCCCTGAGAGAGTCGTGCTGGGCAGTCCGCCTTCAGAACAGCGCCGATACCATTCCCGGGAAGCAACAGCAAGTGGCACGGTTCCCTTTTCAAAAGAAGAGTAACCAAAAGGAAGAGGGCAGAAGGCCGACAGACGCTGAGAGAGACACACGTCAGTGGGGCAATGGAGAATCAAAGTAGAAAAACGAACCGCGAGGTACCCAGAGATGGTCTGTAATCCTACAGAAGGTAACTGGGAATCGGGGATACACAGGAACGCTACAAACTATTATGAGTCGGAGAACATGTCTAGCAACCAATGAGAAAGCTGTAAAAGCAGAATTACGACGTTTGAACTGTGACAAAGAGAGAGCATAAGACTGTCCCCTGAAAGGGAAGTGAAGGAAAAGGGGATCTTTTTGTTAAACTTGAACTGTGATAACCAGAGAGAAAGAATAATAACGTTCTCTGAAAGGAAGAGGAATGGAAGAAAACATGTCAACATTAACCAATCTGAATATCTATCTCTATATACATGTATTTATGAAAGTGTGTTTGTATGTTCGAGGTTGGTTACAGCCCCATAACAGTTGGTGGGCTGAAATATTGGCCCAACTTCTTTATACCAGTCTGGGGTGTACTGGCGCCAGTAGAATTTGACCAACCCCACCCACTGTGCTATCAGTATAGGCAATTTCGGGAAATTGACGATTTTGCGAATGTTAGCTCCAGCCCCCCAACAGTTAGTTGGCTGAAATGTTGGCCCGAGGTCGGCATACCAGTCTGGGGTGTACTGGCGATAGTGAAATTTGACTAACCCCACTCATTACATTTCCTCATTCAGCTTTTTAAACATCTTCTTTTCTAGATTATTATGGATGTACCTAAATACCTAAAGTATTTTTGGCACCACATCCGTTTTCATATTTATTCTTCCCCAAAGGGTAAAAGTAAGCAGTAACCATCTTGCAAATCCCTTTTGTTATCTTCTGGTAACCTGGTCACATTGTGCAACATCACCTTTTCGGTATCCTGTATGACATCAGTCCCCAAGTATTTGAATACATCTAAGACTTGCATTAGCGGTGCTGCAATGTTTGGTCGTGAGTGACATTGGGGCAGTAGTCAGCACCGATGGGCTGGTGAGGCAGGTCTTGGTAGTGAGGGACACACTGGTACAAGACTGGGCATTGAGGGATATATTGTGGCAGAACAGGGCAGTGAGGTGCAAATTGGGGCATAGAAACTGAAGAACAAATTCATTGTGGCAGAACTAATCACTTGAGGGACAAATTAGAGCCAACATTCGCAATGATAGGCAAATTGGAGCAGAGCTCAGCACTAGCTGGCACACTGGGGCATAACTGGGCACTGATAGACAAATTGGGGCACAATCGGGTACTGAGGAGCAAATTGGGCTGCATTGGGGTTTGAGCAAAAATTGGGGCAGGCCATGACACTGAGGGATACATTGATTGAGGCAGAACTGGGCATTGCGTGTGAGGCACTGGGGAGCCCACTGGGGTAGAATTGGTTATTGATGAGTAAATTAGGGCATACTCTGCATTGGCTGTCAAATAGCTGTACAATTGGCCACTGAGGTGCAAACTGAGGCACGACTGGGTACTGACTGGCTAATTGGGGCAGCCCTTAGCACTGGGAGGAATATTTAAGCAGATATTTGCAACAAAGAGAGGATGAATGTTAAACTGGGCGTTACCCTGAACTGATTAACACATTTGGCAGAAATCAGCACTGGTGGCAAAACTGTGGCAACATGCAGCATGAAAATTTAATTTGTTTCACAGTGGTAGTGCTGGCATATATGTTACGAGAAGCCTGGTTGTTTATTTTGAACGTCCAGCATGAAAGAGTGTTCGCTCTGGAATATATAGTTGAGGCAGGATTTTCTTTGGATCTAGACAGCATGAAAATGTGCTCCACATGGATTTGCTAGCATGTATTATTGAATACGGCCTAATATTTTTTTATGACCAACCAGCATGAAAATGACCTTTACAACGGCAATGCCGGCAAATATTGTTGCGCCAAGCTTCCTGGTTTTCTTTCAGCACACCCAGCATGAAAGGGTGGCAGTACTGCCATATTTTGTTCAAGCAGGATTTTCGTTGAGTCCAGACAGCATAAAAATGTGTCCCAGTGTGAGAATTTAGGCATATATTATTGAATAAGGCTTAATGATATATTTTGGGCACAAGCAGCATGAAAATGTCTTTACACTACTAGTGCTAACCTATATTGCTAAGACAGGCCTCTTGATTTTCTTTGACCAAAGCCGCATGAACATGTATTTTACAGTGGCAATGATGGCAGAATTTGTTATCAGGCCTCATTGTTTTATTAGGGCACAGGCAGCACGGACATTTAGTTTACACTGACAGCGCTGGCATAGTTTTTTGAGACCAGCCTTAGGATTTTTTTTTAGGCACCGGCAGCATGAAAATGTGTTTTGCAAAATCTTCTGTTGGTAACATGTCATCTATTGGAACATTTTGTGAGTTTCCCTACAGAAACCAATGTAAAGGCTGTGAGCATTTTACCCAAGTTATCCCATGTTTGTTCTGTACAATACAGCATTTTTACCCATTCATTTAAAATTGTTCAGCTTGGGAGAAACCACACCACCTGCCACTAAACCCCCATTTATTCAGGCTCACTCAGATCGACCATTTTAAAAATTCGCAAGTTGCCACTGCTTACCCATGGTTTTTAGGTTGTACAGGAATTATTTAATGCCCTGGGCAGGTTTGTTGCATAGCAGGGACCCATCTCTTCTGATGCTGCCTCAAAGGATGCGATCAGCTTTCTATTCTTTCGAGGTTGATAATACATCCATCTTGTTGGATGGTAAAAGCACCCACTAACTAAAGTTTCTTTGTTTATTTATTTGTAGGGCGCACCAAACCCTTAGGTAGCTGGGTGCACACCATCACAAGAATAGTTAAAGCTTAGTTACCGATATAGACAGTATGTTACATCATAACAGTACTGAAAAACTGCAATATTGTAGCAACGTGCTTTATATTAATAGAAGATACTATTGTATGCGAAATTATACAAAGCACAGTTTAAGAACCACCATTTATTGTTGGAAAGTTAACAAAAAAGGAACCTTACAAAGAGGCATTTCTGTTCTTTCATTCCTTCGTGTTTTAGGTTTTAGGGGCACGAAGAGATCTTGGCCTTCCTTGTCCCCCCTGCCCCCCCAACCCTCCCCGGACGGTAATGAACCAGAAATGACCCATGTTTATTGTTCTAAGAAATAGTTCTGCGGTTTTGCTGCCCCACCCCCTTCACTGTTTTTATTAAAGTGTATTTCATCTGGTGTACATATGAGAGACGCGACATAGTGAAACATGTTTTGCCTGTGGGGTAATTCTGTAACTCTTTCGGTGCTGATGCAGGACTCTTAAGTTGTTTGTGCACGTTTATTTCATTGAAGCTTCTGTTAATTATGATGTAATGTCACACAGATATAAATGTGCACTTTAAAAAAATCCCCAATTCTTTTAATTTTGCACACATGCTTGATGAAGGCATGGATATGCAAAATAAAGAGGTGGTTCAGCTAGTTGAACTGAGCACCAGTGCAGAGAGCTGTGTGCACTCTTTCTTCAGCTTGCTGACAGATTTCATCCATCAGCGGTGATTATTGGATGCCGACGCGTGAGCCTCATTACGCCATCCGCTGGGGGTGACTGTGTAGTCGTGGGATGGATTTCTTCATGGTCTGTGTGTAATTGTCACAGTAAGGCTTTTTTTCACAGGGTAGGCCGCGGCTGTAACCTGCAACTAGGGTGGTAAACTTTTTGATATCCTTTTGCAGGACACTTGCCCACAAGGTGGTGATGACTTCACAGTGTCATACACGTTTGGCACGCCCCATTTGTAATTTAAATGTGTTAATCGCTCTTAACACCTGACCTAATTGCAATGCAACTGATTTGTCCTTGGGAGGTGATGGTCACATTATTTAACGGTAAACATGATCACCACGACCCCACGAGCAAAGCATTATCATTGGAATGAAGACGGGTGTCAGAGCGTTAGCAGCTCGACCTGTAGGCTCAAAAGGAGCCAGAGCCGCAGAGCCGCCCAGAGAAAGAAAGCAGCAGGTGGCAGCACCGTGGTGTATAGACGGCCACTTCAGTTTGCAGAGTGGCTGTGCTGGACGCAGGTTGTCCCAACTTGCTGTCTCCCGAGTGTCACACTCCAGGGAACAAAGTAAGTCAGGAAACCTGCGTCCCGCACAGCCACACTGCAAACTGCAGGACAGAGGCCCCAATTACGGGACAATCCCGCAAAATATGGGACAGTTGGCCACCCTACCTGCAACTCAACTTTATTTCCTTTTATTTTTACTGCATGCCTACTCGCTATTTGAGATCCTTTATTCGCCAGACTGACTTCTTACAGTCAGTCATTCCAGACAATATCGACAGGAGTTTGAAGGCCTGGTCCAGGTGTTGTGTCCTATAATTGGTGGGCCTGTCTGCAATGGATGGGAGGCAAAATGCCAGCCCAGATACACTCGTTTATTGCAGCTCAGCTACACTTGTATGTAAACACTTAGAGCACTTCGAAACATTGTAACATTCACTATTAAGCGCCTAATTTAAAAAAGTCTTGTACAGAAGTTATGGTTGGAAGAGAAATCTGACTAACAGTGAGCAGCGCCTGACATCGAATTAAGTAATTGTGGTGGTGGTGGGAGAGAGGGTGCAGTGCTAGAGACAGTGGTGGAGATGGAAACAATTTAAAGGGGGATCCTCAAAAGGGCCAGGTGGGGGTGGAGCTTGGAGGAGGGGGCGGAGTCCAGATGGGATGAAGCTGGCAGTTGAACTCTGCTCAAAGGAAATTTTCAAAATAATAGTTTTTAAATGGTCCAAACTGTACATCCATTCCACTTTAAATCACTTCCATGACAGTGGTGCACCCAAAATATGCCATTGTTGCCACTTTAAAAATCGCTTTCAAGAAGGCTCAGAACTTCCTACACCACCTCGTCTTGGGGCTAAAACTCTGATCACCCCTGCACATAAGATGCTCTACTGGCTGTCATTGCAACAAAGAATATATTTAGAACTATATTCTTAGTTTTAATGACGGCCAGTAGTTCTTAGAACACGTGTTACTTAGCGCTTTAAGTGGGCCGGGGCAGAGCCATGGCAGTCTCCAGAAAAGGCTCCCAGCTGGGTCCCTACCGGGCCTACCCCCGACTCGCCCCATCCATGCTGACACCTGAGGTAACCTGTGTAGCGGCTGCAAAGTTAATCGAGCTGCCGGTAGGTGTCAGTGCGGACAGCTGCAAGCAACAGGTGCAACCGTGCAGTGCGGGCTGCCTGATGGCCCTGCACTCTGAAACTCCCAGCCCTCCTTTTATTTCTGAGTAAATAGCCATCACCCAGCATGAAGCCCCAGGGCTCCGCAAGCTGGCTGATAGCTATTTACTCGGAAACAAAAGGAGAGCGGGGCATCCAGCCCTCCTCCTGTTTGAGTACAGAGCCATCAGCAGCAGGCAGCACTTTCATGCAAGGAGCCCGTGGTAAAGCATTGCATCACGTGGTTCCTTGAATGAAAAGGCTGCCTGCTGGGTGTGAGCTGGGGCACACTGGTGTCAGACCTTTAGTGCGCCCAGCCCCTTCTTTTGTTTAAAAGGAGGGGCTGGGTGCATCAAAGGTAATAATACCAGTACGCCCCACCCCTGTTTCCTTTAGCAGCCCCCACCCCTTAGGCGAGTGGGGGCTCTCGATAGGGGGCGTGGCCTAAGCACACCCGTACTTAGACCACACACCCCCTCTCAATTTCTAATCCCACTTAAAGCACTGTACTTAGTGCACAAATGCACAACGTCATACCAGCCTCCAGAAGTCTAACGGTCTAAGCCAGCACTCACTCTGCCTGTAGATGTACGAGCACTTTGGAAGAAAAACTCTACACGTACACAGGGCTCAACTCTACTGCACCGTCTAGCCCCTCTCATTGGACTTTGTGAAGCCTTCCTTTCAAGCATTTGTCACCTACCCTACATAACTACTCTCATGGCTCTGTTCATCTCCATGGAACTTCTGTTTCAAATAGCATCACAGTATAGCCCCTAAGCACCCTGATGCAAATGGTGGTCAAAGTGTGGTCTATACGCAAATCAGTAATTGATAATATACACCATGCATGCAAATGCCTGTCCCTCGGCGAAGCTAGGTGCTCGGACGGTAATCATTTGCTCTGTGTGACCAGGGATACCTCTGTGATTGCGGAGCAGAAATGGCACCTGTGGGCATCATGCTTACCTGGCTGCTGCGGAGCCCGATGACGGCAGCAGTGATGATGATGCTGGCGCGGCAGCAATAATGGCGACGATCGATGGCTCTTGAAGGCGGCGGGCTGGGCCTGACTGCTGTCCCAGCCATCCTTAAGAAGCCCTGTGGACTATGCTGCAGCTGCGTGACATACGTAGGGGTGCAGAGCCAGAAGGGCATAGCGCCAATCTGCTGTACACGGCTTACATTGAATGGGTCTACGACCGATGTGTTAATCCTTGTGGAGAGTGACAGTCTGTGCTCCATACAACCCAACAGAAGAAAATACTTTCTCCAGTTACACAAGTAATGAGCATAGGTGTTCGTTTTCGATTTGGCACGTAAACTCTGCTTCAGATACTGTTCCAACCTTAAAATCCTGGGTAAGAGCCTTTTGTTTGTTTAATCCGATTGCCCTGTTGTCATTCTACCGTCATCCTATTGTTAATTCAGCAACGATGATAAATACGTAACTCCTAGAAATGGCTTTTTCTCTGGGATCCTCGAAATACCAGTAAAACTGTGTTCAATACTTTCAGAATTCATCTGCAGACTGTTGACAGGCACCAGATGAAATCCTTCTGTTATTCCTATTATTCGGCCGCCCAACTACTTACGATCTGTACATGCTTTCAATTCCGATTACCACAAACTCTTGTTTGAATAGGTCTGCAATTTCTCATCAATAGGTTTTAATTCTATATCCTCTGCTTAAACCTAGGGTATAGCTGGGTACACGGCTTATTATCCCACAATTTCGGAAGACCAGTTTAGTCAAAAGGGTTTTATTAGTGGTGTCCACTACCCTCTGAAAAAGCCTTCAGGGTCCATTCAGTGTTTGATTGTTTGCATGCTCTTCCCCAAAGAACTTCATACATGGTTGTTTCTGACTTCACGGCATCATTATCCTGCAATTCTATATGCTTTCCGGGTAGATACGTGCTAATTTTGGCTAACTCCTAGGTATGGAAGAATGCTTGTAGCATTGTTCTCATATTTTATGAAATGCGTAAAGCATTACTCTCAACATGTAGCCATTCTGTAATTCCAATAAAAGTATGGAAACGTTCTTGTAATTCACATCTCTTGACATTGAGATCCTTTAAAAGGTCAAAGCATGTTTTAATTAGTGTTTTTATAATTTGTATGGATTTATAGGCTAGGAGGATAGCTCAGGGGCAACGTGTTTGCATTGGAAGCAAGACGATGCTGAGCAACACTGGTTCAAATCCCCATTCCTCACTTAGAGACTGGTCTCCAGTATTAAGGGCGTTATAAATGATTAATTACGGATCTTTATGAACCTTTTTCCATCGAAACGTATATTCAGTAATTCAATTTATTGAGATTTAAAAAAAATGAACATCTTGCAATTAACAATTTAGTTTAGCTGAATAGGGTTCAAAAACATCTGAAATAGAAGAGGATATCATACTCTTCGGACAAATGAAGACATTTTGAGGAAGAATTATAGAGACTGGTGAGCAGCATTGGTAGAACATGACAGAGCAACATTAGACTTGATTCAACCGTGAACATTTCTCAATAGGAACTGGTTTGGACACATAAGAATGCTAGAAAGAGCTGCATGTAATTCGTATTTATCTTTTCATGTAGCCTGGTTGGGAGTATCATGCTTTACGTAAGACTTGTTGTTTACTTGGATGTGTGTCCACTTGTGAAATAACCACCTTTGTGTGCTGTACTCTAAAGGTCTCCAAAAATAAAGCCATCACATTGTATACAGATATTTCTTTATTTGTTTATGAGCCCAGAGAAAGTTCAGAATCCAGACTGTTGGAAATATGTGTCGTCTGTAACCATAAAATGATATATTGGAAATGTTTCAATCTGATACGGATGTAAAAACAATGACTATTGAATACAATATTTTCCCCCCTGTGAGGAATCTGAGGGCGCCCTCCCGTCTTTCCCCAATATATCCTCCCAGGTGGCCAGTGAAAGGGCGTCGCTATCGAATCCTGACCCTGCGGGTGGATAGGCGAGAGAGGATCATCTGGGTGGAGGAGACTTGGGGAGTGGGGATGAGGCACCCTTAGGCAGACATGGTATCCCCCCATTCCCCTTTCACCATGAGTCCAATGTCCCACAAGTAATATAGGCTGTTGCCAATCCCTCCCCTACTTTTACTGCAAATCATTCCCTAAAACACACCAGTGATATACTGGGACGAGGAAGAGACCAATTAGGAACACACACACACACACACACACATATACATACACATTGAAATTGTGTAAATACCTGCCTATGGGCTCTACAAATTTGGAGCTTATTATCTGACCATGTTACTCTTTGTAAGCCTGAATTTTCTTTTTGTAACAATGGGACTCCTAATCCCTCATGATTTTAGTGTGATACATAATTACTTGCAAATGTTATTTTTTCCTACTCGCTCCCTTTGCTGCTCTCCTGGGTTATTCTCTTGTATTTATTTTTTTGTTTTTATTATATTGATATGTTTTGTGTAGCGGTCTGAGGCCTGTGGGTTTGTAGCGCTTTATCCAATCAAATCAAACATACAAAACACCTGTTAGGTACTGGGACGAGGAGGAGGCAACCAAGCGTAATATGGAACTCCCAAACCGACAATGAACAGCCTTTTTGCGACCAATCAGCCTGGGCAGGAGGTTTAAAAGCAGGAAGATTGAAGAACATGGGGGCAGCTCTGGAAGCAGGTATCTCCGGACTGATGTGCAAGAGAAGACCTCTACAGGAAGACGGCATGACAGATGTTGTGCTCGAGGAACCAGAGAAGATGCAGATTGTATGCAGCGGGAAGCGCAACTAACGGAAGCTGGAGGCCGGTAGCTGAGTATGGAAGAGAAACAGGTGTGAGCAAAAGAAGCTGCCGAGTGAGGCCCGAGCTGCGAGAGACGCATCGTTGGTGGGAGCGGAGACATGGAGAGCCGCTGCGGAGGTGAAGCGAGGAGTTGCACGAAAGAGGGAGAGTTTATGACAGCCGTAAACCTCGCTGGAACATCGTAAGCACTGACTGGTGAGTCTACCTGGAGAAGGGGACACCGGGACGGCAAGCGAGCATGTAAGACTTATAAGCAAGTATTTTGAATACTGATTTAAGTGAAACAAGCACTTTGATGTAAACAAATATTGAATACCGATTTACATGAAAGCAAGTACTTTGAATACCAATTTGAGTAAAAGCAAACACAGTTGAATACCATTATGAACAGAAGTTGTTTTTGGAATCATATGAGTTAAAGGAATTGTGCAAACATTGGCAAGAGCCACAAGGATATAATTCACAACTGTGTAGCTTGAGAGAACACACATTGGCAAGACCCATAAAGGGACTGTGTAGCTAGAAAGAACAAGCATTGGCAAGAGCCATGAAGGAGCCGTATAACTGGCGAGAATAAGCATTGGAAAGTGTCATGAGAGTGTGAGAAAGTGCAACAAACGAATGGTGGCAAAACAAGCAATGGTAAAGAGCATTATGAGCACAAGTCAAAACACCACTGTAGAGATGAGACCGTGACAGCGTGCCTATGAAGAAGTGAGATGTGTCGGCTGCGGGACCTGTAATGGGTGGACCGTGTGGTGCAACACCTGCGCTTAGACTGAATACACCCCTTCAAGGAAAGCCACTTGAAACATCACAGAGAAGCTTGTTTTTGATTCTAAAAGTAAACCTGGTGTGATTTGAAAGTAAGGAGTTGAACTCTGATATTGGTGAAAGATAACCAAGACAGAAGAGCTTGAAAGGATCCCAAGTAATTGTGTTGTGTAAAGCTGTTGAAAGACTTGAAAGCTTGGGGACGGGAACCCCTTTTTTGAAATGTGAACTATTTGAACCTTGGGGAAGGGGAAACCTTTTATTTTTAAAACTTCTTTTGTTTAATTTCATTAACAAAGAAAAACCAGTATAAATCAACAGTAACAAAGACAGAGACAAAAAATCGTAACTCCTCCCCCCCCTCTGACCCTCCCGTGGCACAGCATCAACGGTCCTCCCTTCGCGTCCGCTCCCCCACCCGTTTTCTTAACTATAGATGTCCAACAGTTTAAGTCTTTGAGGGCGCCATTGTTCCCTAAAGTCCCCTTTCAAGTATTCCAATGTAGCCCCCCAGTCTGCGTAGAAGGACTCCAGTTTATTGTCCGCAGCATATGTGGCCCACTCCAAAGAGACAATGTCCCACATCTTCCTCAGCAAATCCTGCTTCGTAGGAATTGAGGGCCCCTTCCTCCTTTGCACGATGAGGGACATAGCCGCCAACGTGAATATCACAGCCGCCTTGGAGCGGCCACGCTCCCCTGCTTCCTCCCCTTGCACACCTCGTCCCATCAAGATTGCCCGAGGGTCCCGAGGGGCTCCTCCCCCCAAAGCCTGAGCTATAGCCCGCTTGAATTCGACCCAGAAGGGTGGCAAGATAGGACAATCCCACCAGATATGTGAAGCTGTGCCCCACTCCCCGCACCCCCTCCAACATTCCCCCGGGGTAGCAGGGTTCATTGCGTGAAGTCGGGCGGGAGTATAATGCCATCCCACCATGCACTTGTACCAAACCTCCCGAACCTGGATCGCCTTCGCTAATTTGGGGATCTGAGCCCACAGCCTTTCCCAGTCTTTCTGCTCCATCCGGGCCCCGAGATGCCGCCCCCAGTCAGCCATATAAGACCAGGTGACATATGGGCTGCCTCTCTCCAACTGCTTGTATAAGTCTGAGATAAGCCCCCTAGAGCCCTCATGGGTTGTTAAGAACCTCTCAAAGTGGTTTAGATCCCTAGTCGCGGCCAACCTTATGCTCGGGGACATGACCCAATGCCTGATTTGGAAGTACCGAAGCCTCTCCCTTTCTCCCAAGTCGAACTCCTTTTAACATTCCTCAAATGTTTTCACCCTGTCCCCAACGAACATGTCCCTTAGGGTTCTACATCCCCCCCTCCTCCCAATCCAGGAACGCCCCCCCCCTCCATTCCCAGAGTAAAATCCCCATTATGGAAAATAGGAGTAAACGGCGATGGAAAAGTCGTAGTCCCCCACCTCACTACAGCCCGATCCCAACTATCAACTACACTTTTCGTAATATCACTCAAATAGAGATGTGGAGGTCGCAGCCGTCGTGGGAGCCAAAGAACCTCCCCCAAATGATACCGAGCCACCGCTCTATCCATCTTCACCCAGTGCTTTAGGTAGTCCTTCGAGAACCATTCCTTGATTATCCTGAGCTGGGCCGTGTCATGATAGCGACGAAAGTCTGGGAAGGCCAGGCCCCCCCTCTCATAAGAGGCCATTAGTAACTGCTTGGAAAGTCGCGATCTCCTCCCCCCTCCCCCCAGACAAAGCCCCTGGTCAGCACGTCCAGCCTCTTGAAGAAGCTCTCCGGGACCCTCAACTGGATGGCCTGGAAGAGGTAGAGCACCCGAGGAAGAATCACCATCCTAAGGACAGCCCCCCTGCCCAACCAGGAGATAGGCAGGGCACCCCACCTCCGTAGGTCTTTTTTAATAGCTACTAGAATTGGCTCATAATTTGCGCCATACCAGCCGGCTAGTGAAGGGGTGATCTTAACTCCCAGGTACCGCAACCCAGAGGGGCTCCACTTGAACGGGGACACCTCCTTCACCTCCCTCGCCTCCCCCACCCCTAGAGAGAGATTCATCAGTTCCGACTTCTGGAAGTTGACCCTCAAACCCGAGACTTCACCAAAGGCGGTTAGTAACGCTATGCATGCTGGGAGGGACTCCTTCGGGTTAGTTAATGTGAGCAGCATGTCGTCGGAAAAGGCTGCTAGTTTATGTTGCTCCCCTCCGAACGGGATCCCCCTGATTTCCACCGTTTGACGTATCGCCAACAGGAGAGGCTCTAGATAAAGTGCATAGAGTAAGGGGGAGAGGGGGCACCCTTTGCGTCCCCCTCTGAAGCCTAAAAGGCCGGGACATCTCCCCATTAACCAGGATGCGTGACGTAGGATTTCTATAATTGGCGGCAACCCCATTTTCTCCATCACCAGGAACAGGAACGACCACTCCACCCAGTCGAACGCCTTCTCGGCGTCGAGCGCCAAGAGGATCGCCGGAGTGGCCGTGTTACGGGACTTCTCCACCAGTTGAGCCACCCTCCTGATGTTGTCAGCAGTTTGCCGACCCACTACAAATCCCGACTGATCTTGGTGGATTAGGGAGGGAAGGTGCTTCTCTAGTCGCCTTGCCAAAATCTTTGTGAAGATTTTTGCCTCTGTATTAATAAGGGCAATGGGACGATAAGAGGTACAGTCCTCCGGATCTTTCCCTGACTTATGGATAAGGGTGATCTTAGCCTCCTCCATCGACCGGGTAATTCCGCCTTCACCATGGAACGAATTAAACAGCTGTGTTAGATGTGGAACCAAAAGGTGGGAAAACGCCTTGTAAAAGGAGGCAAGATAACCATCAGGACCAGGGGCCTTATTCCGGGGGAGAGAGGCAATAGTTGCCCTCACCTCATCTTCCGTGATAGGACGGCCCAGCTCCTCACCTACTTCCCTGGATACCTGCGGGAGGGGTAAGCTCCCCAAGAACTCTTTCTGCGGGAGAGAGGCCGGCCTTTGAGAGGAGTAAAGGGACTCGTAGAACTTCACTAATCTCTCCTTTATCTCTTCAACACGGGTCAGTCGTCTACCCCTTTGGTCCTTAAGGGCCGTAATTACTTTCCGTTCCCTCTGTCCCCTCAGGAGGCGGGCCAGGAGAGAGCCTGCCTTATTGGCCTTAGCGTAAAAGGTTTGTCTCACCCTAAGCATGGCTTCCTCCGCCTTCTTGTTTCTCAAGAACCCCAGTTGGCCTTCTGCTAATCTGTAGGCCCTAAAAACCTTCCTCGTGGGGGTTTCCCGCAATTGGGCTCTAGCTGCCTCGACCTCCTGCTCAAGCTGGGTCTCCAAGCCTCTCAACACTCTATTCCTCTCCGCCTTCAAGGCAATGAGGTCCCCTCTCAAAGTAGCCTTGAAGGCATCCCACCTTGTACTCAGACTCGTGTCCGAGGCTGTGTTCCTCACAAAGAATTCCTGAATCTTAACGTCTAGTTCACTACATATCACGGGATCCCTCAGAAGCTCCCCCGGAAATTTCCAACCCCACACCCCCGGCTTACGTCTCCCCAACCTCCGGTTCATTTGTACGACCTTGTGGTCAGCGATTCCTAGAGGACCCACCTCCACTGCCTCTACCTCTCCTATCAGACTGGCGGAAACCCAAATATAGTCAATACGGGATTGTGCCCTATGAACATCAGAAAGGAATGTGAAGCCCTCCTCACTCCCCCGCAATGATCGCCAGACATCGCAGAGGCCAGCCCCTGCCCATCTCTCCCTCAGTTGGGGAGAGGCCACCCCACCCCCCCCCCCCTTCCTCACGTCTGGAGCGGTCTCTAACTCTATCCCAAGCTAGATTGAAGTCCCCCATGAGAACCACGTGGCCCCTGGCGAAATTGTCGATGGTACTCAGGGTGTCCCGTAGAAACTGGTCTTGGCCTACATTCGGCGCGTATATAGACGCAATAGTATAGCATGAGCCCATTATAGTCCCTCTTACCACAATGTACCTTCCGTTGCTGTCTCTGATAACCTCCTGGAGCTTAAGGTCAATGCTCCTTCCAAAGGCAAGGGCCACGCCCCACCTCTTCGTGGGGCCAGCTGCAAACCAGATCTGGGGAAAGCCCTTAAGACGCAGCCGACCCTGATCCCGCCTCCTCAGGTGTGTCTCCTGCAATGCAAGCACATCTGGCTTGTGGGACCTGACAAATTGCTCCAGTTTTGTACGTTTAAGGGGGGAGTTAAGCCCCCTCACGTTATGTGTTTGCCACCTCAGGGGAGCGGTTGGGCTTGTTGCGCCATTACCAGCCAGCCTTCCGGAGTACCAAGAAGGCCCTCGGTTATTGTTCCCTCCATCCTATCTAATAAGGGCCCCAAATTCCTCCCCCTCCCTCCCACACTCGCCAGCCTCCCAATTGCCAGCCTCTCAGGGCAACTCTCCCACGCTGAGTGCTGTGACCACTCCCCGCGGGGGAGGGGGCCCACTCTGTGCACCCTGTCTAGTTCGATTGCCTCGGGGTCCCCTTCGCCCAGCAGATCCATGAAGATTCTTTGAACTTCTCCCTTCAGGTCCCTGTCCACAACCGACTCTGGAAGGAGTTTCACTCTAACATTCACCCGTCTTTACCTATTTTCAAGATCCTCCAGTTGGGTTTCCAAGTTAGGGGTCGCTAGGTCCAGGCGATCGCTAGCTTCCCCATTAGTCGTACCATCCTTTTCCACTTCCTGCAGACCCCTTTCCAGTAGGTCCGTTCTTTCCCCTAACTGGGCCACTTCCTGCTTCAGCTCCCCCAGGGCCGTACTTAAGTCTGACCTCAACATCTGAAACTGCTCCTGAAAGGTTTTGGTTAGCGTCTCTCCTAGGGCTTGCATCTCGCCCTTAAGGTCCAGCCTCGTCAGAGGTTCCCGGCTCCCGGTGTCATTGTGGGCCGTATGCCTTCTGTGGTGCCCGCTGTCGTCTCCATCATTGCCCCCGGCATCCATTGCTGACCACATAGAGGGGAGGGTGCCCATGGGATCCCCCACTTGCTGCCCGCAGCGCGGCACCCTGCTCCTGGATCTAGGGGGCATTAGATCCTTTGCACTCCTTAAGGCTCGAAGGTTCGGGACAAAGGAGATCCGCCCGCTCCCCAGCGCCTCTCAGCGTGGCCCCCAAGTTCTCCACAGCACGCTGTTTAGGGCCCCCCTCCACTTGCAAACCCCTGACTTGGGGCGACTGTTCCCGCGGCCACCAGTCAAAGGGGGGGGACCCTGCCCCTTCACAACAGCTCCAGCCGGGGGGGGACCTGTGCTCCACCAGTATATTCCGTTCCCCTCGGGAACTCCACCAAGGCCAGAGAGGGACAGGGGCCCGGTAAGCAGCTCCCCTAAAGCCCCCCCCTCTCTCTTCCCGCTCCAGGTTGGGCCTCCACTACGCCTCCAGCTCGGCTCTCCCTCCTCCGCCTCACTCCCGAGGTCGGCCGCCCAACGCGGAAAGGAGTCGTGCTGCCCCGCTCGCCTGGAGGCAGCTCTCACTCGCCGACACGGCCCTCCGTGTTGGACTGCTCCTCGGGGGGCAGACGCCCACAGGGTCCCGCCGTTCCTCCTGCGTCACCAGACGTCCTGTCCGCCGATGGATAGCTGCCGGCGCCTCCCGCCGCAGGTGGGCAGGCTCGTTCGCGATCACCGAGCACACCGCAGCCGCCGTATGCAGTCCGGGTCTGCGGCACCAAAGTCCTGTGCCGCCTGGCCCCTCAACATCGCACCCCTCCTACTCAGCTGCCAAATGTCCCCAGGGGTGGTGGGTCCCAGATGACAGGCCTCAGGGCACGGGAGCTGCCGTCTGCACGTCTAATTGCTGCCGGCGGCCATCTTGAATGATCAGGGAAACCTTTTTGACCAAGAGCTGGACGAAGCTCAGAACGTTTTTGTTAACACTTACCGTTTTGAGGCCGGCATCCCTACACATTGCATACAGAGATGTGTGAGGGCAAGTATAGGTTTTGGAGACAGACAGGCATTTGCTTTGGACTTCTTGACGCAGACTATCCTTAGTTATATTTAGGTAGGGAACTCGCACCTTCACTTAGGGCAAGATCAGCCTTTTTCCAACCTTCTTTATTTTAATAACGGTTTGTAGCCCAAAACTTTCAGTGCTTTGTCTGTGTCTCATTTACGATGCCTTCACAGCCCCCATCAACGTCATTCACTCACTCTGTTACAATTTACTGCATGCAGCATGGTAAACTTACAGAATGGAATAGCCTACTCTCTTGTTTTCTGTTACTGGAAAATACTGCCTTACCAAAAGGGGAACACAGGATATGGGAATGAATGACGTTTGGAAAGACCCCCCTGAAATTGATAGGTTCTGATTTAGTATTAAGGCTAATTCATTCAACAGAAGATTTAGGAAAATGTATTGGTTCCCGATTCAAATGTATACAGTTTGTATTGTATCATCCAATGTGTGTCAGAGATGTAAATGTTTTAGGACGAATTCTCATACAGATAATAGGTGACTGATGGGAAGGCGTGTACTTCTGTCTTCTGTACTTAAGTATTTGCATTTATCGCGTACGTAATTTATTATCAATTAGCAGGATGCTAAACATGGAGGGCAGATTATTCTATATTTTGCAAAGATTTGGGAGAGGGTGAGGTGAGTTGAGATCAAGTACATAATGGGGAGAGCGTGTATATTGCTGCCCACAGGGACCTGAGGAGTTGGATGCTTCCTTATCTGGGGCGGGTGATGTGTTCCTTGATGTAATGATTATCCAATTCTTTTTTGACATGCAGGAGGAATTTGGCTACTCTCATGTGGGGGTAGGATGATGTGCCACCATCTGGGGGCGTAGTTTGAGAAAGATTTTTGGAAGATGTGTGTGAAATATCTATGTACATCCAAGTGCACAAGCAATTGTCTTCAATGATGTTCCTGCTTAGGAGAATATAGAAAGAATGAGTACGATTGTTTTTGCCGTGTAAGGAAGAGAATTATTTTGAGAAATTCGAATAACAATTCTTAATGGTGTGTGTAATCTGAATAGAAAACTCTACAACTGCCTTGAATGGGAACTCTTTCAAATAAATCTAAAGAAAAATAAATGCATGGTCACTATCGTTCTTTCTAATAGATAGGCTTCTGATCTATATGGTTTTTCTAATTATGCCACTGGAGCCCTTTGTCCCATTCTATTTCCTTCCCTCCCTCGCTTGTAGGTACTAAATACAATTTAGATTTAATTAGACTTTTAACAATTCCTAATTTGTACTTTAAACAAATTAAATTGATTAAAAATCCTATATATTTTAATGAATGAAGTGCATTTAAAGTGTTGATACTTTAATTGCGTAAACTTCGTCATCATGTGAAAATAATAAAAAGTAATTTGATCAAACACTGCAAAAATGTTGCCTTTGAGATTTTTCTAAATAAAAGATAATTTTTTAAATTGGAACAACCATAATGTCTGATGATTATCTATTTTCAATAAAACCTTATTTACTGTTGTTCAACATTCCACATTAATTTAATGATTGTACAGAATGTTTCTATGTGGACTGTGTTCATATGGAGTTGCTTAAGAGCATTTCTGCCTTCTGTGTGTTGAACTGAGATATGTTTTCATTTCCAGCACGTTGAAGAGAAGTTCATACCATTCTAACCAATTGCCCATGCTTTTGTGTCTTTCACAGAGAGAGACTACACCAGCCTGTGTGAAAAGCAGCCAATTGGGCGACTCCTGTTCCGCCAGTTCTGCGAGACGAGGCCCGAGCTTTGGCGCTGCATCCTCTTCCTTGACGCAGTGGTAAGGAACCCTTTATATCATATATGTGTAATGGAGGGAAATGTTTGCTATTCTAAATCTAACTCCATATTAAACATATTTCACCATTTTTCAATTCCAAACGTAAGAAATAGGTCTACATGTTATTCAACTGTAATAACCCTCGCTGGCCGGTTAGAATAATGCTTTCAGATTTCTAATGTTTGAGTTGTTAAAACCATGTTGAATGACATTGCAGCCTCTTGTGACATTTGTAGACCTACATCTGTTGTGAAATCCTAACCTGCTCATTTTCTGGCAGTTTCCCAACCTGAGAAACAGTTACAAGTTGAAAACAAAGCCTGAATTATGGCCCCATGAAGCACCACATCTCCTCCCATTTTAATTACATAAATGTGCGAAGAAACAATTCTCCCACCCCAAAATCACTTTGCACAGAGGCTGAAATTCCATATGCAGTTAAAAGGCAAATGTGTGGTGTGAGGGTCCGAAATGGGAGATGGACACATAGTTGTGGGTTTCTCAATGTTTCTACTTTTATTTAAATTAGAAAGGGGTGAGATAAATGCCTATCTGTTCCTATCCCAAAGAGAATGTTCCTACCTAGCAAACTAAAGAATGATGATTGAGTGTCCAAATGTATCTGACATTCACACTAATACATATAACCAATTTGTACAAGGTAATTATATCTGATTTCAGTTCAACAAAACAGTGCACAAATTCAATCATACAATTCCCCAAAGTACTTATTGTGACCAAGGTGTGGTTCCCTTGCCCTGGATCAATTAAGGAAGTATTTTGCAAAGAGTTAGATTCAACAAAGTTCCATTCAGTTCAACACGAAATGTCTTTTCCATTGAATATGTCCTTCCACTTGGCAAAGTAAATGTCTCTTTCACAACACACTTATTACAAAAATTAAAGTAACTGGTTCCTCCACAAAGTGTTTTTTCCCAGAATGTAAGGCAGCTATAAAGATACCACAATATTCTTCCAATTGAATACCTTTGTCAGTATAGCACAGAAAATGTCTTTTGTAATGCAACAGTTTGTCAGGATGATAAAGTTAACTGTTTCTTTCAATAACTCCTTTTTTCACAACCACATTTCTTCAAAACAACTGTTTCATTCCTGATTTACTTTCCTGCCTGGATTGACTACAACTGATCCCTTTCCTGGTTTACTGTTAGTGACAATGTTTCTTCCAGGGTTCTCCACACCAGTATCCCATGTGAGTAGAGTTGAACAATGGTTCCCTGTCTTTATAGCCTCTTGACTGTATTGATAAGTAGGCACTTGTATGCCCATTATCACATGGCCACATGCTTTTGATACGCCTTATTCTCAGTATCCTTGCTTGTAACAATTGTCTTCCCATATTGCTGTTGTACTATTGTAACTTCATCTCATCTTCTGTATGACTGTTTCTGTACCATTATGCTGCACTTTTGCCAATGAGAAAATTGCTGTGAATGCCTGTAACCTTGTGTAACCAATCCCTTAAATTCTGCGCCCAGATACCCTTGGGCAAGGTGCGCACTACAAATAAACTAAATACAAATACAAAACTAATTCTGTAACCTGCTGGTTGTAGCCATCTGTGCAACTAGTGCTCAAACCATGAGCTGATCTCAAACTCCTTGTCATTCCATCGTATCACCCTGTTGCTTTTTACCAGCTACACTGAAAGGGAAATGGCCCCAAACTACGATATTCCATGCCTTTTTGCCAAGTTCTCTGCCCGCTCTGCCATCCACTCTTCTTACTCTCTGACTTTTTCCTTTTATATAATGAATATGCAAAGCTAACTAAATGTTTATGCTAAGTAATTATCAATAGTTCCATCCACAGATCTACTGCAATACCATACACTGTAGTTAGCCTTCTGAACTCTTTGCTCTACGATTCTGATTGCATTATATATTGGCCTCTTCGGGGTAGAACTGGCCAATCTGGAGAACAGAAACGTAAGCAAGTAGCCACCTACATTTCATGCCGGGCACCCGCACCTCTGCCCATTCTTTAACACTGTCCATGGAGGTGGTTATCCAGGCTGGAGTGCCACGCCGCCTTTACCCACCACCCTGCCCACTCAACAGCGACCCTCCTAGATGACCTCCAGATCCTGGAAATAGTTATTTCCAATCACGGACATATGTGTAATTTATTTGTAAGGGAAGCTTAAATTGTTCAAAGCCTGGTTCCCTTAATAATCAAAAATGTATCAACCCCTGGATGCGTCTCAGAGTGCTAATTGTGAAAAATGCAACTTTCATTGGTGGGTAGGGTTCGAATAATGTGCTTGGTCCTACTTGGCTCAGGGTTGAGGCCTACTACCCGCCCTGCCCTCCCGTGAAAGTGTAGTTAATGCCATACTGAAAACATTGTTATCAATGACAGGCAAGGGCCACCTGAAGTTGACAATTACCCTGCCTGCTGCAACCCCATGCTACGTACTTAGCCTCAAGCTATGACTTTCCTTTAACATCGTGAACTTTCAGATTTATGAAACATTCAATCTTCTCCTTATACAGCAAATGATGGGTTATGCATAACAATATACGTGGCATTGTACCGTGGAACACCAACTGTAGCTAGCTGCTCAGAGCCTTGTATTGAAATCTGCTTTAAGAGTCTTTTTATGATGCATATTTATTTGTGTTCATTCATGCAGCGAACCTTTGCATTTTAGGGATACTTATCTCATTAATGTCTCAATTCAGTTGTACACAAATATGCTGTATTGTTGTTCATTTATTATCTTGTATACAAAATTCTTATGGTGACATTAAAAATATTATTACAAAATTGCTAATCAAAGTAGATTATCAAGAAAACCTTGATTAGCAAACTATTATAATCAATTTTTGAAAACTAATTTATGCCTTGGAATCTGAGGAGTTCACAACTGTGTCCAAAAATAATGATTTAATAGGCGTACCCTAGGCAAGTCACCATAGTTTATCTAAGGCTACCAGCTCCCAAGCTAACTGTCCGATGTGTTAGAAGGGGACTGCAGGGATGCGCCGGAGGGCAGGGCCTCGGTGGGGCGTGCCCGAGGCCGCTCCCCTGCACACTGTACTAAATTTAAAGGGGAAGCTACATTTTTAATTCCCAAAGTTTCCGGTACCGTCCCCATGTTGGGGGACGCCCACAAGGATGGAGTTAAGGGGGACTATGGACTATGAGTGCTCTTGTCACCATGGTGAATAACTGTAATTTCTGTTTTTGCCTCCTTGGAATAGTTACTTTAATGGGCATTGCCTGTTTTAGTACTCACAAGCCTCTCTCGTCTCATTTAAATTGTTTAGCGATTTTGTTTCCAATCCAGCATTTGTGTGTTCCTGCCTGACATTGCAAGCAGCCTACCGGTTTTGCTGTTATAGATTTCAGTCTTCTGTTCTTGATACCTTGTTATGCAAGATTACCTTTCTGCCTTTACACAATAGTGTTTTAATTTGTTGTTCACTTTCTTGTAGAATTAACAAAACCGTGACTGATGAGAATTTAGACCTGGCGGTTCCTCTTTCTTGATCTCTTCCCCTCTTTCCTTTCCTTCCTGCTTTGGGTTCAATTGCATTCAAATTTGGCCATTCCAATACCTTACCACAATGATCCCAGATGCTGCAGGTGTTCGCCTTTAGCTTGAGGCCATTTTCATAAGCTTTTAATTCCTCTTCTACCATGCATTAACCTGCAGTCTCCCTGACATGCTGTGGTGTTTTTAGCATATTTTCAGAAGCAACTGCAGTTCGGGTATATTCTGAGGAGTGTTGCAGTGATAACATTTTAGCAGCGCTAGGGCCCTAAAAGCATTTTTGCACTACCCTGTAAGAGAGCTGCAGTTTGAGACGAATCCACTGCTTGCTTGCCATACTCGGGTCTTGCATACTTGTATACATGGAATAAGCTGCACCATTTTAATAAACAAAACTGTCAAATCGCCACCAAGCTGGTTATTGACACCTCATGTATATTGAGTGATTGCAATCAGTTTTAACAGGACACCAATGTAAAAATGATAGCTGTAATCAATGAACTTGTGGCCCCTGGGGAAAAGATACAAGCTCTTGAGATTAATACGTTGATCTGCAGCATTTAGGATGAAGGGACTAACTGCGGATAAACCTCGGAAAACTCTGTTTTTGAATGGACTTTTGATATGGGCAATTCCATTTTTGTAGTCCTAGTGAATTCCATGTAGTGTTTTGGACACACAATTTTGGGACATTTTTATTTTCTTACTAAATGAAGGATATAGCAGGATTGAAGACCTGTTTGAATAGTCTGATACATTATTCTTTCATCACCAGAACAGATAATGGATACCTTCCCATGGTCCCTCGTTACGGAGGGCTGATTCACCTATGGGCAATTATTACTTTCTTTGCCCCAGTGGGTTTGGGTCAAGCGAGGGAGGGCCCTCCAGTCCATTGCCTTACAGGGTGATCCCCTGGCCTTTCAATTGTCCCCATCCTCTGGGGGTGTCATGCTGCTAAGTTTTATGTTACTGGCCAGGGCTCCTCTTCCCCCGACCTCAAGCACTGCTCCTCCTCGCTTTATGGCCTTGGGATGGGTTGCGCACCCCAGCTGGGTGTCCTCCTCGTGCCCATGTGTGCTGGAAATCGCCTCGGGAGCAAGGCATCTTCCTTGAGGGACCTTGAGTCCTGCTGGCGCACCCACGATGCTCACCTCGCTCGCCAGCCGGCTCCGTTCCGGCTCCTTCATGCTGAAACCGACATCCCCAGACTGCAGCATAGCACGCTCCACTCAGAGCGTCAGGACCTCTTGGGCAGCAAATAGAGGCATCCGGGCACCCTCCTGACTTCTCGTGCTCAGCGTGCCTCCCTCCCTGCCCCCAGAGCACTCTCAGATGATCAAGGGGCTGGGCTAGGTGGCAGGGTGGGAGCCTTGCCAGATGACGGCCGCCATTTGGAGGAGCCCTGGGACGCCCGTGCCAGGGCTTCTGTGCCGATTATCTCAATACCTGGATGATTCTAGTTGCCACCACTCCCTCTGACCCACTCAGAAGTTAATGCAGCGCACAACCAACTGCTTATGGGTTTCGCAGTGGCGCTCGAACTGGCATTACAAGTCGTTAATCCCAGGCTACGCACAGAGACTCCTAAAGAAGAGTGCATTGCTGGCGCTTCAAGCGACATCCCTTGCTAATGTTTTCTGGAGTTACTGAATTTTCTAAGTCAACTTTGCTTCTATAAATATTTACTTTGGATGCGCACTATTTCTCGAAGGAGTTCTTTGGATGTTCCATGTAGGAGAATGTTATTAAAATTTTGGCGGTTTAGAGCAGGACTTTTTGCATAGTACAGTCTATGCACAAGATTTTGAATAGAGGAATGTATTGCTAACATTTTGATGTGGTGGAAGGTGCTTTTGCTACCAGTTCCTGAAATGTAGGCTAATGAATGTCCTCGCAGTCCAGTGTGGCTGCGCAGTGGGCAGGAGTCAATGGTTTGTAAAGTTTTGATTCTATTTTTGTCTTAGTTTCACATGGTGATTGAGGAATTGTTGTAAAGATTTGAAGGATAGTTGGCGTACGTTACATATTGAGCTGCATGTCCATTTGTACACTGGACGGTGTGTTTGGGCAAAAGGAACATGTAGTTGAAAGTTTGTTTGGGACGTTTTTTTCTTCAAGGGTTTATTTTGCCATAATGGTGTCTCCTACCATTTCATACCCTCGGCCATTACTGTCTATGGCAATAGTTTTTTTTTTGTTCTTGTTTATAAGCCTCTTCATTGAAATATGGTTCTGTGCTGCTTGTGTGAATCCATTCAGCTTCATAGAAGTTTGAAAAGGTATCTATATTGATGTATCACATGTTTAGAAGTACTTTTTGTAATTTTTTGATTCATTTTGTTAGTGGTTTCATTCTGTTTAAAATCAATATAAACAACTTTCTCTTTAGTAAAAAGGCACTGTCAATTAGAGTTTCGAGGATTAGCCTTCTGTGATCATTTTTAAGGGTAGATTGTGACTTTTAAGTTGTCTTTATAAAATTGTGAAGAACTCTACAGTGGAAATATTTGTGTAAAATTATTTTTTGGAGGGTTTTACTGTGTCTACATTGACATTGGTAGATATCATTTTAGGTTCATTAGTACTTCTGCTTTTGTTTGTACCTTTTTTTACTTTTAGTTTTTGCAAGAAGGGCCTTACTTTTTTAATGGTGGCTGGTTTAGTTTTGTTGAGTGAGGTTACTAGCTGTTTTGTTTTAATATTTTCTATACATTGTTTTAGAGGTGGATAACTATATGACTTGCTTTTATTTTTATCTGCTGTATTTTTACTTTATTTTCTACTGAGTTGGTTTTAGTAGGCATTTTGTTCTGTCTGTTGGTAAAAAAAGAAAGTTTGGGTTCGAAAATTGTGTAATGTATATGCACATATTGCATGGGTGTGTGGGTGTGATTGTAGATATTAATAGAGTGCTGTGTGATTGTGTAATGTGGTGATCGGTGTGGTTGGGAAGGGTGTAAGAGTCTGTGCAGGTGTAATGGGCTTGGGTTAGTGAGTAAGGGAGTAGTAGTGTGATTGAATAAGTAGGGACATTATGATGTTTTGAGGAAAATAATGGTTATAATGGTGTGATTTAGTGCATAGGTATGAGGGTTGTGTGGGTTTAATGGAAAATGGGCGAGGAAGTGTGTGTATGTGTGCTTGTGTGTGATAGTGATTTGGAATGCAATGAGTTTCAAACTTGTTGGGTTGAAATTAGGACCTCATGTGGATAGAAGTATGGAATAGTAAGGAAGTAAAATTGTGGTTTAGAAGTTGAGGAGAGATCGACGTGTTAGCCAGTGAGGAATGGGTGATGTATTGAATAAAGACCAATGTTTAGATAGGAATAGAAAGAGTGTGAATGTTGCTATTCTTTTATTTAATGTGTTCGGTTCAAAGAACTTTTCACATCTTACAAAAGAAAAAACAAAAAGTAATATCAACAATATACATCCTTAATAACATATCCATTATACATTTTAAAGTCAAAAACCAGAAAAGAAATGACATCATTAAATCCTTCCTTGATTTACCCTTTACTGTATACATGTCTCCCTTTCACCCACCTTTATCTCCTATTAAGTAGGCTATTTTCTGGAGCTAGGCATTCCATTTTTCGCTCACCTATAGCCACACGTGAATGCTATGAGGACAGATTTGTTTTCAGAATCCACACAATACCACAAAAATGCATCTTTCTTTATGCTATCCAGGTTAACATACTTTCTCAGTGTAGTCATATAAAGTGAGCCATTTACTGAACACTGCATGAGGACATGCTGTGGAGTCTCTATTGTATTCTCTGATTTACATATACAACAGGTTCTTTCTATACCAGGAATACCAAGCCAGGGACCCAAATTGCTTAGGACCAGTAGTTTGTTTACCCTTAGTAGTATAAATCTTCGTAGTGCAGGGCTACAGCACACTTTCACATATTTTCGTGGGATTTTAAACTTCTGGGCAAGGTTAATGATTTCTCTTCCATGTCTGAAACTGGATATGTGATCAAAGTTTGCCGCCCAGTCCCATGCCTCCCAATTTTTTAATAAAGGATTTTTCTTGGAAATGTTATTCATCCAAAGATTTTGGAGACCAGTATATTTCTTTTAAAGGAGGCATGCACCAGTTTGGCAAACGGATCTCCTCTTTCTTGACGCAAGAGTTCCCAGCAAATTCAAGCCTGGACATTTGGGGCTGATCCTGGATTTTATATGTAGAAGACCTCTTAGATAGAGCAGCCAAGCTGATCTTAGGAAGTAGAATCGGTAAACATGCAATTGTAATACAAATGGTCCAAAGAAACACTGAAACACTATGTATTGTAAAAAATAAATGGTTTATTTAAATACAAGTAGGCCCAGATAAATCTTTGGGGAAATAAGTACTATCACATTATATATAACCACAATTATAAAAACACAACACTATGCTGGAAGGTGCACAGACTGAAGCATATAACCTAATTTGGAACACCTAGCAGGAGTTCTAGGGAAGTCAAACCAGTAGTTACGTTTTAGATTACTTTTAGTAATATCGGGTAGGATACCAAAGCAGTTGTACCGTGATGCTCAGCAAGAAATTACGTTGTAACCCAACTGGACAATAAACTTTTTGTGAATAGTGGAACACTTAATTTAGGAACAGTAAAACACCTATACCTCTGATTCAGGATAACTGTTATTTTAGGGGAGTTGGACCCTGTGGTGTAATATTCAATTACAGTTGCTTTTCAGTAGACAAAGGGAAGCAATAACTTGAACTTATTTTAGAATAACTGTTATATCCAAGGTAAGTAAAGCCTTTTGATGTAATATTCAATTACAGTTGCTTTCCAGTTCACAGACTAATGCAAGCAATAACTCTAACTTATTTTAGGAGAACACATTTATATTGAAGGTAAGTAAAACCTATACACTTATTACATAAGCTATCAGCAACTTAAAGGCAGGTATAAACCTGAGACTGTTTTTGTGTCTGTCTACAACAGACCAGGGAAAGCAAAACCCAGTGTTAGACTTTATGAATGACTCAGTTATTCTAGGTAGGTAAAACCTAAAACAGACTTTTATTTGTGACAGGCTAACAGCAAGTCAGGGGAAGCGAGACCCAGTTGGGGACACTCATACATTTGTCCTAACAGGAATATTGAAGTGAAAAGCAACAGCGTTACTTTTGCGAAGAAGCACAACCAAATCACAGGTGAGTACAATAACCTTACATCTACTTTCTGTTAGAATGGCAAAACTGTTTCTAAGGAAAGAAAGATGTTGCATATACTTTTCAGAATGGCAGAACATTTCTAAGGTAATAACTTGTGTAACTGTTCACTCTCAGAGTTACAGTTACCAACCAACTTTTTTTGCAAGTAAGTCACTTTTAAACATGTATTCTCTTTTCTAGGAAAAAGGCCCAATCCTTAGAAGTTTTTCCCTTGGAGCATGAGTGTTTTCAGTGGCAATCAGGGGGGGGGGGTTGACTAGGGTCTAGTGTCAAACAGGCAGTTCAGGATAGGTTCTTAAGTAGCAAAAGTCAGAGTTCCTAGGGAAGACTGTAAGTACTCTACTTTTTTAGTTGACGGTCCAGGGGCTTCACAGAAGACACCCTAGGAGGGTTCCAGCATGGGCCTGGGTGAGAGGACTCCCAATCACAAAAAACACCCCAAAACTACACCGGAATCACAAGAGACTTAAGGTCAGTAAATATCCATGCCAGCATAACACAGTACCTCAGCACAGAAGAAGATTTTGCAGCAGGAGGACTTTAGGATCTGCAACCAAAAAACCTGGTCATTGAATTCCTTCATCAAGAAGACAGAAGACAGGACACTGGAAGGACTTATGCAGCAAGGATCACGGGGAATGCTCTAGGCTGGGTTTTCCTCGTGGCTGGATGTGGCTCTGTAGTTGGTCTCACTAGGCTATAGTCAGGGTTGTCATTTTTGGAGTCCACAGGTCGATTGGAAGGAAGGGCTACAGCAGACTCCCATTACACACCAGGCTCTCCGGTCGCTGGAAATTGTTTTAGCCGCAAATTCTTCATCTTCCTCTTTGGTTTTGGTTCCAGTGGTCCACTACCTCTTTAGCTCCCAGGTTTGGACTTTTATGCAGGAACCCAGCCAATCAAACAGCCTTGCAACATTCAAACCTGTGGGGAGGCGGGGTTGGCAATCCTTTCCGGACAGCCAGCCTCCCAATTTGAACAGGAATCTCGCACTCAGGCTGAAGACGAAGGGCTGCAGAGTATTGTACTCCTCCCTCACTTCCTGCCTTCACCGACACTCTGGAGCCTGTGCGGGCAGTCCATAGGACTCCTGCCAAAGGTAAAAATCATATAAAGGAATTTCCCAACCTGGATATCAGGGGAAGGAACAAGAAAGGACAAGCAACAGTAAAATTGCGAAAAACAAGAGAGGGGCCATTTTGGTAAAATTAGCACCCATCAGTGCCTTTACCGGGGCTGTGCAAATAGCCTGCAGTAAAGGTGCACCAAATTAAACGATTCACTGCCATCAGCCATTAAAGGTAAGTTTGTCCTTGTAACATAAATGTTACTTTCAAAATGAGAAATGGGATACTATCAATCTCCCCAGAACTTCACACAAGGTGGGGGTGCTGGTCTCATCTAATAACATGTAAAAGGGATCCACAAAGCCTTTCTAGCCTTGGGAACTGCAGTTCTCACAGGGTTAGTCAGAGAAGGTTAAAAGGGGAGCCCCTAGGGCAACCCACCAACAATAGGCACTTTGACACCTTTTTGGTAATAAGAGGATAACTTTTAAAAGACACTATGGAGAGTCTTAAAAATGACAACCATAAAAAGAGTAAAATATTCTGTGAGTGTGGGAAAATGTTCCCACTCACAGAGGTATAAGGAAAAATAATCCACCAGTAAAATCAAAAAGTGCTGGGGTTGACACCGGTCAGGAAGGTTTATCATTGCTATGAAAATCTTACCTAACAGAGATATCAGACCAATTTCTAATCAAATTACCTCAATAGGGACACATGCAGGGAGTTCCCAGTATTCTTTTCCAGACCTTCCCTTCCACCACCTTAAGTCAAACAAAGGATCTCGCACAAAGAGCCTCTAAGCTATACAACATGGTAGCACATACACATTGTTTGTATAGCAATAAGGCCCCACAGTAGCTATAGCCAGCAGCTTCCTTTACATGTTTGGCAGTCATAGGTGTGAGGGCAATTGCCTTCTGTTTTTTATCAGCTATTATCGGAGCGTAGTCCTCTTTAGTGTCTATCTCTAGGTCAAGGTTCCCATTGCATCAATTCTAGGTATTTTTACAGCTTTGTGTTCAAAATGCATCATCTTAGTTTTCTCGAGGTTAATGGTTAGGCCATTCTGTACAATGTATTTAGACAGAGCCTCTAGTGATTTTTTTTAGTCCTCTGTATGTATGGTCGCATATTATTACATTGTCCGCGTACATAATGCAGAATACTTTATCATCACCTAACTTCGGGGGGCTATTATCGGCCTTCGCCAGGTGGCCAGGGCTGTCTGCCAGGTAAATGTTGAATAGCATAGGTGCCAAAGTGTATCCATGCTTCACCCCCATATTGCTGCGGTAGGTAGTATATAGGCGTCTCTGCTGTCTAACTTAACCTGTATCGTGCTGCCCTCATGTAGGCAACAAATTACTTGTTCTAGGTTCTCTGGGCAATTAAATGTTTTAAATGTGTATATCAGGCGGTCATGGTCAACCGTGTCACAGGCGGCCTTGAAGTCCACCAGCACCACTTACAACCCTATACTCCCTTTTACCTTGGCCTTCCTTATTAATTTGTCCACGACACAGAGACAATGGGTGGTGCCTGAGCCTTCCCTGAATCCCAGTTGGAGTTTGTTTAAAATCTTCCTTTCATTTAACCAAATGGTCATTTCCTTTAGGACCACGAAGTCAGAGTTTCCCACTTGTATCCAATTGTGCCAATAACCTGTAATTGACTGGGTAATTTCTCTTCCCTTTCTTGTAGACTGGATGTTGCTATATAATGAGTAAGAGTGAAATACAATGTTGTTGACTCGAACAAAATACTCTAGGCTAATATATAATGAAAGTACACTGTTACAATTAGAGCGATATACATGCTATATTAGTGTACTTTGTAGGCTGTGAAGAGTGTTCTTTCTTCGGTAGCTGGCTTTGTCAATCTTCTTTTTTCCTGCAATTGTAAAATAAGGTTAGTTGGTATATTTGGTAATGGTGAAGTATTTTTAGTAAGAGAGGTTATTTATGAAGGTAGGAGGAGTTGTTGGAAAAAAAGAGTTTCAAAAGTTGGGTTATGGGAAGTGTAGTAAAGTATGCTAACTGTTAGAACAATTGGAGTATGAATAGTGCTGGCTTGGACATTGCAAGGAACAGGGCAAACATGGTGTTTAAAAAATGCATATCTAAGTTACTTATGTGCCAAGAGAAGTGCTGTGTTTTTGGTGCAATGTATTTGTAATGTGTTTTTAAAGAATAGGGAAACTGTGGCCTAGTGGTAATGCAATGCCAAATTGTAGTTTCAGCAGTGTTTGGTGTCTTATTGTAGTGGTTGGGAAAGAACGGTAGTTTATATGTAATGTGAAGTGTTGTATATAGATACTTTAGCAGTGTACACATATATGTGAGAAGGTGGAGAATGGTGGCACTATAAAGAATGTAATGAGAGAGGTTGGAAAGTGTGACATTTATATGGAATAGAAAATTATGAGTGTTTAAAAATGTTTCTTTTTGGGAGCATTTTCATGAAAGTATAAAAAAATGCATATGTGCATTTATAGCAGCACTGTGGAACTTTTTTCTAAAAGAAAGGAAAAGCAGATGGAAATGATTTGTGGAGCATATTTAAGTGGCACTTGGTGTGTGGAAGTTTAATATGTTGGCAGTACATGCATACTTGCCATCATGACCCATTCCAATCTTTAGGTGCTTAACAAGTCTTGGTTTCTTTCTTTGCATTCTGTGACTTACAGTTCCACTTTTCCCATTATTACAAGTCCCAGAGCAGCCTTTCTCAGAGCACCCTGGTGGTTGGATCTGGTGTGGCAGCGCATGGATGTGGTCCTGTAGGAGTACAGTCCATGTTTTCTGCGACTGAGTACTCAATGCATCTAACTTTGATAGCCCGAGCCTTGGGTACACCCCCCAACTGTGGTAAAAAACCACCAGACTCATGATTCACTCCAGGCGCTGGAGGCAAGCACTTCCTCTACCTCATCTTGCTCTTACTCGTCATCCTCTCTGCATCTCCGTGCCTGTTCCACTGTCCAGGCCCTCCAGATGGTTGTGGTGCTGGTGGACCCTGCTAAGGAGGAGGGATGGCTTTAGCAGATGCCATTGCTGCAAATGAAGATGTTCTGCAAAGCAGGTGCTGTCAGCTGCTCTCTCCTGGATAGCCAGATTGAGAGTGACTAAAAGTAATGAGTGGGTCCCTTCAAAGGCCACGCAACTATCCGCAGACTACGAAGTCAAAAATAGGCTTTGGAAAGTTATAAAAAGTTGCAAATTCAACTAAGAATGTGTCTAGGCGCTCTGGAAGGGTACATTTTCAACTTGAAACACCCTAGATTGGCCGAAAATGCAGTTTCAAACTGTCTGCGGTGACGGACACTGTTCATGGACACGCTGTCACATCCAGGGACGTCTGCGGCGGGTGTCTGTTGACAACCTTCAAGCGGGTGACGCTATGCGCATGCACATGGATGCCCACACACTGGTGTGCTGTCCGCGGACTAATGAAAAGTGAGTCATGCGAAAACAGACCTGTCAGTGGACACACTATTACATAAACAGACACCCCAGACAGTCTTGCTGTCCGTGGACTATTAATTGTGGTTTTAAAGAGAAACAAAAAAATGATCAAATAATAATATACAAGATATTTATAGTATAACAATTAATGCATTTATGAAAGGGATGGGGTATCGGAATGGGAAACATAAATAGGAGGATTTGGAATTTCTATACAATGATCATCAGGGGAGGGAGGGAGAGAAGTTTCATCAACGCGTCTTTCATTTTTCATTTGGGAATTTGATGGGGGTGAATGCAGGGGGTAAGGAAAACAGGTACAAGAAGGACAGTGATAATGAACATTTCAAACAACATGATTTTAACATTACTTAAAAGTTCCTTGAAGTAATTACTATGTTCATCTAATTTTGCAGACAAGATCATAATTTCATTATGTACAGTTGGGGATAGGGATATTCATTGTGTTTCTGGGGATTCTCCATAATTAAATTAGAGTGTTGTTTCTTCATGTAAAGTATGTACTATGAGAAAAGAAGAAATTATTATTTCAATGAGATCTGTATAAATTACATTATTTGTTTATATTTAAAGATGTATTATTTACTATTCGAGATGTCATCATCACTCATTTTTTATTTTTGCGAAAGCTTTCTTCCAAGAACTGAAGTGTGTTTGCCATTTCTGTTAAAAGAAAACAGTGTTATTTGCTTCTAAGAAATGTTTATATAATCAATGGTAATAATAGAGAAATATATACAGTGTACTTACTATTTGGTAAGAGGTTGTTTTGGAATGAGCTCCTGCTGTATCTGAGTTTGTATGAAGTTGTACTGAAGTGATAATATGAGGTGTACAGTTATGGTTTGTGCTTGGTGCATTCCATTATATTGTGTGCTAAATGAAAACATTATTTTTACATTTTGAATTGAATTGGACAAAAATGTATATTTGGGTGTAGTAAATGTAAGTAATGCTGTTTTATGTATATGTTTTTGTTGGTTGAAGGGTACAACATTTTCTGTTGTTCCCTATGCTGCTGGGTTTCGTTGATTCTACCTGATGTCCGCGGACTTTCTCAGTGTCCGTGGACCCTGGAGCAGCTACGTTGCGGGTGAGTGTTATTTTTAGGTGTCATTAAAAATAGGTATAAGGAACTCATAGCAAATTAAAGGGGGTCTGGTAAAAACCTATGAAAATCAGTGAAAAATCTTTGTTAAAGGGACGTTATGGTTACAAGTAAAACCGAAAAACCCTTGAAGTTATGGTGAGCTAAGCAACCATAACTTGTGCCACCACCGTGCGCTGCTAAGACTAACACCCAGGACATCAAAGATGACATCACACATGTCATTGATAACATCACTGATGACATCACATTTGAAATTAATTTTGAAAAGTCTTTACAAGGGTTTGTGTTTACAATGTTGCTAGCAATTTTTCAAGGGTGATCGGGTAACCTCTCATGAACTACTTAACATATTACAAAATATACTCATCTAAACAAAACTTTATAGTGGAGTGTTGTTCTTAATGCAGGAACCTAATAATATGTACACATTGGCAATGGGTGCAGCATGCTCCACAAAAGTACAGTATTTTTCATCTGGTAATAATGGCCACTAAAATAATAAATGCAAACCTATAAAAATGTTGACTAATGTTAACTTGGAATTAATAGCTAGCAATACAAGACTTACGGCACACTTGTGTTAGTGCAAACAATACATATGCAGAACCACAATGCATACAAATATGATGCACATACAGGGAAACTTCAGTAAAGAGGAAAGAAACCGCATCACCAGAAATTACTATAAACCTTAGTTGATCACCATGTACACAAATTGTGTGTTTGAAGTCTGCTTATTTCCCTATGTATGTGCATCATGAGCTGAGGCCAAACCATAAGGAAAGTAGTTTAACAACATACGACAAGGTTAACATCTAGATATATAGCACCTTTTTAATTTCAAAATTGTTACTATCAGCGATGAAAAGAAACGACCTACATATCTCTGTGAACAAAAGCAAGTAGCCCAGATATGTGATGTCATCTTTGATGTTGTAGGTGTTAGTCTTAGCAGTGCACAGTGGTGGCGTGAGTTATGGTTGCTTAGCTTATCATAACTGGCAAATATAAAGGGTTTTTCGGTTTTACTTGTAACCATAACATCCCTTTAACATAGCTTTTTCACTGAATTTCATAGGTTTTTATTAGTGCAACTTAACCATAATGTCCCTTTTTAAATACGTTTTGTTCAGTGAATCCAAAATATATATTTTTTTAAATGCCTATTCGCCTATGCATTTTCGTGTCCACAGAATTTAGTCATATTCACGTTACCCGAATGAACATGGACTAAACCATGAAAATAATACTTGCAGTTGTAAAAATTACAAACCTCTGCTCTTGTATGTAAGTGGAGAAGCTGGTTCTGGCAAAACCTTCTTAATTAAAACAATCTGGAAATGTCTAGAAGAAGTAACAAAGAACCTTTCAGCTGTTGTAATGGCCCCCACAGGTCTAGCTGCTTAAAACAAATTAGGTGTAACTTTACACCAACTACTTCTCCTCCTCCCAATAGAACGCTAAAACAAATTAGAATATTAGAAATTGTCAGCAAAGCGGCGACTGAAGTACGCAGAATTCTACGACAAATGAAAGTCCTCAGCATGATTTGCAACATCATGCTGGCTTTAATTCATCTAGGAATGCAGGAAGTCCTAAAAACTGGTTACGAAGAACTGTTTGGAGGAAAACCTGTTGTTGTTTTTCGAGACCTCGTAAAGTTAACACCAGTTAAAGGCCAGCCCATATTCTAAATATTAGGATACAAAGAATGCCATAATACACTTGGCAGTATTGGCAATGTCAATCTGTGGTTTCGTTTTTACTACAGAGAACTAACCCAAAACATGCAACAGTCTGCAGATCTAACATATGTTCATATTTTAAAAAGCAGTAGAACTGGTCCGCTTACTGAAGACACAAAATCCACCTCAAAAAGTAGACTAATCCATGAGCTAACGGTACAGTGTTGCATCGCCAGGCTGTTTTTCGCACAGATTTTGCTGAAAATATTTGGCTGGAAAAAACTAATCTCAAAATATGGCGGCTGGGGGTAAGGGGATATAATGCATAGAGGGGGGTGGGGAATAGGGACAAGATAATGATGAAAGGGGGGCTGGGAGCAACTCCCCCCGCTCCTCCCCAATAGAAATAAAACAATTTAGATTTTTCCAGATGAAAATATTCAGCAAAAAACAATGCAAAAAAAACCTGGCGATCTAAGAACGTAGAACTGACGAAACACACCTGATCCTGATGTGATGGAACAATTAACTCAGCAAAATCAAAAATGCATCTGTATAATGCCAGCACTTGCTAGCTGTAGCTAATTCAACTAAACAATGTTGAAAAAAGAAGTGCAACCCATTGTGCATACCAGCTCCACAGACAAGCTAGAAGTGCATGATATGACACTCCCTACATGCCAACTAGCAACATCACAACTAAATAACCTAGACAAATGTCTTCAACACAGCTGATTTAGAAAAACTGTCAACTCTGTCTAAACTGTAGAGTGATACTAAAACGTACCCTTGACGTACAAGGTTTATTGAAGTGAGCAATTGGTACAATTGTTGGCTTCCAAACATATCCACACGAAAACAATACCCAGTTTGTCAACATCCATTTTGACAAATTTGCAGAACCTAAAAGGATCCCCCGCACAATGGCACATTTCCTTCTTTTCAACGACATGTATGTACACAGAAAACTATTTTCTCTTTCTTTTGTATATGCTGCCACTATTCACAGTTCTAACCCTCAACCACACACTTATTGACATTGGCAGCACAGTTTTCAAAGAAGGAATGAATTTCGTAGCACTGTAACATCTTTGTACACTCAATGGTCTATTCTTTATTAACTTTGATGCAAATAAGTCAGTGCTGACATTCTTTGCATCCTGGAATACACAACTAATAGAAACAGACCCATTGCAGGTCCGCCCACAATCCCAATAAAGAAAGAATAAGTGCACGACCATCAAGCGAAACGGAGACAAAATTCTCTGGCCCTTTTAAATTCAGTAACACAACTGTATTAAATTACTATGCAAATGTTGCAATTAATCTTCTCTTCCAATAGCCAACAATTGTGGACAATATTTACTTAAACGGCTCAGACCCGTTGTGTTTGCAAAACCTTGTCCTACACCGAAATGCCACTAATAACCCAGATAATACCTACAGTGTCTCGGGTATAAGCCTTAACTGGACTACTGTGCAATGTGAAGGGTCAGTAAAGAAACTCAGTCACTTTTTAAACATGGTTTGGCTTAAGACTTTTATTGGTAAAATAAGAGGTTAGGAAAATACCTCGCTGTCCCTGTCCTTGAGGTGTTTCCCTACCTAAACTCAAAACGAAGTATCTGTCAAAATGTCCAAAACAAAACCATCTAGTGTCCAAAGTACTATTCTCACTCATATTCTAATTAAATAAATCTTAACGTGAAATGGATCATGTATTTGGCCTTCAGGGTTTCAAAAGGAATACATAACTCCAACATAAAGTCTCTCATGGATATTGCTCCTCAATCCAGAGGGTATCTCCCTTCCCCTGGATTCTTCTTCACAATTTTTTGACAATACTAGTTCTTGTCTTTCCTGTTAAATAACAAAGTCATATATATATATCTGCAAAACAGAGGGGGGTCTGGGAAACTCTCTACCAGCACAAACACAGCCCATTGACTTGTTCTTGGGTGGATGGCCCCTGGGAGAGTCTCAACCAAATCTTTAGCTCACTGTTCTTTTCACAGAAAAGACATTTCCCCACATATCAGTCTTTGTCCTGCCCAGGGGCAGTCCAGCACCGAAATGCTAGGCAATTCTCCTCTGAACAAGAGTACCACAGCAACCCCATACACGTGTTTCAACCTTGTTGGGCATCATCAGTGAGGTGAAGCTGCGCCCCTCTAAGAACAGTGAGCAAGGGGTCCACGTCTGGATTCCCCTGGTAACTTAGGGTGAGACCCAAAGTTACTTACTGTGCAAAACAGAGGGGGGTCTGGGAAACTCTCTACCAGCACAAACACAGCCCATTGACTTGTTCTTGGGTGGATGGCCCCTGGGAGAGTCTCAATCAAATCTTTAGCTCACTGTTCTTTTCACAGAAAAGAAATTTCCCCACATATCAGTCTTTGTCCTGCCCAGGGGCAGTCCAGCACCGAAATGCTAGGCAATTCTCCTCTGAACAAGAGTACCACAGCAACCCCATACACGTGTTTCAACCTTGTTGGGCATCATCAGTGAGGTGAAGCTGCGCCCCTCTAAGAACAGTGAGCAAGGGGTCCACGTCTGGATTCCCCTGGTAACTTAGGGTGAGACCCAAAGTTACTTAGTGTGCAAAACAGAGGGGGGTCTGGGAAACTCTCTACCAGCACTTGGTAGAGTCTCTCCCAGGGGTTATTCACCCAAGAACAGGTCATTGAGCTGTGTTCGTGCTGGTAGAGAGATTCCCAGACCCCCATTTGTTTGCATACATTAACTTTGGGTTTCACCCTAAGTTAACAGGGCAATCCAGACGTGGACCCCTTGCTCACTGTTCTTAGAGAGGCAACAGTTTCACCTCACTGATGATGCCCAACAAGGCTGAAACACGTGTATGGGGTTACTGATGGTACTCTTGTTCAGAGGAGAATTGCCTAGCATTTCGGCGCTGGACTGCCCCCGGGCAGGACAAAGGCTGATATGTGGGGAAATTTCTTCTCTGTGAAAAGGACAGTGAGCTAAAGACTTGGTAGAGTCTCTCCCAGGGGTTATTCACCCAAGAACAGGTCATTGAGCTGTGTTCGTGCTGGTAGAGAGATTCCCAGACCCCCATTTGTTTGTATATATATATCTGTCTTTGGCACATGGTTGTCGGGATACCTGTATACATTCCTGTTGTTAAGGTATAGTCTGCGGCCAGGGCCTGTTGTTTTTACACCCTTGCAATTGCCTGGCATACTCTCCTGCCAGGATTTCCTGTAGTTGTTTGTCTCTGCAACATCATCTTTGATAATTCACTGTATTAGCCCTTTTGGCTAATACCTTTTGTTCATAATATATTGCCTTGTTAGTGTTTTGTTTACACTTCAATCATCCACCACTTTAGCATTGTGAGTTAATCTACATTGTCCGCTAATGATTCCCTTCTGAGGAAAATGTGCTTTTAACTTTTTGCTTTCAATATTATAGAATGATTCTCTCTGTTTATCCGATTTGGATAGTTCAATGTATAACATACAGCGTGTTTGCCAATGTGACCCGGTTCTCCCTTCGTCCAAGCGTGAACTCACCGGCTCTTTGTGGTGTTTTCCTGGTCCATTTACAGCCTGCCGATGACAGCCACTGGATACTCTCTGTCGCGCTATTTGGCTTTCGGCTTCTTGTGGTTCCGGCTGGGCTTCTTTTCTCCTCGCGGCTCTCCTGTAAGCTTCTTCTGGTGTTTTCTCACCGGCGAACACCTTAGGAGCACTATGCTGGCGTCCCTGGGTGGAATCTTCTTTGCGTCATCCTCTACTGCTTCACTGCATGAGCCGGTTGGCTCCAGCGTTTCTTTTTTGGCTCTTCGGTCATTGGGGGTGAAACTGATTCTGCTAGAAGGGTATTGAGGAGAGGGAATTTTTATATGCATAGATGGCAGTCTACATAGGAAAGTGCCAGTCACTTCATTCAATAGATTTAATTTAAAACATCTGCTGTCAACTATTCCTCCTCTTAGGCTCTTTCTTGCACACTATATCTTGTGCACATGTCCACTCAATGATCAGTACTGTCATATATTGTGCACCTCTGTAGGTCTGTCCCTTCTCATACCTCACCTATTTTGTCTCAAACTTGATTTCTATGTTCCTGTTTGCTGCATTCTGCCATCTCCCTGTCCCACAGTGTGTCGTCTCTTTCAGTCTATTTGCTTCTGTGTCTCTGACTGTATCTTTTTTCCCCATGCCTGTTTTGTTTATATCCTCCTGACCCCTCAATCTTGTACTGTCTGCAGCCAATTGTGCCCTCAGACTACAATGGTGCAGGCAAGTATGTCCTCATTGGTGTGGGAACTACTAATGAAACATGTGACTTGCTGCAGTGATTGAGACCTCGCCCTTATGAGATCTTGAAACCCATCACCTAAATGTGAAAATCTGGTTACTAGTCTGTTATGGTAATTTTATCTGCAACAAGCACAGCTCACTCCACAAATGCATTTCCAGTGCACAATTTCAGATAATTCACTGGTGAGATCAATCAACAAGCAGGCCAATAAAAGAAAATGAAGTAAGGGCTAAGGTTGACAGAGCTAGACCGCCAAAGGTGGTTGGGCAGTGTCCAGGCTATGGTCTGTGATCAGGAGATCAACAATGACCTAGGGCATTAAGCAGAACATGAGGTGCTGCCAACGCAACAGGGGGTGGAAAGCAGAGACCTGCTGATTCATAAAGCATTCGGTTTTGGCTGAGGTTAAGCTTGTCATAACTTAAATTAACAACTTGTTGGACCTCAGTCCACAATTGAGATTCTCAGAAAAATTGGTTGCAAATTAACTCTGTCTAAAAAAACTTTAAAGTTACATCAGATTCACAGAAATGACCTTATACACCCATCATTGGTGGTCTGACATTGTATAATCTTTATCCGGAGTAAGCATGCTTTGTTAGAGAGAACAAAATGAACATTTTACTCACAGGCCACCATACATCTAACACGTGTACGTGCAGTTTCAATCGCAGCTCACATAAAACGCTTGCACAGATAATGCAAAGGGGCAGCTTAAGCGTGTCCACAAAAGTTAGTTTTGTTGGTTTTTGCATATTTCCCCGTCTCGCTCACCCTTCTTACCCCCACAGTTTAGCCTAGTGTAAGCCTTCCATAACTCGAAAAAAAAGTTTGTGTGAACCTGTAAACATTGTGTTTTCTGTTTTGTAATTCTAGTTAGTTATTATGAAATGTAAGCACTCTCCAGTCACTTGCTTGAACAACTCATATGCAATGTTTTCTAATGTATCCTTTTCAACACAGGAGTGGAGACTAATGGGTGGGGGGGTGTAAACATTTTCACTGAATTGGCCTAAGTAGCAAATGGTGTGGTACTCCCAAAATATGTTTTTAAATCATTTGTTGAAATGTTGCATTTCACAGCATATGTTTCAGAATAATTGGGTAAAACAGCCATACAATTTACAGTTGGTTCTGGGAGCCCATAAATGATTCCAATAGATACCAGGTACACAAGAGCATTTTGAAACATATTTAAGCTGGCCATCTCCACAAAGAATCATGAGGCTTGTCTCAACCATGTATCACAGTATTTGCCTATCGAACATATTTCTGTGCTACCTTTGCCCAACAATATATGCTAGCGTTTTTCTGTAAAACAAATGTTCATACTGCAGATGCCCAACACTATTTGCCATTATTGGCTCTTTGGAACATGTTCATGCCTACTGTACCACTATATGCCAGTTTTGCCAATGTAAGAACATTTTTTATGCTGGCTGCGCCCTATATATACCAGTATACCACTGTAAGAACAAAGTGTCATGCCTGCTGTGCCCAGTAGATGCCAGCCACTGTCAGAACTGATTTTCCTGCTCGCTACTCTAAGCAATCCTCGGTCCTCATTCTCCTTTAACTCTCTGCTGCATTTGATACTGCCGATCACCCCTTACTTCTCAACACTCTTTCCTCTTTTGGTTTCAAATGTTCTGTTCTCAACTGGCTCTCCTCTTACCTTTCCTCCCGCTCTTTTGCTGTCTCTTGGGGCGGTCGCACCTCCTCTAGTCTCCCCGTAGACTACGGTGTACCACAAGGCTCTGTTCTTGGCCCTTTTCCATTAGCTCTTTAAACCTCCCTTCTTGCCCCTATCATCTCTTCCTTCAGAATATTTCACCATTTCTATGCTGATGACACCCAGCTCTTCCTTTCCTTCTCTTCCCTCACTCATGATCTACACCTTAATTTCTCTTCCTGTCTTACTGCTATTAAAAACTGGATGTCATCCCATTTTCTCTCTCTCAACACTGATAAGACTGAAGTCCTATTATTTCCCTCCAACACTCTTCCCCCTCCCTCTCCCCCTCTAATCTTCCCTCTTTGACCACGCTCGCAATCTAGGCATTCACTTTGACTCCTCCCTTTCCTTTTCCCACCATATCTCTCTTATCTTTCGCGCCTGTCGCTCCTACTTTTTTTTTAACATTCGTAAAGTGCGCTCCTCTCTCACCTTCCATGCCACTAAACGTTTAATCTCTTCCCTCATGTTTCTCACCTCTTCTTTTGCTCTTCTATCCTTTTTGGACTCCCTGCCTTTCATCTCGCCCCCCTCAAGTCCCTTTACCACTCTGCTATCCGTACCCTCTGTCTCCTTGCTCCTCATGACTCCATTTCCTCCTCGCTTTCTTACCTTGGCTGGCTTCCCTTTCATTCCCAACTTAAATTCCATTTCCTCTGTCTTGTTTTTAAATCTCTTCACAAACTTGCTCCCCCCTATCTCTCTTCTCTCCTTTTATTCTACACCCCTTCCCGCTCCCTCTGTTCTGCCAACCCCTTCATACTCTCTGTTCCCCCACCCCCATGTGCCTCTTCTCGCTTTCGCTCTTTTCAGCTCCTAGCCCACCTACATTGGAACTCCCTACCTCTCTCTATCCGCTCTATCCCCATCTTTTCCTCCTTCCGTGCTTCCTTTAAATCTCTTCTACTCCATTCCCCACCCTGAAATCTCTCTTCCTCTCGACCCCCATGTCTCCCCCTACTTACCTCTCGTAACCTACTTCCTCACCTCTTAAGCTCACCTGTCGTTTATCTTTACAGGCAAATTGCTGTAGACACTGTTTTGTTAGTTTGACTCATGTTGTATAAATTGCTTCTACCGTTATAATCTTCTGTGTATCTTGTTATAATGTGAAGCGCTTTGGAGTAAAGCGCTATGTAAATACAATAAATACAAATAATAGTTTTACCACTGTAAGAACACATTTTCATGCTGGCTGTGCTGAATAAATGCAATTGCTGGCTTCTGAAACATATAATTGAGCCTGGCTGTGTCCAACAGTTTATGCCTCATTTTCCCTGAATTGGCCTAAGCAAGCGCACTGTGGCGTCTCTCATAAGAACTTTTTTTAAAGAATGTGTTCAAATGGTGCTTTTCACAGCACATGTTTCAGAATAATTGGATAACAAAGTCACACAATTTACAGGCGATCCTGGAAGAAACATACAAGAGATGCCAGGTCACCAAGAATGCAAAGGATTATTTTGCAACATATTTTATAGCTGGATGTCTCCAAAAAAGAACTGTCTGAACAATATATCCTGATATTGGCCTGTAAACACATTTTCTTGCTGCCAGTGCTTAAAAATATATGCCAGTATTGCTACATTGAAATCATTCACATGCTGACTAGGCCCACTGTACGCAAGTTTTGCCACTGTAAGAACACACTTTTCTTCTTCTAGCTGTGCCCAATATATAGCTGTTTTTTATACGACTTGTGCCTAATATATATAATCAACAACCAACTTTAAGAAAATATTTCCAGGCCTCCTTGCCCAATAGATGCTACAGTGCCACTGTAAGAACATATTCCTGTTGGCTATGTACAGTATATCACTGGAAGAGCTCATGTGTATGCAGGCTTTGTCCAGTATATATGAGGAGACCTATAGAGGACACCATGTGGTGGGTCGGAAGGAGGAGTTGGACACTTTAAGGACATTTTAAGGGTTCTTTTATTTTAACTAAAAGAAAAAGGCCTATATTTTCCTATCACTAAAGTGATTACCCTACCTATATAAATAACTGAAGGTGCTTGTCTGTCATGAGGAAGTCCAAAATTAATGCATTCGGTCCAAACCTAACTCTACCTGACCCTACCAATGTGAAGAACTCAAAGTAGGCCAAAAGAATGTCTCTCTTCTCCTGGCCTTTTATTGTCTCCTCATATTCTCTTTGTAGAAATGTCTCTTTCAAACATATGGTTTTGAAGATAATCTTCTTGGATATTCTCTCAATATCCCCTTTATGAGTTCTTGTAGCTCTTCCAAAACATTTCTGGATCTTTTACACTCTTCAGTGATAAGCTTATGACAGCTTTATATTAGGCACAATTTAACATTCTTGTCTTTGGTTGTATATCTCTCGCAGTCTTTAAATTCAACTTCTCCTACGTTTGATATTACTTTATCCAATGTTAGTCTTCCCCTCTCCTGGGTTCTCTGTACTGGATTATTACTTCTCTTATACTGTTTATTTGACAGTCTTATCTCACAACACGTGTTACATGTTTTTGTGGCATGCTCCCTGCACTCCTCCACCCTGTACTCATTGGGCCCTTCCCCTTCCTCCCAGGGTATTTGTTTCCAGTCTCTCTTTACTTCCCATACTGGGTTATTCGTTACGCTCTTTACTGGCTTCTCACAACTCCAGTTAGGCTGGTTTATTGTTCGTATATCGTCCTTATGATGACAGGGACGAGTTCCTCCACTCATATACTGCTGCGCCGGCGGCCTCCCTCTTCTCCTGTTCTGCCCCGTACCTTTGTGTATTCAGGGAAACCTAGCATGGCTCGGCACTAGTTCTGGTAATCAACTTAGTTGTCTGGCTTCATGGTCTTTGGTTTGGCCAGCGGTCCGTTCTTAGCTTCCCTGCAGCCTGCTGCCATCTTCGGATGCTGGTGGTAAGGAGTGGGTAATGCTTTCATTTATGATGGTCTGGCGTCGTTCGCTGGGCGTCTCGATCACCACGATATGTTTGTGGACAGACCACTGCCTTGCATGGGATTCCTGTTCTTCCGCCAATGGCTTCCCCATTGTAGGACTCGCCGCCCCTCCAGTGTCTCGAGTTGGCGTTCTTCGCCTCTCCGAAAGTCAAAGGCCTTGCAGCTTGCTTCTGCTTCATCTCTCCAAGGTGTGCTTATGTCGAGGGTCTTACTCTGCATGTCATACCCTCTCTCCCCTCGTAATCCACGTGTTTCACTTAAATACACGTCTCTTCTTAAAGATAAATCTTCTTTTCCTTTTGATGACTAGTTCGCTCCAACATTGCCTGCAGCCAAATATAAGGAGGACAAATAATTCTTCATAGCAGGCAGCCCCATTTATGTTGATACGGTGCTTGGTCTAGGGAGTTCCTCATGGGAGCGAGAGTCCTTGTCCCTTAAGAGGAAGTTGCTCCCATTGAGGTACCACTTACCCAGACCCCTACGGAGGGTCTTGCGGAGCAGGCTCACCTCCCTAGCCTCAAAGGGGGCGGTTCCCCCTTGTGGAGAAGGGATGAATACCTTTGGTTCATCACAATATATAGATGTTTCCCTATTACCTCGTCCTGGGGTCCATGGGAAACTGGTTCCCTTATCGTGATATCGACTGTTTCCGGACAATGTGATCTTGGTCCATAGACATTTCGGCAAGCAGTGAAAGCTGCCTTCTTATGGGACTGTGTTCATGTCTCTGATAGAAAGTCCCCTCTGTGAAGGTGGATTTTGAATATGTGCTGTTCCTACAAGCTAGAGCCGATGTCCATGGTGAATATAGAGTCCAGGGTGCACCCGCTGTGTTTCTCGTGGGTGGCCCGTTCTGGGAGATTCCTGTAGGAAGGTCAGTTACCGTAGAATTCAGGCTACTGTTCTTCGTCTCCGGATAACACTGTCCGCGTATGAATTGTGCTACAAGTGGAGTCTTGTATCTCATGTCTGTCGGGGACGCCGTCTGCATAACATTTTAATCCATAAACCCAGCACAGACATCGGTCCCTGCCAACACAGCACAGCTTGAATTGAGCCTCTGACTGATGTCTTAATGCAGACAGATATTTTATGGTGCTCTGAACACACCCCTCTCTGATTGCTGCTCCAATGGCAACCCCTGCCCTGGTAGTGCGAGTGCAATTGGACCAAATTCAAAAATGGCTCAGGAACTTTTTTAATGTATGATTGCTTTTTGGAAAATTGAAAAATCAGGCTTGGGCAAAAAACACCTAAAACTCTTTTAAATGGTGGGGTTCAACAAAACCCTTTAGAGAACACTTGGGCAAAAATCCAACATGCTAAGGGACCAACAGTTCTTTTCACAGTGATGTTTCACCCACATATGATTTGTTTTTGTGTTTTATGCACTCTAAATTACTTGACTACACAGGATGATATTTTCTTGGCTCTGGAGTCTGTCCTGCAACATTTGTCGATTTACCAGGTAGGTTTGGGCAGAACTTTGTTTAGGTTTCTTACTGGTGGTACTTGTGTTCTTTTTGGTTAGTTGGTCCTGTCGCCAGATGCCACCCTGTTTGCACAGTGGGGTGATGAGTTACATTTGCCAAGTATTTGTCTGGTTTGGATGTCCCAGACTGCTGCAAGGACCTGTGTGGAAATCCGCTTGTTAGTTTTTCACTTTCTGTTACGTGGTACTTATGGATATAGTAAAATAATAGTTAATCAAAATGTTTAGAAATGTTCACAAAAATGTTCTTTATTCCAAGTAAGAAAAAGGTTAAGAAATGGGCCTGTTGCAAATTACGTCCAATGCATTTCTATCATTAAAGACCATCTTCAGGGCATTTGCTAGATGGGAATAAGCATATCCAAAAAAAACAACGTTTTAAAGCTGTGGTAATTTAAACTACATTACATTTTGTGTTTGATTCAAATTCTCTGTTTATATTTACCAGGCTTCTGATATCCTCACTTCGTACCAGCCAAAGTTTGAGTTTCCTTCAATCTGGTGCCCTCAATATTTCTGCAATACATTAGTAATTCCTTTGAAACTACTGAGTTCTTGCAATGTGGTTAGTGTTGTAGTACAATGTACAAACACATATCATACCTTAGTGTCTGATAGTGTGTTCAGGAGGTCTTGCTCAAGCACCTGCATGGTAAAAACATTTACTAGTTTCAATATATGTCCACATGTATACATTTGGAGTACAAAAGTCCATAATAGCAGTATTAATATTCAGGGGGATGAATAATTTGTTAGCACACTTACTCACCCCTCTGTATGTGCAATATGAGTATTTTACAATATGCAGTGGCTACTATAAATGTAAGAAATGAAGTCACAGCAAGTGATGCACTTTTTAAGATGTGTTCAATACGACACACCAATATGACCCTCAGCATTCTAACACATCTTCCTTACAAAGATAAACTTACATTACCAGTATCACTTATATTATAAAAATATCATCTCAATATCAAAACCATATTTTCCAAAAGCATGAACTTTAAAGATCTCTGCATTGCCAGTATGTATAGTTTAAAAAACAATAAACCAGCCAATGTGTGATTCTTGTTCTTGCACTCGTACCTGTACTTTTTCTTCAGTTATTTATTGCACCCCTCACTGAATATTCTCTATTCCCACATCCATCCTTCACTCATTTCTGTCATTCCTTGTACTCTAGCTAAACCGCTCTACATTTTCTTTCTTGTATTAAGTTATTTACCTTCACCATAAAGCTCCCACTTCTGATTTTGGCTGCATACTCATCCTTCACTTTGGTAGTCATGTACTGTCTTGTACTATCCTCCAACACCACATAACCTTTTTTCTTCAATCTTTAGAACCTTCTGCGATGGGAAATACTGACAATTTTTAGTCCTTTTCCTTGAGCATGTACTTGCATGTTGTATCCAACCTCATTGAGCATGTTCATTTTCTTCTAATACCTTCTACCTCACCTGATGTTCGTTAGATTTTTCTAATGCCCTTTTAAAATCAATATCTTTGACCTGCTCTTACCCAGCTAAGAAGGGCATACTTTAGATACTGACACTCCACTCCTTATAAAGGTGAATGGAGATTATCCTTTCACTAGATGACGTGTATCCCAATAAGCGCTTTATCTCTGTCACCAATTTTAAACCTTGTGACAATACCAAGTTAAAATGATTTCATTATTCTATTTACCCTATCTACCAATCTATTGCATTTAGGATTATACATGGTTGTTCTCAAAGTTTCTGTGGGTTCGCCATTCAAAATCATTAACATCTTCCTTGATAACAATTGCACTCTATTATCATGGTTAATGTTAAATTTGCCATGTTTCTCAAATATATTTCTTAAGAAAGTAATCACTTGGCTCATTGTCACCTCATGCATAAATGTTACATCGAGGAAAAAGAATTACACATTCAGTGCAAGCTTAATATATACTTACATTTAATGCATCCATACAATGTTCGAGACCTTGCTCAGGTAGCCTGGGGGTCATTTTTAAATTTTAATCTACCACACACTTTTTATTTGCAGAGCTGATGCATGTTTTCACAATTCAAGCATATTTTTACGACCATCTGCAAAGTTAGTCAAAATAAATATCACTACAAGCATGAGCCACCAATTGTGAGAAATAGAGCAAAATAATATTGGAATGTATCTACACCAAATGTCTACATAGTGAAAGGGATGACAAGATACTGAATACTGTGACCATTATTACAAATCTTGTTACCAATTTTATATATATGTTAGCCATTGAAGCAGATAATGTTTTGTTAAACTTGCTTCAAGATTCGTTCTGTTTCTTTAATAAACAGACAACGTAAAGCACATATAGTCTAAAGTGAAAGAATTAAAGGATGTTCGTCGTGTGTATACTTTTAAGCACAGACAAGATTGCTCAAATTGCATACTATTGGAAAGTTGTCCTAAAATAGAAATTAGTCTCTTTTTGTTTGCTTGCTTAAATTATTTATAATCCCAGCCTAATTTCCTCCGGCATGTTGCAGTATAGTCAAAGCAGCCACTACAAAAAATTGAAAACAGACTCATATATTCACAGTATTGTTCATGAATATTGGAAAAATACTCTGGGTTTCCAAAATGTAGATCAGGTTTATATTTGTACAAGTTACAAAATGTATTAATTAATTAACAAATGTTACATTTTTTCAACATGTATCCAAGGTCATCAAATGCATAAAATGAGACAACTGCAAAGATTTCTAAAAACTGTACATCTCAAAAATGTGCAAAGATTCCTCAGAGTCCAACATGGAAGCTCTAAACAACATGCACCAGCACTGACCTTAGCCATCCCTGATAACTACTACATCATTAGATGCGATAGGGACACTAAGCAAACTAAAGGGGGGGACTAGCATTTATATTTAAGAGCTCGCTCAATCTCAGAGCTGTCAACACCCTGCAGCTGCCATCAGCTGAATTACTCTCTATTAAAACTACCTATTTCTCCCAATCACACAGCTTCAGTGCATCTCATATACAGGCCACCCGGCCCCACTTCCACATTTGCTGAGGACATCTCATCTATCTTAGCCTCTAGCACTAAGCCCGAATCTCAAATCATCATACATGGCGACCGTAACCTGGGATACAAAGACACGAATGATGCCAAAGCCAATGACGTAGCCAGTATTCTGGCTGACTTCGGCCTCACCCAACATGCCAATGAACCCACCCATATCAAGGGTCGCACCCTTGACTGGGTCTCAGACATGAACTGTGCACTAAAGGTAACCTCTGTGACTCCTTGTGCGTGGTCTGAACACCATAAAAGCTTATTTTCCATTAATTCTAGCCCACCGATTGACAAAACCAACATGGCCTTGCCAAACTATACGTGAAACAAGAAGGATATTACGGTTGAGAAACTACTCCCCCTTATCCTCCCGTTACTAAACTCGGCCTCCTCCACCTGCTCGGACCCCACTGCTCTCAACACTATTGCCCCTCTCAAACTGCGCAAACAAAAACCCTGCAACCATCTTAATTCATGGTTCACACCCCACCTACGTGAACTGCGTAAAGCAAAAAGAAAAGTCGAGTCACACTGGAAAAGCTCACCCACTCTAGTCAACAGAAATAACCTTACACCGCCTCCCTCACATACAAAGATGCTATCCTAGCGGCCAAGTTTACATCACCAGAATCACACAAGCTCAATCCAACACCAAGGAACTCTTCAAGATCCTTAAGGAACTAGAGTCCCCTGTCACTCCTTTGGATAAATGCACTCCGGACGCTGAATGGTGTTCCAATATTCAAAAAGCACTACTAAACAAGATTGCCATCCTCCAATCCAAAATGAATAGCAAAAAAAGCCACCTCTCGGATTCATCGGGCAACCACCAGTCTTACAATATACCCGCTCCGAAGCATTTATTCAAACCTTTCAGTTTTTCACCCCTCGCCATCAAGGAAGTTGAAAACATAATCATGAAGCTTAAGCCTTCTAACTGCCAAGGTGAGTCATGCCCTGCGCCGATCGTAAAGGAAGCAGCTCATGACCTAGCACCATTCATTACTTCCTTTATCAATTCATCATTCAAATCTGGCACAGTACCCGACAACCTTACGGATGCCTGGGTCATCCCCCTAATTAAAAAACCTAGCCTTGACCCTAGCAACCCCACTAACTACAGGCCCATCACCACGGTGCCTTACCTACTCAAAATTCTAGATCATGCAGCCTATCTCCAAATCCAGAATTACCTAGATACTAACAACCTATTAGGACTTAGACAATCTGGCTTCCGTCCAAGACACGGTACGGAGGCAGCCTTGATTGACTTGAAAAACCAAATAGAGGACCTGAAAGACAAGGGCAAACAAGCGCTCCTGCTCCTCCTTGACCTCTCTGCTGCATTCAATTTGGTCGATCACCAAATCCTCTGCTATCACCTTAAGATAGCCGCTCACTTCTCTGATGCAGCTACTTCCTGGATCAACTCCTTCCTGGCAAATAGATCCATGAGGGTCTTCTTTTCCTTAGCCGCGGCTGACCCAGCACATGTCCCTTGCAGAGTCCCACAAGGCTCTTGTGTATCGCCCACATTATACAACGTGTTCACTAAACCACTTTTTGATATTCTTGACTATCTGGGTGTCTCATACACAAATTATGCGGACGACACCCAGATACTCATCCCTATCACTGGTGACTATGTAACCGATGTCAACGCACTCAATTCAGTCTACTCTGTCATCCAGGCCTGGATGGCACACCACGGGCTCTGTCTTAACAACGAGAAAACTGAGTTACTCATGAACTCCTAAACTCATGAAACTTGATCCCAAATACATCTCCTTCGTTATCGATGGAAATGTTATTAAAGTCGCCAACGTCACGAAAACACTTGGAATTTACCTTGACTCCACTCTCTCTCAATAGACAAACCAACTCAGTAGTCTCAGCATCATGGTACACATGTAAACTTATCACAGCGTGTTGCCCCTTCCTGACAACGGACAACTGCCTGATCCTAGCCAGAACCCTCATCATGTCTAAACTGGACTATTGTAACGCCCTTTACTTAGGGACTAGTCAAAGAAACCTTGATAAACTTCAGGTCTCCCAAAACAATGCCATTAGGGCTGCTCTTAACATTCCCAGGCGCTCACACATTTCCTCTACCAGGCGCAATCTACACTGGCTACCCATTACACTGCGCATCTCATTCAAAACACTTGTTCTAACTTACAAGGCACAAAATAATGCTGCACCTGCTTACCTATCCACTCGCTTCACACAACATACAGCTTCCAGACCTCTGAGATCGGCACAGGCGCACACTCTAACCATCCCTAGCTTTAAGCTTCAGACAGCTAGGGGTTAGAGCTTGCAAGTCCTGGCTGCTAAGCTGTGGAACTCCCTACCTAATGATCTTAGGAATGTGCCAGCCATCCAATCCTTCAAGAATAGAACTAAACGGTGGCTTCACGAACAGGATGATCTGGCCTCCGCCGTGTAACGCATGCTGCGGTCATCCGCAAACAGGCTACCCACTGTATATATTGTATATTTGACCTTTTTGCCAGTCCGTGCAATATTTTCTGATCCATGTTCTTAATCTTCATGTAAATATGTCTTTAAAATGTAACTTGTAACTATCTATGCAAAATGGATCTGTAACTCCCTTTCCAAACATGCGCCCTGATGCCCTTGGGCAGGGTGCGCAATACAAATAAACAAATACAAATAAAAATATACCATTTTTGAATAGCGACATCTTCACTATGTCCTATGTAGAGAGACAGTGAATGTATGGCATGCTTGATTTCAGTTCTTAGATTTGGTACAGACAAGGAAGAGTTACTTCATGTAAAAAGTTTAAATGTTTAGAGTTCGAAAATAAAAAGTGGGGTCAATTATTAGTGCATGCCTTTCTCAAATAACAAAGTAAAGCAGTCATTTCAGGTGAGAAAATCCATTTAGTTGGAAACCATAATACAGTGCTACGATAATTCTTACACAGCTGGTATAGCAAATAACTATATGTGGAAAACAAATAAATCAGAACAAACTTTTTTGGGGATGGCATTGTTCGTCTTTGATGTTCCAGGAAGCAACAAGAAAAAAACATCATCAAAAGACGGACAACACGATTTTTTTTTTTTTTAATATTTATTTTAAACAGGCAGGATCAGGCAATACAAAATGATCATTCACGATAAATGGCATAAAGGAGGCACAGTAGATTGCTCTCCCCTACCCTCCCCCGTGTCTTAACATTCTTCTTCTTCCTGTCGCCGCTGGGAGTTATCGTCCCGTAAAGTCCTCCTGGCTAGTTGGGGCTTGTATGTCAGGGCTGGATAATTCCGATCAAAGTCTAGGATTGGGCCCCAAATGTTTTCGAAGCGATGTAGGTGGCCTGCCCCGGCAGCCGTCACCTTCTCTGCGATTAAGATGTCCCAGATTTTTACCCACCAAAAAGGTATTAACGGTCCTTCTGCTGTTTTCCAAGTGCGAGCTATTACGTTTCTGCCCGCCAATAGGCATTGGGATAGCAGTTTGGCGACAACACGATTTTTACATAGTGGACTTATATTCAAGTTTACACATGTTCATTTGAATTTGTAGAGGTTATCCGAGAACAGCAAACATTAGGTGAAGTAGTTAGTAATTTCTGGAAACCAAATTGGAGATCCCTTCTGTGCCTAAAAGTTTGTTTCTAATCTTACGTAGTGCTACATTTTCAACAGTTTATACTCCATGACCGAGGTTGCAGATTACTTATGTGTTTATAGTGACGCCAGGATCGCAGAAATTTTAAGTACGGTTAAACGGTTAACATCTCACCATTATGCATTTAAAAGGCATCATAACAGTCTTGTCTCAATAATTCCGTTTTTGGCCATTAAAAATCCCCAGCTCATGTTATGGTTAAGACCTGCTGTTGTTCCTTGTGTTCCGGTGATCAAATGTCTTTTGTGCAGTTCCAGAGTTTTCACCTCTTCTCTTTTTGTAACCGAAACATTCTACTCTCGTGATTTGTATTTGGTGAAGGTTACCATTGGGGTGTTCCACATTTCATAGCCATGGGTATATTTATGGATCTTGAATGTTAAAATAAATCTCAAGTTTAAGGTGGCTGCTTCATTTGCTGCATTTCATTATTGTTTTCGGTTGCTTCTCAAAGCATAAATCTAATCTCAATTCACCTAGACTAATAATCAACTATAAAAAAAACCGCATTAGACCTAAAGAGGGCCCATAACATCATGTGGCACTTTCTTCCGCACCTTTTCTAGTAACTTAATAGGTTATAAAGTTGGCTTATGTTAGTCATTTGGAATGTCTTGCTAACGGCATAACAGGTCCCTTACCACCTTCTCCACATCTGAACTCATTGCTGTCCGCAATAGGTGTCCCAAATGTCTCTTTTGGGGCACCTCTGCAGTCAACGCTCTCATGAGACACCCAACTGATTATTTCAAGTTGGCATGAACCTATCTCCAGCCAATAATTCAATCCTATGATATCTCATCTAACTTTTCCAGTATTATCCTTGACGGTCACTATCAACGCGGCTTAGTCCGATTCTTAAATTTATTGTTAACCTTCCTGTCAGGTAATCTAGAAAAAGAATCTGCAGCTTTGTCATTTTCAGACACACATAAAATACTCTTCCTAACAATTTTGGAACCCCCGCCTCCCATAAAAAATGGTACATATTTGCTGTGATCATCTTTGAACATTGGACTAGAAAAGGCGGGCAGCGCCCTATGTTTGCGCCAATAAATACTCACAATCAAATTTAAAGGGAGTACTATGGCAAGACCCCAAGCACAATCCTCAAGAACCGTCCGAGGAAGCCAAGTGCCCAACAAGTGGCTTAATCAAGCGGGTATGTTATTGGTTTCTTATACATTAGAACAATGAGTACATTTTAAGACGTATAAAAGAAGTGGCCAGAATTTGTAATATATGCATGCAGGAGGGAAATGCACATATCATGTCTGGTCAATGCATTTCGAACCTAGTTCATCTTCAGGGCAACCTTATAATTACATAGCATCACGCACATGAAATATGCTGAAATAAGCATGATAAAATCAATCAAACATAACAAAAAAGACAAAGACACAAAAAAGAGAAGTTAACAAAAAATGAGAAGTTCAGTAGTCAGTGCGATATAAATGTATAATTAAATCCATGTGTCCACAACTCTACATGTTCTATATAAAAAAGCAGTAGCAAGAGATCAAAGTATATGGAAAAACACCTGTGTTTGAAGAATTATTTAGAAAAACGTTTTTTTTTTTACCTGAACCACAATCAAACCAATCCAAAACGGAATAGAAAAAGGCTCCTAAAAATAAGCACATAATGTGGGACATTACGACCCTGCCGGTCAGGTAACAATGGTGCCGGTAGGCTTATCGGCACCGTTGTTACCAGTCTGGCAGAGTACAAGTTTGCGGGCCGGATGCCCTCCCACCTGCCAGGTTTGACCTGGCGTGTGGAATGGCACCCGCTTGCAGACTTTGACAGTAGCACCGCCACCATTCTGAACGGTGCCGGTGCTACCGTCATTCCCATTCCCATTGATTCCTATGGGACTCAAATGGGAATGGGGAATACCTGTTTTCCGGCGCCAGCCTTTCTGGGCCGGGTGGGTTAGAATCCCCCGATGTTACCGGCAAGCCAGGCGCCGGAAAAATGTGCAAGTCCGGAGGTTGCCTGCCGGTTTTACCGGCACGGCTACCGCCGGATTTATGAGGCCCAATGTGTTTGTAAATCCAGCCACCTCGATGGTGGGATGATTTAAACAGATCGGACCTAAATTCCAATCAAAATTAAGCATGTCAATGCTTACATCCTTATTGGAACGCTATTGCACCAAAGGATAGCGGCAAAGAACGCTATTACCTGCACTCACAACTTTAAAAAAAATCAAGTTCCTGCTCGGCTCATTGCCAAATTGCCAACATGGCAATGGAACCGGCGCAATGGCGTCATCACAGCAGTGACGTCATTGCTGCAGCGCCCATGCCCTGGATAGCTTAATCTGCGTAACATGTACGTAATGAGCAAAAATGTAAAACAATGTAACAAAAATAGTTTAAGAGCTGAAGAATAAATTGTGAATTCCAAAATCAACACACAATTTCACAAGAATACCGAATCCCGTGTGCAAGAATATTCTGGATCCACTTTTTGCATCCACGTTAACACCCTATGCGGGGATGCAGCCAATCACGTTGCTCTGACTGCAGGCTCAATTCCACGATCCAAGCCCACGTGCCGAGCAACTTGGCAATTATTGTCCTCGTCCCTCCCACCCCCCACTTACCTGATGGCTATGGCGGCGTCAGTCCACCACTGCTGCTCCCACTTCCTTCTTCCTACCACCATGGAAATGGAAGAGGGGCTCCGCTTGGAGACCCCTCTTCCAGCTCTGTGGCGGCCATCTCTACACAGTCTTTTCTATAAATGAGCGGGACGCTGCGAGGCATCCCCTTCATTCATAGAAAAGGCACTGCTATCAGCACCCCGGTTTACCCGATTGGCAATCTGGGGCGCTTATGTCGTTGGGGCACGTTCCATGGACTATACTGGGGTGAGAGGGGGGTAAAGTCCCAGTGCCCTCGTTTTAAAAGCCCTCGCTTTGCTCAGGCCTTTAACTCTGACTGCCGGGACCTTACCCTCCGGTATAGATGGTGGAACGGGTTACTAACGCCATATCATGAACCTACATTCAGAATCTACCTTTGCAAGAATGTTTCTATAACTTTACTGCACACACCCGAATTGTAGAGAAATGTTTTTACTCTTAAATAGTTCCACATTCCCTGATCCTTATTCAAATTCTTGTGGCATGTTCCAATCTAAGGTCTAGGCATATGGAAAAAAATCCCCAAATTCAGGCCTGACAACGTTAAGATATTTGTCCTAAAAACATTTTTTGTTTAGGTCTTTGCAAAATCCAATGCAGAAGCACGTTTCTTTGTGCACTTTTTTTTTTTTTTTTAACATGCAAGTGTTCATTGCAGTTAACCCCATTTGGCCATTGTTTTTCGATGCAATCTTTGTTTTTACCAAATGTGATGAACCTGCATGGACAATGGTCAGACGTTGGAGGAAAAGTTTTCCTGGGTAAGGTGTGGTCTAACTATACTCTTCATCTAATAAACACGCACGCACACGCATGTTTTTTTCTTCTGTTTCTTCCTGCATTCTCTGCCAAAAACAAACTTGCAAGTCTGGAAATATACGAAAATGTCACCGAAATAACTGCAACCATGCAGTTACTGTGACTTTCGGCCTAGACATTATTCCGACTCGCATTACTGCGCCCAAGCGGAGTAGGGGTTCCGGGGTGTCCCCCGCTCTCCTTTGTCGTAGTAATGGGAGTTGGGCGGGGTTGCAAGAAAGAACAAAAAAAAAGGCCACAGCAGCGTCTACACCGCCCCATGTAAGTGGAAGGAACTGACGCTGCAGGGGTACAAGGCAGTCGGTGGCGCACACAGAATTGCGCCGCAGTAAAGGTAAATGTGGGGGTGCGGGTTGGAGGATTGCAGGCCGGGGCATGTGGGCAAAAGTGATCTATCTGATCACTGCACCGTGCCGTAATTGGACTCGACATTTTCGTGGCGGCGCAGTGATCACATAGATTCGCCAGTCTTAGGTTGAATCACCTTTGAAGCACTTGCCAATTTAAAAGGAATTATGAGCCATGCACATGGACGGACATTTTCCTAGGTAACCCCTGCTACCCTGACCTCGAGGAAGCATCTTGTCCCTCGACATCCATGAACCCCCACAAGCATACGTCTGTCCCGTCCAAATACTCCTCAGTCATGCCTAATTGCGCTCTCCAAAAGAATCCTAAAATAAAAATACCACGAACGTTCCATTTGCTACGCAATCGGCGAAATAAGTAAGGTACAGCATAGATGGCTGAGCATTAGAAACGCTCCATTGTCGATGAGGAAGATTGTAGAAACGCTGACGATGAGGCCAGGAAATCAGCAATGGAAAGCAGGTTCATGAAACTTAAACGCCAGTAATACAACGCACACACGGCGACATCGTCCAAATGAGTCGTTAAGTGAGTTGTAAAAAGGTTCTCTATCGGGCAGATTCGTTTGTAGACCCTTAGACTTGCAGCCAGCCACGAGACTTGGGTAAGTGTAGTTTGCAGATATATCTGTCTCGAACTACAATGCCATATAGCTGACTGAATGAAAAAAAGGGGGTGGAGATCTTTCGAACAAATTCTCCATGAGTTGCGTCCACGAGTTCATCTCAGATGGTGGGTGCCAGGAGAGCCCGAGCTGGGCAGTGTGGTGGCGCAGTGACAGATTCCTGGCAGTGCACACAGGCTTGAGTGGTTTAATTCTTCGAGTGCTCTTAAGTGGATTTAATCTCTTGTTTCCTCTAAGTGCATAGGAATGTTGGCAGAGCCAGGCACAGGATTCCGAAATTTAGATACATAAAGCAGACGCCCGAGAAGACCGTCCAAAGTTATTTTTTTTCCTTCAAATAAAAACATAATACGACGCCATGTGCCAAGAGCGATGAAACACAATTGAATACAGAGAGCGTGGAGTCCTGAGTGAAAGGCGTTTTTGCCACTTATGCAGAGGCTTGAATCATTTCTATGGCAGAGATTTGCCAAAGAAATACAAGAAAGCTACTCAGCTTTCTTGTCTCTGCTTTCCAAATGCCTAGATTACGTTTTTAGTCATTCACGATGAAAGACGTATGCTGTGGTGTTGCCTTGTTGAGAAATTTTTGTTTGAACATCATAATCTTTAGCCGGATTTGGGTTATCCTGAACCCTTTTTAGTTTTGGCTATTAGGTGGCACTTACGCGCCACCTATAAGCTAAAACTATTTAGTACATTTGGGAGAGTGATTAAATGTGAGCAGTGGCACACAGTTAGCGGGTATTGCTTTATTTACCCATCCACTGACTACCCCTGGCCATGGCAATTCATATGGCCATTCCCACCCACTAACTACCCCTCGGATCTCTTTGCACCAGCAATATTGAGCAGTAACATGCCTTCCAGTGTTCTCTTAAATCAGTCTGTCTTGACTTAATGCAGCTGTAAGGGTTAAGTGTAATAAAAATGTCTTCAACAAGTGTGTCTTCAGCCACTTGATTTATATATGTTCCCAGCACTGAACTCCTGTTTAAAACAAACAATGAATAAACAGTTTTGTCTTGTGTATAGGTATTAGATAGGCATTTGTCAAGCTCTTCCATATGCCAAGTAAAACACACCATTTTCCAGCTGTTGCCATCTTTTGGCCAAGCAGTACCCTTTTGGCGGTGCCTGGCAAATGCCCACACAAAAGCCAGAACCGTTGGCTTTGACAATGCTTATTTGGCCTCTGTGGGGTGGTGCTTCTTCCTCAAGCACGCACCCTGCACACCTGCAGGGGGAGGTCATGGGACGCATTTTTCTGAACTTTGCCACTTGGAGGTGTGCTCCGTACCATGGAGAGACATGAATTCCTTCATTTGCGGATCACTGGGTCAGGATGTTATAGCAAGACATTGCATTTTTTATTTGTGCTGGCACCAATCCAACCGGTGGAAGAAGGGAGGCTGAGTGGGACAGTTGGTCTGATCCAAGTCAACAGGGGATGTTTCTGTGGGTCCATGGGCCAAGGATCTAATATACTTTCCCAGTGTAGCCTTCAGCTACGTCGGTGAAAAGGTGGATGTTCTGATGCAAGAGGCTTGCATTTCAATGACCGCGTAGAGTAATGGCCGAGTACAATGACTGTAAACACTGTTACTCGAGAACAGCATCATGGTTAGATACCTGAGGGTTAAATAAACAAATAAATGGCAACCATCAATAATTGAAACATCTGTGACCAGTGATGTGCCGTCATTTCCGTACCAAGGCATCAGCAAATCTTATTTATATTTTTCCACCAGAAGAGTACTGGTTTGCAAGTGCTGCCTTTTTTTTATTTTTTTGCAAAAAACAAAAAAAAAATTGGAACAGGGAAATAAGAAAAGGGTTAAAAAGAAAAGCGATGGTGTACATGAGGATTTCCCCATAAATAAATAATAAGGCACTTTAGAAACATACATTCCTGCTGATGAAAAGACTTGCAGTGGATTTAGCGCTGAAACCTGGCCATGGGTCCGTCCCTTTGACCATTTGAAGGTTTAAATTCAGTATCTTTGAGGAATGTTACTGTTCTGTTATGTTGATTTATATTGCGCACTGCTGCCGTTTGCATGGTCTTCAGGCACCCAGTGGCTCTGTAAGAAAAGTGGTTAAGGTTAGTGAGGGAGAGAGGGAAAGGATAGAGGTTGTGGCCATCTGTTGATGCGTGCACAACCATGAGAAACTGGCGTCTGTACGCGTGAGCATTCTCAGTGTGCTTTGTTATGTGCACAGGGCTTTTTGTGTCCAGAGGGCTGGTATTCAGTGTCTGAGTTGTTGGTTGTCTTCAGATATTGGGTTTTAGCATGATTATAGAGGGGTGTGTAGTTTGCGTGTTTTGTTGGTTTGTTTCACTATTCCTCTTGGCGTGTCTAATACATGATTTGTGCGGCTGTGGAAAAGAGAAGGGGTGTGTGTTAGTTGGCTTCTGGTGATTTCTGGGTGCTGAGTAGTTTTATTGTCCGTTTTTCATTCGGTGATGTCCCATGTTTGCTTTTGTTCAAGGGTATGGGCGCGCGTCTGTTTGAATAGCCAGGTTTTTAGTTGTTACCTGAATGTTAGGTGGTCTTACGTTGTTCTTATTTCCTTGGGTATCAAGTTCCATAGTTTGGCTATCAGATAGGAGAAGGCAGTGCCTCTGAATTTCATTTTCTCGTAGTGTCTTATTTCTATTTGAAGGTCGTTGCTCGATATTATGTTTCTTGGTGGTAGGTAGCGGGTTATTTTATCTTAGAGGAACTGAGCTCCTTGCTTGTGTATTGATTTATGGGAAAGGGCTTTGAAGTTAATGCTTTTCTTTACTGACAGCCAGTGTAGACTTCTCAGCGCTGGTGTGATGTGGTCTCTTCTATTTAGTCTCAGGAGTAGTTTTGCTGCTGTATTTTGGATGTGTTGAAGTTTTTTTGCAAGGCATACTGGCATTCCATATACACTATTTATGTAGGCTATTCTTGATAATACCAAGGAGATGATTGCAAGGGTTGTGTGTGGGAAATTGAGGACAGAGAGGATCCAACCCTACAAATAAGGGGTGTGTTGGCTCCTTTTACTCCCTAAAAATAGGCAAATACTCTAAAAAAAATAGGGAGTAAAAATACTCCCAACAAAAAATAGGAAACGGTCATATAGAACTGCGTGCCCCTGCTTTCACTCACAAAGCTCCATGAATATGTTTGGACCAATAGTGCGGGTAGTACCGCAAGAAGAAACGAATATTCATACTCATAACTCGCTTACCCTTTCCTCCAACCTTTTGAGTGTCCCCCAACATGGGGATGGTACCGGAACCTTTGGCAGCGATAAATTGAGCTTCCCCTTTAAATTTAGTACAGTGTGAGGGGCGCAGTTTTGGGTGTGGGAACGGACTGCCCTCTGGCACCTCACCGAGTCCCTTTTTCCGCCTGGCTGGTGTCGGACCTGGCAGCCAGCGCAGAGACTTTTTTAGCTTTCTGCTTGCTCCTCGTTCTATTTTTTCAATATTATTTAACCTCCCTTCAGTTCCTCGCATCCCCCGGCACGTGTCAGCTGTAGGAGGATTCACAAGATGTGATTCATGCGACTGCTCCAGCCTCATGCACTCAGTCTTGAGTGCCAGGGGCCTGACCACCGCTGGGGCGCGTGCGCGGCTTGCAGCGCTCTCGGTCACAGGGCATTGAAGAATCGGTTGTCGTGTTGGAGGTAGATATTACACGATTCTCCTCTGGCACACCTTAAGGACTTTGTCTCCAGGACCTCTCATCAAGACAAGGTAGGCCCTCTGTTCAGCACGGCTCATCAGCGCGGACACTCCTTCCCCGGGGTTCCCACGGGCAAGGGTTCCTTGGATTCAGGTTCTGCCAGGCCTGAGGCCTCTAAGGCTACCGGCTCCCAAGCCAGCTCAGGGGCCCTACCAGGCTGTCCTTGGATGGGCGATCAAGTTCATCTTCTTTTTCGACCCCCAAAGGGTAAAGGATCATTGGTTGCTACCGTCAAGAGTCAGTCCTCGGCACAATCCAGCACGACTTCCGGCACAGTTTCCGAGAGCACACAGCCTACCTAAGTTCGCTCTGAAGTCATGAGTCGGGGCGTTTTGACTACCAGCCAATCGGCAGAGGGCTCGGTGCCTACCAGAGGGTTCTCTGTGGTCGACACTGCTATTTTGGATTCAGGACGCAGGAAGTGTCCTTCCATGTTTGAGCCTGCATATGGCCCGGGGCCTTCGTGCCTCCCGCCCATGGCATGGCGCAAGGCCCCAAAATGGCGGATAGGCACGTGGCAGAGCCTGCTAGATCGGTGGCCATTTTGGATTTGAATCAGGCCACGCCCTTGCTATCCCCCATTGAATGGGCCTTGCAAGAATGTCCCACTCCTCTTCATTCTGGAATCGGCGGCGGACTGTATGGTACAGGCTTTGGTCTCCTCAGGGGTACATCTACCCATCGCAGCCTTACGGCTACACGCCTTAAGCACCTCAGTGCTTCGGAGATCCGGGCCCCTAGGGATTCGGCAACTAGTGAGGACTGCTTCTTCGAGCGCTTCCTTCTCCTCCTCATGCATACCCTCAGATGACATAGCTCCTGAAGGATATAGTGAAGGGGGTGATCCCACTGGTGCTGCCTCCACATCCGCCTCCTCTGGGTCCTCCACCTTTTCCTCCAGTCCAGTGCATCCAGTGCCAGTTCCGGTCCCTCCCTCGGTCCAGGCCCTACATGTTGTTCAGACTCCTCCACCTCCTCCTGTAGCACCAACGCCTCCCCCTCAATCACCGGTTGACCTGTCTTCGACTCCGGACCTAGGGGAGACTCCACCGGCACCTGTATCCCAGGGCACGGACTCCCCCCGGTCTAAACACAAAAAAAACAGGCTGGGGGGGGACAATGACGACGATGATGCCCAGAACGAAGAACCCTCAGCATCTGTTAAGGCCTTTCATGACCTCCTTCAGGGCTTGGTAGTGTTCTTGGGGCTTCCTCTGCCTGAGGAAGCCCCCCAGGAGTCGGTAGTTCTAGCAGCAGAGGTTTTGTGCAAACGGACCACTATCCAGTTTGGCATCCCTCGCCAGAAGGATGTCCTGCAGGCGGCGAGAAAGATCTGGGAGAAGCCCAGGACCAACACCCAGAAGAACAAGAAGTTGGACAGCAGGTTCAGGCTGGCAGACGGGGAGCCAATCCTCCTTGCCTCCCATCCTCAGCCACATTCTTCAGTGGTGTCTGTAGCCTCCCTATATTTTAAACCATCATCTTTGTTGTCTTCCTCCTCGGGAGCCACCCCCAGTTGTCTTTCCAAGGCCTTGTGTCTTTGGGCAAATGCTGTTATGCCATATCAGGACTGCATCTGTGGCAAGCCGATGGCGGTGGCCTTTTAGCCGCGGCTAACCAGAAGCTGTGGTGGGAGCTCAGGGAATTTCTGCCTGCCTCCCCATCCCCCCCCCCCCCACACCCCCACCCAAGGCCACTCTGGCTGATGCCCGGGCTGTTGCGCAGGACCTCATGGAGTCTTCGTTCTCACACAGCCAGCAGAGGACTGTGCCTGGGTGTCGAGATGAGAAGGACGGCATGGAAAGAGTTTTGGGACCGCAGTATGCAGAGGCGTGACAGGAGGCAGGAGGAAACAGCAGAGGACTTTGTGTGTTTTTTTCCGCTCTCCCTCTTCTGTTCTCACCTCTGATGCCCAGAAACAGTGACATCACAGTCAGGGAACAGAGCTCCCCAGAGGAAGTCACAGTTGTGCCCCTCCCAGGATCTGGTCTGGTCTTCCTAGAGGTGCGTTGGAACATGGCCGTTCAGCAGGTGTTCCCCACGCCCGAGAGGTTCCTCTCCCCTCACAAGGTGATTGGGCACTTTCTGGCCATCATGGTGGTTCCAGCACCTACTGGGCTGATGGCCTCCTGCATACTCACTATAGCAGGCTTGCCTCAAGAAAAGGCTTTCTAGCTCCACCTGGTGACCAATTGAGATCAGGAGGCGGGGTCTCAGTCGGACAGCATCCCAATACCCCCGCTCCTCCTGCCAGATCATTGCTCGTGGCTGGTGGACGGCAATGTTTCCATGGGAGCCCCCTTCACCTGACCGGAGCCTACCCTGGTGGTGACAATTGACTCCTCTCTTTCGTGCTGGGGGCTACCCTTGAGGGCTACGCAATTCATGGCGCATGTCCAGGGTGTAAGCTCTCCTGCAAATCAATCTGCTCGAGCTCAGGGCAGTGGTCCTGGCTCTCAAGGCGTTTCTGCCTCTCATTAGGGACAGGTCTGTTCTGGTCAGGATAAACAATTCCACTGAGATGTTTTGCCTGAACAAGTAGTGTGGCACCCGCTCCGCCCCACCCCCCTTCTCTGCATTGATGCAGTAGCAATCTGGGAATGGACCCTGATGGAGGGAATTTGGATTTTAGCAGTGCACCTTCCGGGGGACAACAATGCAGAAGCGGACCAGCTGAGCCGCTTGAGGTTCAACAACGAGTGGGAGTTGCACACTGACTTCTTGTTGTCCCTGTTCCGGTGTTGGGTTTGTAGAGCTGGACTTTTCCGCATCTCCTTGGAATTCCAAGTGCTCCCAGTTTACTTCATGGGCAGGACGGCGTTGAGGGTCTCTTGGAGATGCCTTCCAGATCTGTTGGCACGGCTGCAAGTTTTATGCATTCCCAACCCCCCACTCCACCTCTGCTCCAGCTGACCCTCTACAAGCTCCGGGCTTCGGTGGGCTGCAGCCTCATACTGATTGACTTCCACTGGCCTTTGAGAGCCGGGATTTCAGATCTAGTGCAGTTGTGCTCCCAGGGGCCCGTCCACCTTTCTGATTCCCAACAAGGGTTTCCTGACGTTGCAGGGCGGGGCAGTGGAACATCCAGACCCAGCTAGGCTGGCGCTGGCAGCCTGGTTCCTGACCAGCTAAGGCTACAGCATGCTCAATTTTCGCATGACAACTAGGACATTATTCAACAGGCCAGGAGGCCCTCTACTCGATCCCAGTATAAGATCAAATGTACTAGGTTCTGCCATTAGGCTCATGACAAGGGTCTAGATCCTGTCCTCTGGGCGACATACTGGCTTTTTCAGCGCACCTGGCTCGTTCTGGATTTCAGATGGATACTTGCCGCGCGTATTTGGCTGGCATTGGGGCTTACAAGAATTCCCCCGAGCATGTGTTTTCGGCAGCCAATCCGGTGGTTAAGGCCCACCTGAAGGGGTTGTCTAGTCTTTTTACCCCGGTGCATAGGCTGCATCCATTCTGGGACCTCAATGTGATTCTTGCAGCTTTGCAGCGCAAACCTTTCGAACCAATGGCCTCTGTGGACATCCGGCTGGCAAAGCTAAAGACCTTTTTGAGGGTATCTCACACCTCTGCGTGCATTGTCAGCGAGCTGCAGGAATTGTCTTTGTGCGCACCCTTCACCACATTTCATGACAACAAGGTCATCTTGCGCACTCCCCCAACTTCTTGCCCAAGGTGGTCTCTACGTTTCATCTGAATGAAGAGATCTGCCTCCCGAACTGAGGGCCATACATTCCTTGGACTTCAAGAGGGTCCTCAAGTTTGACCTCTCTGACGAAATCCTTCATAAAGTCTGAGGCATTGTTTGTCACTTATAGGGGCCTCCCCAGCGCTCAGTTTCAAGCATCTATCGCCCGTTGGAGGGCTCAGGCCATTTCAGAGGCTTATACTGCCATGCGCAAGCCGGTCCCAGAGGGGATTTATGCCCATGTGGTTAAGGTTACGGCCACGGCTGCCGTGTTTCAGAGACATGCTTCTTGGGATGTCATCAGCAGGGCAACTACTTGGGCCACTCCGTCATCTTTCTGCAAGCACTATTCCCTGGACACCAGCGACAGGGGCAAAGCTGAGTTTGGTCAGACGGTTCTGCGGAACCTCTTTGCTTCTTCCTAGATATGAGGTAGTCTGTCACAGCTCTACCCCATGGTCCTGTTCCGTGGAATCACCCACAAGGATGGAGGAAAGAGGACGGGACATATGAGTCATTAACATTACTCACTGTGGTAACTATAGTACTCCTAGTCCATAGTCCCCTTTCCTCCATACATCCCAACCACCTTCCCCCGCTTGTATGCCAGGGGCTAATATGTAATAAGGGTAGCCAAGTATCTAAGCTCCTGATGTGTTCAAAGTAAATTGAGGTGCGGTACCAGAGAGCGTGTCCTTAGTGGGGCGTTCCCCCGCCTGAGGTCACGTATCTGTGCACTGCACTAAATTTAAAGCGGAACCTCAATTTTTTCCCGCTGCCATAGGTTCCGGTACCGGCAAGGCAAGGATGGAGGAAAGGGGACTATGGACTAGGAGTACTCTAGTCACTACGGCGAGTAACTTTAATAACTGCCTTATTGGAATAAGTAAACATGTATCTTGCATGAATAACTAGGTGCAAAGAAATATTAATTACACATTTCTGTTTTCTAGTTAAAACATATTTTTACTTGCTTATAAAATACTCTCATTGGGAATTCAACTTACATTTTGACTTCCTAAAAAATAATTTTACTCCCTACTTTAAAAAAATAGGGAGTAAAATACACTTCCAAATCTTATCTGAAGCTCTGAGAGGGTCCCTTTTATTAATCGCAGGAGGTAGAAATATTGTTTTGTTACTGCTTTGACTTGTGGTTCCAAAGAGAGGCCGTGTGCATGAGAATTCCCAGATTTGTTATCTCTCCCAATGTCTCTAGTTTGGTTTGCATGCTCAGTGGGCTGGTCAGGTATGCCTGTGTTGTATTGTCTTCGGGTAGGGAGATCAATATTTCTGTTTTGGTTCGATTTAACTTCAGGTTGTTTGTCATCCAGGGGTATTTCAGTGAGTCATTTGTTGAGGGTGTTGTCAGGGTCTCGGTCGGAAGTTATCTTGAAGATGAGTTTGGTGCTGTCTGCATAGTTGTAGGCTGTCAGTCCATGAGTTTGACTAGGTTTCACTCGGGGGTGGTCATGTAGATGTTGAAGAGAAGCAGGGAGATGCTTGATCCTTGTGGTACACTGCAGGTGATATTTTTAGTGTTCTATGTAAATGGTGGTAGGTGTTTTATTTCCGTTCGGTTGGTGAGGAAAGATTTCAGCCATTGCAGTTGAGTGCTTGTAATGCCGCATTCCAAGAGTCTTTTCATTAGCGCTGTGTATCTAATTGTGTCAAAAGCGGCTGATATGTCCAGTGGTATGAGAGCTGATTGGGTGCTGTTGTCAGTGTTTATTTTTAGGTCGTTCCATATGGATAGGAGTGCTGATTCAGTTCCTGTCATGGGCCTGAAGCCGACTTGGGATTGGTCAAGTATTCTGTTGCTTTCTACATGATTGAGTAGTTCTTTGTAGACGTGGTTCTCTAAGATTTTCGATGGGTTGGGTAGATTTGACATAGGTCTGTAGTTAGTAGGGTCTTCTGTATTTCCCACCTCATCTTTTAGGAGAGGTTGGATGTATGCTGATTGTATGATTTTGGTACTAGTCCTGTGATTAGAGATAGAATCATTAGTAGTTGGAAGTATAAGGTTGGTGTTTTATATTTGAGAACTTTTTTGTAGATACCCTGTGAGCATGGGTCACTGGGGGATCTGGCCATGTTGGGTACTTTTATTAAGTAACTTTCTTTGCTTATGGGTTCAAATCGATTGAGAGTTGTGGTGTTTGATGGAGTGCTGATTTTGGGAGGGTGTTTGTGGTACTTCAGCTTGTGCCAATGGTCAGTTGCATTGCTTCTATCTTTGCTCTTTGATATGTCGATATTGTCGATGGTACGATGCAGTTGTTGCAAGAAGTTGGGTTTTTTATTTCCTTGATGATTTTGAACATTTCAGTTTGTGGGTTTGTTGCCAATCGTATACTTGCGGGGTGGTTTGCTCTTTAGGCTTTCATGACTGCTGATTTGTATATTTGGATTTGTCGTTGGTAGTTGGTTTTGTCCAGTTGGTTGTAGTGGTTTCTTCATCATGTTTCCAGTTTATGGTGTTTTTTTTTTTTGTTGCATTCCTTCAGTTCTTCTCTGAACCAACTCGCTTCAATTTCCTTTGCAGTGGGTTTGATTAAGTTTTAGGGGTGCTAATTGATCTAGCGCATCTTTGATTCAGGTGTCAAGCTTCTCTTCCACTGAGGCGGGTGCCATTCTATTTAGCTGGGAGGTGTCGGATTTGGTAGATTAGGGTTTCCAGGTCAAGTGTTTTCCAGTTTCTTTTTTTTGTCACCAGTAGTTTTATGTTTGTGGGCATCATGCGGCTTGGGATTTTGACAGTGAGCGGGATCATATGGTGGTCGATCCATATGATTAGTACCGGTGGGGCTTTGGTCGAGAGTCCATCCCGGAACAAGATTGCATCTAAAGTTGTCAAGAGAACCTGGTCACAACTCCTAGATTCCTATCATAAATAATCATTGGGAAAACCAACAGTTTTGACTTTGAACGGTAGAACGCGTTCAATTGCACAGCCCATCTTCCAGGTTTCAGGCAGGGAGACTGTTGAGGCGGTCTGGATCACAGAGTGAACACTGGCACCGAAGAGGAACCCTGCGGCCCTGCACTTCTCTAGCCCTACCCGCTTCCCAGGTGCTTTTCACTGTTCTTTTCTTTGCATTTGCCATCCCATAAATCTTCAACAATATCCTTGTATCCTTCGGTTTGGTACCATAATTAATAGGTGCACTAAGATGCCACTTGCGTGCAAGAACTAATAATGGTGCTAAAACGAATATTATTGGCAAAGTGCCATCTGAGCTGAAACTAAGCAGCCTAATGACTCTTCTGCTTCCACAGCGCACCTCACTCTTTACACACTATGCCAATATGTTTGCCTCTGCGCCACCAATGAGACAAAACTAAAATGAGGTTATGGAACATTAGTGAAGAATACGGGCAAAAAAGAGGAACATAAGACCTGGGAAATTAAGGCAGGAGAAAGCTGGAGTGTGTCAAAGAGAAACGTTTGTGGAAAAGGGAGGTTTTTCTCAATTTCATCAGAAATCGCAAATCCGCATTCTAAGGGAGAACCGGTTGTTTAATTTCTTCATGAGACTTGCAGGTTATATGCATCTGTCTGCCATGTATCAACATCAATAGATTGGTAATCCACTATATATAAAAGTGTCACCCATGACGGACATCCATTTAAGAGGCCTTCCTTGGATTTATAGTAGACTGGTTTCTCAATTTCCCCACAAACCAATCTCACAAAACCTATTTCTTTCCACAACATCATAATGTCCTTCCCAGGCGCAGAACTGGCTTCCTCTCGATCTTCTAACTATCCTAAAAAATACTTTACCAACTAAACATCAAAGATGAATCTTACTTTTTTACACAGTTTTAAAATATATACTTGACTGAAATTGAATACTTAAATAACGAGGTGAAATTGGATTTCTATCTCCTTATTGAAATACTGAATGTCCGGCAATGAAATACGTACCTAATGTGCAAGGCCAGATATAAACCAATCATCATAGAAAAACTAAACAAGAACTCGCAATGTGTGTTAATAATTCACTATTATTACTATGAGAACACTCACGCTGCATAAGGTTGGCACGTGGTGACCAGAGCCGACCCTGTGAAAATTTCAGGTAGAGTCGGTAGACATGCCATGCAAGTCATTGGCAGGATTTATTATTATTTATTTACCAACTTTATTTAAAATCGGTTGCATTCACATAACATGTTTCAAACAATAGCGACCAGACACACACACACATCTCATAGCTCGGTTTTGACAATTGGCCACCCCACCCACCCTGTATCGGCCCTCACAAGCTGTGCCGAGACCCGGTAAACCACCCTATTCTTCAATGAAGGTGCAAGAACTGCACAATTAAGTTGGGTGTGGGTGTTGGTTCAGCGAAGTCCAGGCCGTACATTGGCAGGATGTTTTGTTGCCAAGACATGGCCCACACACTTCTTTGATGCATAAAGTGGTGATCTTGTGGGATATAATATGATGTAATATGACATTTATAACGCGCCTATACACAAGTGTTTCAAGGCCCGACGAGGCAAGGGAGGGGGAACAGAGGGAAGACAGACAACGATCTTACTAGGCCAGATGTCATTCAGATCGAGCAAGTGCAGGGAAAGGGGGGGAAAGGAAAGTGCGGGGGGGAGGTGGGATGGAAAGTGCAGTACATAGGATAATAAATAACAAGATAAATAAAAGAAAGGCCAGCTGGTGGCAAGTGCAGGGTGAGTGCAGACAAAGTGCAGGTGGGGGGATTGTAGGAATACAGAAAACAGTCCTCAGGTGCAGGGGTTGCCAGGAAGGCAGTGCAGGCGTGCAACTGGCAGGGCATGGGCCCGAGATCAGACGAGTGGCCAGGTAACCCTGCAGGACTTCAGCAGGGGAGAGGGGGAGAGAAAGCAGAAGCAAAGAGGAGGGTTTTAAGGTGTTGGCATAACCGAAGATGGTTGTCCTCATGTTTCAGGGAGGCTGTTCCAGAGGGAGGCCCCAGCCGAAGAAAGATCTCTATCACCAACTCGTTGCTTGGTGAAGCGACGGACCATGAGGGAGTTGGAGGCGGATGAGCGAAGAGCTCGAGAAGGGAGATATTTAGGAAGAGAGAGTTAAAGATTTTGGGGCCCCAGGCCCCAGAAGGTCTTGTGGACAATGCAAAGGGTTTTGAACTTAATGGTCGCAGCCACTGGGACCCAGTGCAGAGATTTCAGTCCTGGAGAGATACGATCCCTGGGCTTGAGGCCAAGGACAAGACTTGCAGTCCTGTTTTGGATGAGTTGCAGAGGGCGGAGAGTAGCAGGCAGATTTAGAAAGGGGCTGTTGCAGTAGTCAAGCCTAGAGAGAACCAGAGCTCTGGAGACAGTGAGCCTCTGTGGGAAGGAGAGGCATTGTAGCAAAGGTGAAAGGCAACAGATGCTTTATGATGCAGAGCAACATTTTCTGGTTGTGGGAAACATTATCTTGGCAGAAGTGATTTTATAAAATGGCCGAATGGAGATTTTGCTTCCTTGTTTTCTTTGATGATGTTCTTGGCTGTGGTCTCAAAGAAATCGGAGCTGAACAGTGGAGTACTGGACTTGGCTTAAGATATTTCAGGTAGAAGGAAAAGGTTGTATGTTATGAGCCTTTTACACTGCACAAAGTCCATGCTGTAGTGATTTTACAACCCCAGACCTTGTCTTAGAGGTGCTATAATGTGCGGGCACATGGGGGCCTCAGACTGCAGTCAGTGTAGGAAAGGAGAAAGGGTATAAGATGTAGGGGGTATTAAGGTGGGTATTTGGGTGTAGACGCACAGGGAGAAACATGTGCATGCTTGACAGGTGGGGTTAGGAGGAAGTTGTTTGCGTTGTTTTGCATGCATGCTGGTCCAAAGGGTAAAACGATTGGCATGTGAGGAATTTGGGATGCAAACTAAAATATTGCACATCATTTGCCACAGCAATTGCCACTTGCTGGCTGCACTACCACAGTTTATTGCCTTCATTATTTTTTTTTTAAATTTATTATTTATCTGTTCTCTGCTCTGCACTTTCCACTTCTCCCCCTTCCATGCACTTTCCCCCTTTCCCTCTCCCTTGCACTTGCGTGTTCTCAATCTCACTGGGCCCTGTTCCACTCCCTTGCCTTGTCGTGCTGTGAAACACGTGTGTACGAGCATGACATAGACAAATTATCATATCACATGTTAGAAATTAGAGTATATATATATGTCTATATATATATATATTTCTGAGGCTTGTGGAATCTGCTTTACGAGTGGTAATCCGTAAGGCTACCAGTGGCCTGTGGATGTGTGATGAACATGAAATGTGCTCGAGCGGATCCTTAAAATGCAAAAGCTAATTTGCTTACAGGTCCTGCCCTCTAGCCAAACTCTGGTATAATAATTCAGGCAAATGCCCGGACTAGTTGCTGAGAGTAGCAGAGACACAAGAAGACGGCGTACAAGTTGAATTTGAAAAGCGAATAATGGTTGAGAAGTAGAAAAGGAAAGGGAAGAAATACGTTGAAAGTATTGTAAAACTAGGTTGGTCCTATCTTATTGGCGTGAGACTAGTCAAGTGGGTGAAGAAGAGCATGGCACCGAGGTGAATGTCCTGCCAAATTGAATTTGTTGTTAATAGACTTAAGTAACATTTAATGTAGAAATATGATTACGTGTTTGGGAGAAGCCCAGGAGGGGAGGCATGAAAACCTATTACAGAACAATAAGCTGAGGGCGAACACATAGCAAAAGGAACTTACAGTCAAAATGACGATTATGATTGAGCTGAAGAGGGGTCAACTGACGTGTGCTCTGTATAAAATATGAAGCAAGTTAAGTCGCAATACATAGTACTCATTGTAGTCTTAGAGGGGTCCTAATGTGGGGTGGGATTATAGATTAGACTATGAAACCTAACAAGGTTATGATAAAACCCACCAGACAGGCAAAATGGCGATATATTGGCTGTGAACGAGACTGGCTTATTTATCAGTCTTTGATTGGATATGCAAAACCAGGAAGCACCAGACCCTTGCATTGTTTCCACCTGCGCGGCCCTGTTGATGTACTCAGACAACAGCGATGCACGCCATGTGGAGGGCTGTCTGATTTGGAGGCGGTTTTTAAGATTGAAAAAAAGAGGCTTCACAATAACAATGTGCATTTAAAATGTGCTTTTGACATTCATTTCACAGTAAAGGAACACAAGCAGCTTTTTTTTAATCTCTTTATTATTTTGTGTTAAAACAACAACTACAACCAATAAACACACAAAACATAACCAGCATTTTGGCACTGCACGTGGATTTCGCTTTGCATCTGCTGTCCTGGAGCGACCTGGCGACCGTGCCACCTTAGTCTGGTGCTGCCGATGTGGGTAGTCTCAGAGTCCCTCGCTTATGCCTTTGTTCACTTGGGGGCCTCGAGTGCAGCCTTCATCATTGATTTATTGTTCCTCTGCTCGCCTAGGATCTTCCGTTTCACTCTCCGCTCTTTGTCCGAATAAGTCTTGCATCAGGGTGTTTCATGCCGTTATTTTCTTTCCCGTTTCCCCTTCCCCCCCTCTGCACTGCCCTTATCCACACCGCAGTTTCCGCCAGTGCCCACTTCTGGAGGTCAGACCACCATCAGGCTATTGTTGGGCCTTCCCTTGAGTTCCACGCCATCGCTATCTGCCGTTTGACTAATGTGCATATTAAGTCTTTCATTTTCGCCAGGTGCGACTTATGCCTACCTCCTCTGGGGAAGAGGCCCAGCAAGTACATCTCAGGGTTCCCTGCCTGTATTTGGAGTCCACTCCCTGCTACTTTGACTCTGATTTTGTTCCAGAAGATCTGTATCACTGGACAGGCCAAAAACATGCATCATGTCTGCTTCGTCTGCGGAACAGTAGGGGCACTTACGGGGGTCTCCCAGCTTTATCGTATTTATCCTCTTGGGCGTGAGGTATGCCCTGTGTGTAGGGTATAACAGTGCTTGTCTGAACCTTGCGTTCCTGGACACTTTTTTGGATACCTCAACACCCTGGTCCATTCTGGTCACTAAAGGGCCTCTGGAGTTTCTCTTCCCAACGCTGTCTTATGTGTAGCACTTGCGAGTTGTTCTATCTCAGCAATTGTTCAAATAGCCTAGAAGTTGTGTGTCCCTCTTCTGATATGTCATACAATGCGCCCAATTCTCATCTCGTGTCCTCTTGCTGTGGCCATTCTGGCCATCTTTTTTTGATTTTCAATGTCATACTGTTGTGTAGAATGAAATGGCCTTCATGTATATCATGCTCTTCTACCATGTCTTGGAAATCCGCCCATTGTTCCTCCCTTCTCAGTTCTCCTATTTGCGCTACGCCTTTGGCTTCCCACTGGGATCGATATATTGCAGGCGTACCTGTGTCCATGCCAACAAAACCTGCTAGTGGGATCTGTGTCGAACTCTGATCCTTTGTCCCCTGGATTTTCCACGCCCTGGTCCATAATGTCATTGCGAATTTGAGCATGTTCAGTAGGGTCCTGAGAAGGGATTTATAAACCTGTGGTAGTTCCCTTAGGTAGTATAGCTTCAGTGCTGGCTGGAAGAGGATTGTGTCTATTGTTTTGTCCTCCCCCAGCCATTTGACTATAAATTGCAGCTGACCCGCCAGGTAATACTTTTCGAAATCCGGCAGTCTGATGCCTCCCTCTTCATAATCTCTCTGCAAAGTCGTTATAGCGATCCTGCACCTCCCCCCTCCCCATAAGAATTTTCGTGCTATTGTGTTTAGTTTTGTAAAGAAGACCCTGGGTATGGTGTGCGGGATGTTAGTGAAATAGCATAGCAGGCGCGGGAGTACCACCATCTTCAGGAGGGCCGCCCTTCCCATCATCCCCAGCAGAAGTGTTTCCCAAAAATCCATGGCCTTTTGTGCTCTTTCGAGAGCCGCCTGTGTGTTAGATTTGTGTGAGTCTGCGATGTCATGGTGCATCTCTATTGCCAAGTATCGAAAGGAGCGCAATGCCCATGTTAAGCCCAAGTCTGGGAGTCAAGCCAGGGGGGGCCTGCTTTAAGTGTGCTAGGAGGAATAGCAGGGACTTTTCTTTATTGATAGCTATCCCTGAGAGTCTGGTGTACACATCGATTGCTTCTAGGAGGCAGGGTAGGTTAATGCGCAGGTCCTCTACAAAGAGGAACATGTCTGCATACAACGAAATTTGATGCACCACTCTATATCTATCCCTGTGTCCCCATATTCCGCTATGAGGAAGTCCGCGAGCGGTTCCAGAGCCAATATATATAACATTGGTGACAGTGGGCATCCCTGCTTAGTTCCTCTGTATTTTCTCCAGGCTTCTGAAATATGTCGCCCCGTTTTCACTCTGGCACTAAGGTCTTTATACAGCAACCTGATCCATCTGAGGAACCCTTCCCTAATGCCGAAGTGGGCGAGGACATTCAGCAGCCACACCCAATTCACAGAGTCAAAAGCTTTAACAGCATCTAGGGACACGAATGCGCATTCGCCCTGTCTAAGATTTGTCCGGTCTATCACATGGTGTAGCCTACGGAGATTCCATGATGTGTTCCGTCCCGGGACATAGCCCGTCTTGTCCGGGTGGATCAATGTGGGCACTACTTGTTTTAGGCAGTTAGCTAGGACCACCGTAAGTATTTTGGCATCCTGATTAATGAGGGAAATCGGCCTATAGGAGGCACACTTTGTCAGTGACTTCCCTGGTTTATGGATCGGCCCAATTGTTAATTCCGACATGCTACCTGGCAGTTGTATTCTCTCATATGCGTCTTGATATGTCTCTAGCAATTTCGGGGCAATGGTGCCCTTTATATGTCTTATAGAACTCACCCGGGTGCCCATCCAGGCCCAGGGATTTACCCGAAGGGAGTAAGGTAATTACTATCTCTATTTCTTCCACCGTAAGGGGAGCAGCTAATGGTTGGACCTGTTCTGCTGCTAGTTTTGGTAGCCTTATCTCTGCTAGGGCGTCTGCAATGTCTCCCGGGTCAACCTCTGGGTTAGGGGCGTGCAGTCGCTCATAAAAGGAGGCAAAGAGATTGTTTATATCTTCGGTTTCATCTTCTAACACTGTTATGGGGTCTTTTTTACTTTCCTGCTTGGTGAGCCAGGCCAGGAGCCTGCCAGTTTTGTCCCCTTCCGCAAGCAACTGCTGTCAGTACTTCCCATAGTTCAGCCTACCTAATTTCTCCCAGAGTTCTATGCATCTAGTTCTCAGCTCCATCAGTACTCCAGGTTCCTTGCCCGCCATCCCCGCTCAGCGCTCTTCTAATTCTATCTCCCTTTCCAATTTGCCAAACTCCTCTATAGCTGCTCCTTTTAGTCCCCCAGTTTTACCAATTGCCGCCCCTCTTATCACTACTTAGAACGCGTCCCAGAGTGTGGCATTACTTTCTACGCTTCCCTCGTTATGCTCGAAGTAATCTTCTATCACCTCATGTAAGTGTTCCTCAAACTCGCCCTCCCCCAGAGCCTCCGCCCGGAGTCGCCATGTTGGTATCGGGGTTTTTCTATCGGTGTGTGCCCATGTTGCTAATATCGGGGCGTGGTCAGACGGTGTGTGTGCTTTAATATTAATCCCTGTGAAATCTCTCAAGGACTCAATGCCCGTGAATAAGTAATCTATTTGTGTTAATATCCTGTGGGGTGCACTATGTGTTTATCCTCTCCTGCCTCTGTGTACCTGTTTCCAGATGTCCACCAGCTGCAGTCGGTCGAGGGCCTTGTATTGCTCCTTTGCAGGGGGTACTGGCTTCCTATGTTTGTCACCCGACCTATCAAGGAGCGGGTTCAGGATACAGTGAAATCTCCCACCCAAATGAACGTTCCGTCTCTGTATTGGGCCACTTTGGGTGCTAATTTCCTGACAAATTCCGTCGCATCATGATTCGGAGCGTAAGTATTAATCAAGTATATCTCTCTACTTTCCAGCATACCATGGACCAGCACTAGTCTACCCTCGAGATCTGTTTCTTGCTTTATTAGCTGAAAGGGTACCCCTGGGGCAATCCATATTAACACTCCCCTTGCATAGTTTGATTATGTAGCGCTGTACACCTGCCCTCCCCATTTCTTGTCCACTTTGGCCTGTTTCTCTGATGTTAAATATGTCTCTTGCAGCATTGCTATCTTGACCTTCATTTTGTTTAACCAGGCATAAACTCTGAGCCTCTTGACATAAGCCTTAAGTCCCCTCACATTCCAGGTTGCTATTGTTAGCTCATCTGGGCCCATGTGCACATTGTCTTTTCCGGCTCTGTTGTCCCATAGCCTTGATCCTGCCTACTGCCCTATACCTTCCCCTTTCGGCCATCACTTGAGACCCTCCGTTTTCCTCAGGGCCCGTCTCCCCACTATATCTGAGGTTGTTCCCCTAAGTTTGTTGCTGTGTGTCCTTCCAGTCGCTTTTCGCTCGAATTCTTGTGTTATCTCTTATGTTGGTCCATCAGCTACCAGTGCCGTTTGCCAACCACTCACACAAGTCAATAACCAAAATGAAAACTGCAAATCAAACGCCCACCCACCCTCCCCCTGTTCAGGCCTGGCCGCTTCTCTTGCCATGCTCGCCGCAGCGTGATGCCTCTAAACTGGCATCTGAACTAGAGCGCTTGCTCTTGGGGTACTGCTTTTCTTGGCCATCATGGCTGGATTGGAGCCAGTCGCTCCTTCATACCATCCATCTGGCTTGATTGAATTACTGAATGCTTGACGTCTTTACTCCTGGTGATCCACACTCTTCCTCATCTGGGACAATTCTCGTTGTTATTAGCATACCTCTGCCTTTGTTGTGGGATGCCTTGCTCGTCCATCCATGCGTGAGCCTCTTCAGTCGAGTCAAAGAAGCATGATTTTCCTTGGTGTGGGAGCATGTAGCACACACTTGCCGCTCTGAGGCGTTCTTGTGTTGAACCGAACTTCACTCTCTGTTTTTTGACCATGACTTTATAGTCCTGGTATATGGTGATCCTGGAGGAGTTCCTGGTGATCGTTCCTCCTTCCCTTGAGAATGTCAATATCTTCTCCCTGTCTCTAAAGTTCATGATCTTGGCGATCATTGCTCTTGGGGGGGGCACCAGGCTGGTATCTGGCTCTGTGTGCTCTCTCTACCACGAAACCCTGGGACAATGTTCCGGCTCCGATCTCTTGGAGCATCATGATTTCGATGTACTCCGTGGGGTCTCTGCTTTCTTTGCCCTCCGGATGCCCCATTATACGAATATTGTTCCTCTGTGCTCTCCCTTCCGTGTCCTCCGCTCTAAGTTCAAGGATCTTGACTCTCTGCAGCACTTCCGACATTTGTGTCTGTGTGACGGCGACATCAGTGGTGTTTTGTTGCACTTGCTGTTCCGTTGTCGTTACTCTATCCACCAGGTTCCGTGCATCCTGGTGGAGGAGGCCCACATCTACCATGACTGTGTCTAGTTTGTTTTCTAGGGATGCCTTTAGGGCACCTATTGCTGTGTCCATTTTAGTTTCGAAGGACGCTTTCAGGGCAGCGATTGCTTCTAGGATCAGTCATTCATTTACACTTTCTGCTTGGTGCGGGCCATTTGTTGCAGCCATCGCGGTGTTTGACTAGGCCATCTGCTTGTTCCCAGATGCCTTGGTGAAAGTGTCTATGCTGACTTGTTTGGTTTTCCCTTCTGTTTTCCTGTTTGTCATTATCACTGTGCAGGCGTGAGGTGCTGTTTCCTCCTGCCGCTCCTCCCGTTGGGCCCGCCACCTGGGTCTGCGTGGGGCCAGCTTCTGCATTGCGTGATGCTTAGTGGCTCCGGGGCCGTCCGTACCCCAACTCAATTCAGCTCTCGGGTCCCCAGGCCTGCTTCTCCTGATTTTCGGGGTGCGGATCTCCCCGCTCCTCAGCCCGCTGTGTTCCCACCTATTTACAGGATCACCTTGCCATAGAAGTTATACCAATCTAATTTGTGTTGTACTGTCCTTATCAGTGTGCTTACCCTCACTCATGCATGTTTGGATCCTGGGCCGGCCCTTTTGTGCACTTGGACATGCGCCTTGGTCAATGATTCTTCCCTTAGTATGGGCTTCTCACAGATCCCTGCCGTTATTTGCCTGTGTTCGGTGGGTGGGTGATGGTCTCAGGCCGTCTTTTTACTGTCTCTCTGTTGGGCCTAGCTGTTGGGAAATCCACTCCCCTTCAGTTCCCCTGGAGGATCTTTATCATGGGCCTCCTCATGTGCTGCTGACACTTCGCCCCCTGTTCTCTTGTAATCTGGTGTATAGTATTCCCCCACTTTGTATGGTCTCTCGCACTGTTGTACGCCCTCATCCGCTAGATGTTGCCTAGCCTTTTTGCTTGGCAGTGTACGTTCATCTCTGCACCTTCTTCCCTGAGGAATATGGATCATAGCGTAATGTCACATTGGGGGTTGGCCTTCGCCTTGGATCCGTTTGGTGGCCTTCACTCTCCTTGTTGAACCCCTGTCCCCCAAGGTCTTCGGCGTTACCCCTCCCCTCTGTCCGGGAGTTCACAGGGCCAGCTGATTGCGGCTTCTCTCCAGAGCTTATTCCCACAGGGTGGGTACCAGCACCGCTCTCCTCAGAGCCGCTCGCCGGTCTCAGTCTCACCTCTGGGCCTGTCCAAACTCCATTCCGCCAGCTGGTCCCCCGGAGGTGGAGTGGCTCTGTCGATCGGGGGCGGAAGGGGGAGAGTGCAGCGGCTCCGCTTCACTCACTTCGAGTCTGCTATGCGGCTCGGGGGCGTCCTGCCCTGGATGTCCCTCTGGGCGCACAACCTCGCCGCCGGACCCGCAAGTTCTCTGGCTCTTGTCGCACGGCAGTCTTTGTGTCGGCCCCCTGGGCTCCTCTCCCGCGGTCTGTTTTCAGCGGTCTGGCTGTTCCTCCCCGCTCCTTCAGAGGATGTCTGTTGTCGTGCTGGGTGGGTGTCTAGCTCCGACCAACAGTCTTCCGCCTATGCTCTTCGCCTTCCCGATGATCACACGCTGGGGTTTCCTTCAGCGGTTTGGGTTACTCGCGCCCGCCATTTTGTTGCGTGCCGCCAGAGTCTTTATCAGCTGTTTTGTAAATCACTGCTCCGATTATGCTTGGTAAGCTCACCAAGTGATCAACAGATGTTCCGACGTCTGTTGCTTTACTTTTGACTTTGTTTTAAGTTGAAATATGCCAGTTTGGCAGGATCTTATTCAGGATCAGGTAGGGGTTTCCCAGCATTCCCTGCTACCGCATGGCCGCCAACGGAACACATGCATCCTTTTGTTTGTTCACACTAAAAAAGCAATGTCCCCCATAGTGTGACACTTTGAATATGGAAGGCTGCGTTTATTTCTTTAAATGCAGCACCTAAGTTCCTGCAGTGACTGTTTAATGTTGTCAAGGCATGATTCATCTAGTTCTGTTTCTTGGATGTATTTGTCACATGCTGTGCGAAGTGTGGCTTTCTTTTCTTACATACAATGATCGGGGCAGATTTATTTAAGCATGGGCGTGAGGGAAAAACAGCATTTAGCCAAACATTTGGTGGCACTTCCCATGGCCAATGACGTTGTAGGATTGTAAAGACCAAAACGATGATGCATATTCATAGGTAACTTAGTTAGCATTGGTCTATCGTGAATTGGCCAAGCACTAGCATTTTCTTTTAAGAATGCAACTCAATCCATGAGCTGATAGGTTGCTTTGATGAGGAAAAGTTTACACTGTGGGATATGGAGAGTAGTAAACCCATGACCATTTCTCGATGAAAGCTGCATCTGTAACCTAGCCTGGCAGTGGGCGGGGTTCCAAGGATAATTTTGAGGTGAAAGATTGTTACTCCCTGCCTATGGAAGTTGGAAGAAAAATGACTTCTTTAGGCAGTACACAAATGAGTCCTCATTATCAATGGAGGATATTTTTAGGTAAATAAAAATACATTTCCTTTTTTTAAAAACAGTTATTTTTGTTTGCTCCCTTCACCACCATTACATATGCTTTTGAAAATGTGAGTAATTTGTTGAGGACTTCCTGGAATTTCTAATAATCATAGTAGGGAAATAACAGATTACTAACTGTATTTGTCCAAACTGCTTAGTTCTGCAGCTCTTCCATAGCAAGAAAGGGACAGGCCAAGCCTTTGTCTCCAATGATCTAATCTGCTTCAAGAAGCTCCCATTCGTGATCTACATTGTAATTATTTTAAAAAAGGAAACTTTTGAGGACCATCATAACCTCTCTCAAAATTTCTAATGCCCTTTAATGTTGGCTAATGTAACTTCCTCAGCCTGCCTAAAGTAGAGTTCCCTAAGGGGCAGGCATCCTCTCTTTGACCCATATGGGGCTCTTTGCATAGTTATCAAAAAACAAAAATGACATCGGTATTACATAACATGGTGATTCTGAACTGGGTGCCGTTAAGCCTTGCAGTGCTCCACATTGTTCTAAGGTAAGGGCTTCTGGCGCAGGGGGGTAATGATTTTCCCAGGAATACCCAGTGTGTGCAGGGGTATTTTGGGGCGGGGCAATCTTGATCAGTGCCTAAATCCCCAGCTTAGTCAACAGAACACATCTTTTCCCCGAAGAAGCAAACAGACAATTTCTCAGCAGAGTCTACCACTGACGGGTCTTTAGGACTGGGGAATGCCTGATTGTCATGTCCCTGAAGGTGCCTCACTACTGTCTAAACTTTCCATACTATCCACTCAGTCTCTGTCTAGAAAAGTTAAAATCAGTGAGTGTGTAAGAACAATTAGCACCCGCCAGGGGAAAATTATGCTTGTAACAAGCAAGTCCCTTCCCCCGTTCCATGGTAGCCATCTTCTTTGTTTACTTTTTTTTACTCTTTTGGATGGCCGCCATGGAAAGGGAGAATGGACTACGAATCCCGCTCCATGCAACCATATTTTTCTTTTCTTTTCTTTTCTTTTTTCAGTTGCTAAATGCTGAGCTTCTGACGACCAGTTCCGGAAGCACCTCAAGACCTTCCTCTTTGCTTCTGCTTTCTCTCTTCCTCTCCCCTGCTGAGCTCCTGACTGAAACTGCACTGGTCTCCTGGCTACCCTTTGATCTCGAGCCCAGGTCCCATCCCCCGCCAGCTGCACACCTGCACTACCTCCCGGGCAACCCCTGTTCTTGGGGGCTGTTTCTGTATCTCTACAGACCCTTCAGCTCTTGACACTTGATGTTTGCACTTACCCCGGCACTTTCCACTAGCTGGCCACACTTTACCTATTGTTTTTATTTATTCTTCACTGTTGATCCTATGTATTGCACTGCCCCCTGGCACTTTCCTTTTCCCTCCTCCCCTGCACTTGCCCGATCTCAATGTCACCTGGCCTAGTAAGATCTTTGTCTTCCCTCTGTTCCCCCTACCTTGCTTCGTCGCGCCTTGAAACACTTGTGTATAGGTGCGTTATAAATGCCATATCATATATCATATCATATATCATAACTGAAAAAAGAAGCTATTAGTACCCCAGTCTAACGGGCAGCGGTACTAATGGCAACAAGCACCTCTCTGGGGGGCCATTCCCGCTTCCGGTAATGCCCCAGTTCCCATAGTTACAGGCCCAAGAGAACCGACGGCGTTAATGGCCCCTAAACTCGGTGCTTTTTTAATGCAGAACATTTCTTGGGTATGGGTGCCTGCATGCAACAGGAGGATGTAATCGTGGAAGACATAATGGAAAAGCTGGGGATTAGTCATGCATCAATTGCACATGCAGCAGGCCTGGCTGTGACCTAGCAGAGGTCTGTTTTGTATTTTATTTATTTGTAAGGCTTCTATTGGTATTGGCTGGTATTTATCCCATTTATAAGCCTATCCAATGATGGCCAATCTGGAAACTGCAGTGCAGGAAGGTAAAAAGATTTACTTAAGTTTCCAAAATGTGGTCGGTGAGGAGGTCAGGATTGGAACACAGTTTACTTGAAATCAGTCACCAGTGTTGTTGCTAAGCCATTTCTGCTTGCCAGTAGAGATTGCCGGATTATAGGGAAAGCAGATACATTGTACAACTTCTCTACCTCTGAATAACTGATAGGGTGCGGGCAAAGGCAGTGACAGAGGGTGCCCAAAGCCTTTACATACGATTTGTGAAGCCAGTTCCTAAACAACTGAAAGTCGATAAGCGAGAGCAAGTGGAGCGCTTCAGGGCACATTTGCAACTTGGATTTAATGAAACTGATGGGTTCCAGCCAATGTTCCCTTTAATTATTTTCTTTAAATGTGGATGTTGTTGGTTTTGTGCGCACTTTATTTTCCATGTGCGCAACTGGCTAACGAGGTTGGCCCTGTAGTGAGCTCTCCTCTCGGAAAATTGTTTGGAGGTGAATCCCCACCCCCAACTCTGCAATTCTTTACAAATCAGTGTAAAAAGTACATCTTCCAAAGATATAGGCTAAAAAAGTTTTACATTTGGTTATTAAGAGAGCTCCTCAAACAGTCCAAAACTTCAAGATCTACCACAGTACCTAGCAAATGTACTCCTAGATATCGAAAAGTGTCTATGCACAAAACCTTCTGTGCTCAGTATAGTTTTAGTTGTGGCTATTAATTTGTTCCCAATGCTCAGAGACAATGCAGAACTTGTTGTAGGCCATTGGAAGAAAACACTCATGTGTATTACAAAAACAAAAATTGCTTATCACAACTGATGTGGCTGGCCAAAAATTGAGACCTGATACATTATTTGCAAGATGAAAGGTGGCAGCTAAAGGGAGTGTGCCAGAAAACATGAAAATAAGGTTATGCCCCACTTTAATGAAGTAATTCACGGTATCCAGGTGAACATGTGTACCAGGATGATAATTGCATGGGATTAACTACACCACAGAGTATGATGATCAAAATTCCTGTGCCACTGCTTACCATCAACATTACATGGTCCTGTGAACAGAGCGGTGTCAACGCCTACTCAAACCATCCCTACAGATAAGAGGCATACATACCATGGAATCTTTCTCTAAGAACATGAACATTTTCACAACAAAAAATGAGGGAGTACAAAATAAGCCTAAAACAAATGGCAAGCAATAAACAAATCGGAGCCTAACCCCTGCTCATTTCCACAAAGTTCTACTGATATTTTCAAATCAGTGACTGACTAGCAAAGTAGTACCATAGGAAGGACCAGAAACATCATATTACAACAAACGTTAGAGACATTTAAAAAGAAATGTAGCCCTTCATATCTCCTTTGCTGCGCAAAAACAAAAGAGCAGACTGTAACTGGAGAAAATCACAGACCAATGCTCACGCCTAAAAAATATCTTCCCAACTATTGAAGTGCACTATTTTTTTTAATGCAGACTATGTTTGCGCCCACCATTATTTACAGGGTGTACAGAATTTTAACTACAATGCGGTTAATACTAAATCCAATTGAGGATTGATGACTGCCAAGAGATGGCAGGCTTATAACTGTTATAATACTTAGAGTATATAAACATACTTTTTTGAGATACAATAATTAACAGATAACACTGCATTCAAATTTTACCTGTTCGGGTTAACAGAGTTAACCTGAACCAAAGGTGTGAAGCGTGAAAAAATATCAGTAGACCTATATAGAATGCATCTTGTGCAAAAAGTTATATTTGCTTCCTTACCCTTTTCTGCCGAACCTTTGCACACACCACAGTTAAGTAAACCTCTCCCTTAGAGGGCAAGCTATAGAGGAGACCAATATAATATACTAATAGGATATTAGAAGTCAACACACTACTTTTTATATCCGTATATGCAAGCCAATTAAAAGCTGCATTCAAACATCAAAAAGGCCCAATTCAGAATAGGGTCCAAGTCATGGAAGAAGGCTTTTGAGGAAATGAAACACGATTTCTTCATTCTTGCCACACAGCTGCAAGTGTACATGGGTATTCACTTTTTAAACATATGATTTAATTGCAGATTAATGGGGCAGATGATGTTGGCTGAATTTACCTTTGAAATGAGAGCATTATATACGAATTGTGGGGAACAGCCACATATTTAAGCATACTTGAATGTAACTTGTAAACGTGGAAGACTTCGGATTCCTCCAATTCAAAAAGGATTTCGCCAAAAAACAGTATGTGCTTCTACAACTGCAGGAGAACGCTGAAAGGAAAAATGATCATGTTTGAATAACATGATCTAGAAAAAAAGCTGAGTGATAAATCTTTTCAAATTGCACTGTTATTTAAAACGTTGTTGTGTAGAGTCAACATTCCCTTGCAGGTGCTGCCATTACTTATATGCCTAATTCTGAGCTGGGGGAGGCCCCTGTGGGATCAAAGAAATGAAGAAGGCAGTGATAAACGTCCACGCTGAAGGTAGAAGTCCAGGCTGTTGCTCAGTCCGAGTTTCCTCTGCTGCATCTTCTCCACTCTCATCATCAAGTCCATCGTCCATTAGGCGTTCCACCTCATGAAACTCTGGGTTATTTACATTTTGCAAGTCATTGTTCAAATTGGCATCCTGGTTAGCTGAATGGACACCAAAGCGACGGAAGGAAGAGTAAAAGTACACAATACTGGTAGCTCTGGTAAAAGTGTACATCCAGTTTAGCCAATCTCGGTTGAAGCCCTCTTCATTCATCACTGGTCCTCCCTGTGCATTCATTTGAACATTTTGGTTTACTGGCCTGTTCTCCTGTAGCGCTAAGTTTGGAGCTGCTGCTTGTTCATTCTGGATAACAACTTCCGACTGAACTGGTGAAGAGCTACAGGTGACGTTTGTTGATGGTTCGATGCTGACAGCATAAATGGCAGCTGCATGATATTGCAAGTAGCACTGACGTGCGCACATGTGTTGCAACCAAAGTAAGTGAACTGGATGGATTGCAGGGTACTGTGGAAGTCCAACTGGAGTGCCATGTTGAGAAAACTGCCTGCTGACAGATCCTTGCGTAAAGTAAAATGTTGCTGGATTCTGCACATTGCTAGGTTGTACTGGTGGATGATTACAGGCCCTGAAGACTTCAGAAGTAGCATTGATGGTTGCAGATGTTGAAGCGGTTGTTGATCCCAAATGTTCAACATTTGAACTACTGAGGTCACTTGATGTTCCAACGAGTTCTGTATTTGAATTGGATTTAGGAAAGCTAGGTGGAGTCCGATTAGAGCACACAAGATGCACCATATGATATTCGTCTTGTTTTTGGAGAACATCTTTCAGCCGGAGATGATCAAGAGGTAATTTACCAGAATACACAAGCCTTTGATCCTTTAAAGACGGCTTACTAGGATACACTTTAGAAAGATGATGTTTTAAGTTTTCAACAGTCCAGTCTAAAAAACAGTCAATTGTTTGATCATCATGTTTCTGACTGGGTGATTTTAATGACCAGCCTAACTGGACTATCAATGAAACTCGTATCCATGTTGTTAAAGAAGTGTTTTCAGTAAAGTACGTAAACCCACAGAATTAAAATAGACTTGCTTTTAGGTGGTGCCAGGGTTGGTGGAAAAACAAATCTACTTATTCATCCATTTGTAGATTTGGTGGGTAGCAATCCATTGTCAATGTGGGACACCTTCCTACAGCTTACAAGCCAAAAAGGGAGTGACTGCCCATTCAGCAGCTGGTGTTGCCCATTCATGAGTCTTGAATCAACCTGCCGCCTCGCCCCCCCTGCCCCCCAGATTCTGTACTGAGCTGCATGCTATCCAAAAGGAATTTTAAGGGAAAATAACATCTATTAATAAATCTTTTGGCAAAGCTGATAACTTTTTTTACTCCCTAAAGGATCATTTGATTCCAAGTAGGATGTAAATCTGGTCAGTCCCCTGCTTGTAACCCTTACATAGGAAGTGAAATGACTGAGCGCATAATATAGACTATAGTTGCTTTCCCCACCCTTCCTGGCTCCAGCCTAGATGAACTTCAGTAACAACCTTACTGAAGTTTTTTATGGACCTCCTTTGAAGAAAATCACAAAGATTTGGCTTTTAGGTTCATAGCAGCAATGTTCAGAGGTACAACAGATGGAGTGTTTTCCTCTGTAACCAGGGGTTCCTTTTCTGCAATTCATTGCTATCAGTTAAAGATGAATAAGGATGCTGGAGGCACTAAACACAGAAAACATGGAAATTGAAACGCTCCAACTACTGAGCAGGGTAAAAACAGAAGGTGCATGTTCCTAGACTGTTACTAGAGTTTACTATCCTTTATGCAAATAAACACATTTCCTTTACTGTACTGCCCAAACATTTGACTTGGCTTTTTAAAAGTTGCTGATTAGTTCTTCACCCCGCAGGAGGGTTCTCCTGTGCCCATCTGACCTCATCCCTGGATCCTGTGCTGGCCTCCAATAGTAGTTGACCGAGCTCTATAAAAAGTGAGGTATTGTAGCAGTAAACACTTACTGGGATATTTGCATACCCACAATACTCTGCAAGCAAAATATATTTAACGCCTCACCATGATATTATGGGCATTTTAAGAAAATGTCATGAACATGCATACAGTTATTTTGCAGTGCAAACCATATTGTTTGCAACATCCTCGAATATAGCATTATACAAGGGCTCAGTGAAACGCTTTTTGTATAGCACCCTAGCATTTGTTAAGGTCTATGCCCAATGGAACTCTGAAATTCTGGAACGCATGTAGGCTGTGTGAAAAGCAATGTAGCACTTTGACTATTCATTGCCCTAATCCTATTTGTAAGTAGTACCAGGCATATATAATACCCATAATGCCTTGTACAGCACATAGATGATATTCCAGTACACCACATAGATGATATTCCAATGTTACTCTCCACTTAAAGAGTAACATTAGTAATGCTAAAGTAGAAGAGGGTATGCCCAGACGTTGGTCCCTTGCTCGCTGCACCGTAGGGAACCAAGCTGCACCTCACTGATGAGCGCTAACAAGGCCGAATCCTGTCTGTGGTTACTTGTGTATCCATGCAGAGGGGACCTGGCCTAGCAGTTTGGGCTGGGCTGCTCCCATTGGTGGCAGTACCCGACTGATTTGCATATGGCTAGACCCTTTTTGCAATGACACAGACAGGCTGATAAATGGTGGTGTGGATGGTTGCCTAGAGCCATGCCATTGGCCCAGATTAATTCTAAACCTTCCACCCTTCACTTTTTTGGTTAAAGTAGAAGAGGCGGAGTATATTTGCCTACTCAAAATCCTTACAGTGGAAATTAATACTGGTGTTTCCGCTTCAAGCGCCAAGTCACATATGTACAAAGGATATGAATCATGGTATGAGATTACACAACCAAGTAGCCTGCTTACTTACAGTCAGTATCCGATATTTGAGTAGATAATTGGGTTACATAGTGTGGGTGATGCTTTTGCTATGGTACTATTGGCTATGGACATTCTGGTATTTGAACGTTAGTCATATTACAACCAACATAGAACTGCTGTGGCTTGTGCCTTTTTACTCCTTGAGAAGGTGGGAATTGTCTGTGTGCGCTGCTAAAGCTCTTCTGAGTGTAACCAGGGGTGGGTGGGGCGGGAAGCTGGGCACGCGCACAGCTTAGAGGGAACATTGGTTCCAGCATGCAGCACCACGCTCCTGAACATGAAAATGCCATAAAGAACATGGACTGTAATCATACACGAAATGTACATCTCAGTGGAATGCACAGTCGCTTGCTTTTTGCAATAACGACCGGTCAACTCGGGTTCATTTTATTGCCATTAATGTATTGTTACGTTTGCGTGTCCATTTTTGTGTGGATAGCTAACATTTCTGCATCACATTTAGCCCGCATAACTAGCAAAACCAAAACCCTAGTAGGAAAGTAGGAACCTTTCCCCCCATACCAGTGCTAACTGCAAGCTCTTGACTGCTCTTTCAACAATTTGAAGGTGCGCTTTCTGCAGTGCAAGGCTTGGCATTAAATTGAATTCCCATGTTGCGAATCGCCAACAATGTTCCTGCATCTTAAGGAGAGCAGGGGGGATTTGTTAACGTGCTTCGATGTAGACGCTAACATGAGGTAGGGTTTTACACTGACATGGCATTTTAACTTTTAGCTACTAAGCGGTGCTTTAGTGCCACTTATGAGCCAAGACTAATTAATTGGAGTGCAACTCGGATGGAGATGAGATGTGAGGAGGGGTCACACAACCTGTGGGAATTGTTTGATAAGTTACTCATCCATTGACGGCACATGGCCATGCAAGTTTCTATGGCCATTCCAACCCACTACCTACAGCGCACCACCAAAACACGCCCTTCTGGGTTCTCTTTGAGGTAGCCCTGTGATGCAGTAGCATTAAACCTTCTGCCATATAGTGGCTGCAAGGGTTATTTGTAAGCACTAGTCTGAGCATGAGCGGCCTAACTGCTGTTGTAAATGAGCTTCTGGTGTCATGAAAAGTTTTAATCAAGTGGACCTTCAGCCACTTCATTTATAAGAAATATGTTTCCTCCAATCTGTTTCTTGCATTGAACCCTGATACAACGAGCACTGGCTAAGCCAACCATTTTGTCTCCAGTGTGGGCATTAGATGGAGATTTACCATAACCTGGGCATTTGTCCATTATTATGCCAACATACATTACCTTTTCTCATTCCTCCTAGCCCCTTTCTTTTCCCACAAGTAAGGTGCAGAATGAGACCTGTCGTCTTTTTGGCATAAAAAGGCAGCAGATTTATTTTCACACATAATAAAAAACACAGCAAACAATTGTGAAAATAGTTCTGAAGGTGCAGTGACTGCTCCATGTCCAAAACCTGCTTCCCCCTTTTCCCAACAAAGTCCATAGTAGGCTCAACTCCCCCAACCCTTCGTTTCTGGGCCCTGCCTGCCCCTGCAGGTGCTCCTGGGCTGAGAGAGCGCTGTTTATTCGGGGGAAGCTGAGTCCTCATTGCTACCACCAGACGCCCCCACCGCTTAGGCTCCAAAGAGGTCCGAGAAGAGTGAAGACTCTTCCGGCTTTGCAATGGCTCATTCAGAGTCTGTCTCTTGTCACTGGTCGCCAAAACACTGCCACGCAGAAGGTGGGTTACCGCCCAGCGCACCTCCCCCTTCCCTTTCTCATAGTTCCAGGAGCTTTGTGCACACATTCCAATAAAAAGGCTCCATCCCAGTTACCGACAAGTACACTCCATCCTTCAAATAATACTCAAGAGATTTCAAATTGATCAAGCCATGCCTGATCTGGGGAAAACCTCTGCAGAATTTTGCCATTGCGCAATTCAATTTCCTTCTCGACTTCCCCACCGCTGAGTGACTCTCGGCACCCCTCCATTCCTGCCTTGGAATGATTTCCGACCACATAATCTCGGTCTCTCCCAGCTGAACTGACAACTCCTGTAAAGAAAACCTCATCTCCCTCAATGTGCCCATCTCATCCAGGGCACCCCGTGCCACTATATCCGGTATTCACCAGCGGTCAGCTCCTCCTGCTTGGCCGTCCAGCTTGCCCCAGCCCTTGGCACAAAGGAATGCCCTACAACCCAGATGGACCGCATCCTCCTCCATGCCGCCGCAACTAGGAAGGAGATGAGAAGGAAGCGGTTAACGCTACATTTTTTCAGGCCTGATGTATCTCCTGAAACACCCTGATTTCCACCCATCTATTTGCTTGATCGCGTCTGACCCCAGGCCCATTTCTGCTGCTTTTGTTCCTGCCTCTATCCTGAAGGAGTGAGTCCCAAACACCCTTTCCATCAACCCAATCTTCACCAGTGCCATGTCCATGACACTCCGGAATTGGAAACGGCTCGGGGCTGACCCATCACTGTGCAAGAGAAGGGGGAACCCCTTACCGCTAAGCACCCTCTGCCGGAGATACGCAGCAACGCATCCCACCGGGCACACTGTGCTCCCTTGCGTGCCAAGAAGTGTAACAGTCCTCACCTTCCCCTTCTGATTGGTCTTGGACCTTCTCAGCAAAATGCTTAACCGACCTTCTGTTAAGTGAACGTCTCATAGCCTCAAAAACCCAGAGCCCTGCCGTCCCTATTCTCCCGCACCAGTTCACTCACTCTGAATGCCCCAAAGAAAGCAAACGTGAAGGCCGTCGTGAACAACACTCTCTCCGACTCATTGTCACACCCCCCCCCCCAGGCATTCAATCAGACTGTGCAATTTTACCACATCACTGGGACGCCTTGTGTCTTGGCTTCCTCTCGGCCAGTTTAGCCCAACCTCTCATTGCCATCACAATGTTATGCTCTTTCGTGGGATCTGTTCTGCCCCCCAACTTGTAATAGTGGGCTATTGCTGCCAGGTGATAGGCCATCCACGACCTAGTTCTCCCAGACTGCCAACACCATCCCACAAGGGCCGGTACTGGTGAATCTCTCTGCCCTTCTGCCAACACCTCGTTCTGGAAGGCCAAGAACTGCTGGTGTGTTATGGATTAAGGAACTCTGATCCCCCCCCAATCATGCCCCACCACTGTGCCTTGAATGGAGTCATCGTTCTGCTTGCTTCTGGACAGCTCCCCCGGAATTTCTCCCACTGTAAACGAGAGAGAGTCAGCGGCCACGTTTTTCACTCCTGGAATATGTTGTGCCCTCACCTCAGTGTACAATATCAGCAGGCTTTATGTGAGCTTCCTAAGCAGTTTCAGAACCCTGTAATTGCTGGACGTCCCCTGATTGATGATCTGAACCACTGCCAAGTTGTCTGACCAGAGCAACACCTTTCTGTTCCTCAACTGGCCACCCCACATCTTAAATGCAACCACGATGGGGAACAGCTCTAGCAGAGTGATGTCCCTAGTAATCCCCGCCTGATGCCATGTTGCAGGCCAAACCTGGCCACACCACTCGCTCCCCAAAATGGCCCCGAATCCATGGGAACCTGATGAATCAGTAAACCGTTTGAGCCCTTTTCCCACTGGCCAACTCCTCTCTCCATAGCAACACCCCATTAAAGTCATCCAAAAACCCATCCCACATTCTGAGATCCGCTTTAACATCCGACCCTAGTCGGATATGCTGTGACGCATGCTGTAAACCCACTGTTTTAAGCTCAATGCTGCTAGCGAACACCTTACCAGCCGGGATGACTTTACCCGCAAAATTGAGGTTACCCGCCAATGATTGAAGCTCCCTCAGGGTGGCCTTACTCCTGCCCCTCAAAACCTTGATTGTTTCCTTCAATTCCAGAACTTTCTCGCTAGGCAGCTTGCACTCCCGGGAGACTGAATCAATCTCGATCCCTAGAAAGGTCAGGGTCGTGACCGGGCCCACTGTCTTCCCCCTGGCTAGCGCGACCCCCATTTCCTCCATCAATCGTTGAAATGTGCTCATCATTGATCGGCACTCCCCCGTTCCCTCTTTCCCAATAAACTAAAATCCCTGTGCTTCAAAGCAAATTCCAGAAAGGTGCTAAAGTTTTCAAAGTATGCACACGAAATAGCACAACCCATTGGCAAACACTTGTCAAAGAAGTAATCATCTCGTACCTTGGAGCCCAGCAAATGGTAACTCTCCTTGTGGATTGGCAATAACCTGAAGGCTGACTCTGTCAGCCTTCCCCATAAGAGCTCCTCTCCCTGTGGACTTCACCATTTCTACTGCATCATCAAAGGATGCATAGTGAACCCTGCACAGCTCCACAGATATGCCATCATTTACAGATTCCCCCGATGCCCCCCGAGAAGGAAAGGTGCTGTATTAACCGATACTGCACCTCCTCCTTCTTTGGAACCAGACCTAAAGGTGATGCCACAAAATTCTCCAGCGGTGGCGTGGTGAAAGGGCCCACAACTCTCCCGAGTTTGCTTTCTTTTTCAACCTTTTGTCCCAACACCTCCGGCAGCCCCAATGTTAACTTCAAATTGTTGGCCTCTCTGCCAACCTTAGCCCCAGTGAAAGGAATCCTGAACGCCCTCCTAAAACCTTCCCAGAGATTTTTAGCATCAATACTGTTGTGGTACACGTTTAGAAAAGGAATTGATGCATGCAATTGAACTGGTGTGGGTAAATGGCTTTTAATCACACTTTGCTTTATCCTTGGGTTTGGCACTGCTTCGCTGCTTCCCTTCACCTGAAGAGGAGCTGCGCTCCCCTAAGCTTTTGCCCTTGGCGTGCTTTATTCTACAAGCTTTGCCGAAGGTACAGTTCCCTTCTGCAAACCTCCAGCATTCAGGCTGCTCCCCCTGGAAGCTGGAACGGTTGTTCCAGGAGGAGTTTCCTACTTCCGGTGCAAGTAAGACCCTCTGTTTTTAAAGTAATGCAGTTTCTCTCCTTGATCCTTGTCCCCAGATTCCCTGGCAGGTACCATTTTGTCGATGTACCCACCCACATCCACTTCATCCCAAGACATTGCGGGCCAGACCTGCATCTTAAACCTAAAGCCCCTGTCAATATTCAGCTATCCATCAGTGCCATACTTCAGATACAGGTTGTGAATTAACTGCTCATATGCAATCATTGCCGGTGCATCATGCAGAAATTTCTCTATCATAATGGATGTATACGTCCTAAAGGCTCTCAGCCAGTTGTGGATAGTAGCCTCCACCTTTGATCTCTCCCTGTCCTTCTTTTGCCTCTCCTTCTCAGATAACTCCCTTAACCCTTCCCCCTCGGGTTCCATTCCTACCAGATCCAGGATTTCCCAAACATTTTTTTGCCATACCCTCTCCTTATAGGCCCTTGGTATGTGCCACACCAAAGAATTCACTGCAACCCTAGCCGGGGCAAAACCTGGCATCGGCCTCCTGTACTGCGTGACATTCCCCACAACCCCGCCATGACCCCGGGAACCACTACCCCTTGTCCCCACCATGCTGGCCTTATCTCCTGCGGGCCTGCTGGTGGTGCATTAACCTGTGCCAGCTGCCCAACACCTCCCTCTGTGCCTGCACTGGTCAAGAAAAAGGCATGCTCTGCCCCAGAACCCAAGCCCCTTAACCCCAGGTTCTCCCCTTGATGGTGAACAGCCTCAGCATTTCTCCCCAATTGATTGAACACATTAACATTACCACATAACAACTGACCATTGCCACCATTCCCCATGCTTGCATGCACTGCATGAACATACCTTTTACCGCCTCCAAGGATGTGGGTCCCCCTGCTGCCATCGCCTGGTTGCCTACAGGAGCGCTGGGGGCACTGCCACGATTCCTTGGAGCCTCAGCAGGTACAGGCACTGTTGAGGCTACAGGCCCTCCTGCGCTCTCCCCCTTGCTTTAGCGCCAGCCGATCTGCGCTTCTTCGCAGCCTCAGCTTGCTGCTTGCTGGCCTTGGCCCGCTCGGTCATGTTCCTCATCCTCTTAGATGCCGGCTCCTCTTCCTGGCTCTGACCCTCTTCTTCCTCCTCTCCTTCCTCCATTTCCTGTATCTCCCACAAGGCCTCTCCGCTGGATGAGTTTGTAAACATCAGAGGAGAATCAGCTCTCTGGCTGGGACCGGCTGCATCACCCGCCATGTGTGAGGCTACCAGATTCATCCATCCTGGCCCATGCCTTGCAGCCGTCAACCGGGCATAGACGAGAAGGCCTCCAGGTCCTTCTGGGGGCAAGAAAACCCTGTAGCACCCTGCCCCTGCGTGGGCATCGCTGCTGCAGTTGCCTCCCTTCTCTGAGTTGACTCCTGATGCTTCTATGCAGTTTTCCACAAAGTTGCCCAAATCCTCAAACCTAGGCACATTCACTGCTTCTGCAGCAGCCTTACAGGTTGTCCTTGCAATGTTCAGCTTTGCTCCTGCACAAAACCCACAACTCCTCCTGCCTTCTGTACCTTTGATATCTTGCTGAGATTCACCTCATTGTGCAATAATTATACGCTGTTAACTACGACACTCCTTTACAAGTATGTCAGGCCGTTGCTTTTTCATCCTCTTAACAGCCCGGGTTCTTTCTTACGCTCCCCAGGATTGTTGGCGGCTAATACATGTCTTTCTCAAAAGTCACAACCCCGCTTTTCACCCTTCGCAGACCGGATCCACAATCTGTTACAAAGTCTTAGCCCCGCTTTTCACCCACCGCAGCCCGGATCCATGGTCCTTTCAAACCTGCAGAGGCACTGCGTTCGGTGTGGTTCTCCGGCTCCTCCTTGCACACTTGCTCACCTTCAACGTGCTCATGCACCCGCAAAGTCCAAAGTTGCACCGCCGCTGCTTCTCGTGCCTTGGAGCCACTCCGCTCCCTCCAAGCCGCTGCCTCTGACGCCGCTTCTATGTGGTGCTGGCCTCCTTCACCTGCGCACCGCGGCTCTTCCGAGGTCGGCGAACAGCTGGACTCTGTTGCTTCACAGACCACGCAACCAGTGGGCACTGGTACTCGGCGAACAGCTACTCCAGAAGAGAAAACAAAATCCACAAAGATCCTTCTCTGCAGCGGCGGGTGTCCTTCTGCTGCAGGGTGTAGATTCCCTGCAGCAGGCGGCCGCCGCTTATATGGGGCTTGCCCCGCCCTATCTTTTGTTTCACTTTCGGAGGCTTTCCATGCGCTTTGGCGTGCTTATACCTATCCCTCCACCTTAACCAGGGAGGAGGGTGCAGGAGGACCCTGCCCCAGTTATCGGGTGCCTCCTCCATCTTGATGGTTTTCTGTCGTCAACTTCAGGCATGTCATAACATGTCTAGGTACTTGCACCATGTTCCAGCAATTGGTATCTTATGACATGGTGGTGCCCTGATGGCAGTGCCTGGCAAATGTCTATCCCATGCCCGCACAAAAGCCAAAACTGTTGGATTTGCCAGAGCTTGTTTAAACCAGTATCACGATTTTCTGGGAGCAGTGTAGTGTTCATTGCCCCCAGACCATTTTTTTTTTTTGCATTTATATAGCGCTACGAACCCTCAGGCATCTGAGCGCCACTTATCACCCACGATGTGTGGTGCTCATTTATCGACCTTGGAAGGATGAAAGGCTGAGTTTCGAACCTGTGTCAGAAGGCTCTGCACAGATGTCGAAGTGAGCGTTCTACTCACTGTGCTATCAGACCGGCTGCGATGAAATTGCGATGCAACTATCACAAATGTCATGCCAGTGTTGTCCTTCTAAAGCACATTCACATTCTCATGCTGGTGTCTGCTTTGCCTCATGGAAAAGGATGAGGCTGGTTTTAGCAGAGCAGTAATGTCGTGGCTCCTACTTATAATCCAGAAATGTGCCATCCCTGTTTGAACAAAGTGTAGCTGCACTTAGAGACATTATCATTTTGCATCTAAGGAAATGCTGATGACTGCCTCAAAAATGCAATGCCGGTGTTTCTCCATGTCTATATTGGCAGCAAAGCTCCCCATTGACACGTTACATTGCTCCTGAAACTGGCGTATACCACGTACCATTGTCCCTAAATAACTCCATGCCACTCATCGCTATCATAACTACCACATGCGATGAATTACCCCATGGCATTCAGTTTTGTCCTGGACTGCACACCCCTCCAATTCACACATATTACATTGTTCGTCATATTGGGTTCCCCTGAGAGTCAGGAAACCGAAAGCTTATCTTCCTCTTTCTCACTGTCCCATTTCTTGACTCCTGCCCCTTCCTCCCCCGCCTTTCTGTACATCATAATACTGCCATGATCAATGTTTTCAGCACATTTTAATACTAATGACCCGGAGCATCCATGATAACCTCTATTTGCCCAGTTGATATGTATCCGGTATGAAACCGACCATTTGAGGCACTGGGAACGATCTGTACCGTGGCAGAAGTGGGGTGAGTCTGCATTGTACCCTGAAACGAAAGCAGCAGACAGTGCTGTGATCTCGGCCTATGCTAACCTCCCGCCCTGCAGGGTATGAACTACCTAGTCTGATCACAAATCCCTCCTCTTAGGCTTCTGTGCTGGGCTCCACCCTCAAGCTCTGCTGCCAGTGAGATTTCCTAAAAGTACCTTGTGTGCACAGTGGCAGAGCCAGGGTGGGGGGCACGGAGGGGGCAGTGGTAAGGTGTATGCTACTTCAGAAATACCATTTCCACCCTCCCCTTTATAGTGGCTCAGATATGATTGTAGGCCCAGTCTGGTGCCTCACTATTACGAACTTTAAAAGAATGACGGAGAAGGGAAAGCTAGGTCAGTCAAGCTTTTAGCACGTAAATATTTGCATACTCCAAATCCTGTGCAAAATCACTTACCTCGGTATTCTCTTCCACAAACAAATATAGCTGCACACATCACACATTTCTTCTGTGTCTCATAATTACACGTCCATGTGATTGATTTTTTTTTTTTTAAATACTCACATGATGAAGGTGCAGGAACAATTGTTGCACCCAGCACTCCATCCTCACCCACAGGAAATGTTGACAGAAAAACAGCTTGCTCTGTTATGCATTTTTGCACAGTTGTACCCATACGCCCCGTCCCCTTTCCTCCATCCTTGTGGGCGTCCCCCAACATGAGGAAGGTACCGGAAACATTGTCGGTGAAATATTGAGCTTCCTCTTTAAATTTATAAAATTTATTAAAGTGTAGCATGTGGGGCTGTGGCCTCAGGCTTGGGAATGCCCCACAGAGACCCCGCCCTCCGGCACCTCACCTCAGCCCTCTACTCCTATGTCCCGTCCCCTTTCCTCCATCCTGTATGGGTGTCCCTCTCGAGGGACGAGAACGAAACCTCTTTTCCACTAGAAAAATACTTTTCCCCTTTAAATGTATTGGCGCACGGCCCGGGGCGCACAGGCTCCCCTAACCCCACCCACCATTGCCACACTTCAGTTCCCTTTTCCATGTCGACTGGAACGGACCGCTCCACCAGCGCTCTTGGGTGAGGCCTTGCCTTGTAATTCCACGGGCTTCCCCAGTATTTTATCTAACTTTTCTCTTTTTATTGCAGACTTGGGAACACCGGCCCGACAGGCTTTAGCAAGTGTCCGTAGTGCAACAGTACCTTGCTGATAGCTTTTCCTCATGTGCTCTGTCTTTGATGCCTTGGTGAAGACCACAGTTGGGATGGATGCTCCGCGTGTGACTCCCTCACGCCCAGTTTGTTCAAGCATCGAGTCAAGCTTTGGAGGGAACTCTTCAACAGGACTCCTCCACAGAACATCAAGGACTATGTCCGGAGGAAGACACAGAAGACAGGTGCGTTGCTCTCCAAGGCACCCCGCAGAGGCGACTCCTTCCCGGTGAAGCCTTCTGACGGGAGAGGTCAATCTGGCTCTTACACCGGCTCACGGAGCACAGAGGCTCAAGAAGCTACCTCCCTCATGGCTGAGGGGGACAAGAGGCCTTCCGGTCCTGCAGCCAAGGGGTCTGTGAGCTGTATGACCACCGGGACCTGTCCTGAGGGGCATTGCCCTGATATCCGGTCCTTACCCGAGGGGGTGCCTTCATGCAGGGCCAGCACTACCGGCTGGGAGGCTGAGGGCTTACTGCCTACCGGGTGTACACCCGAGGTGCAGGGTAAGGCAGAGTCAGTGCTGTCGAGCATGCAGGCCAAGCCCGGGAACATGCCAGCTACAGGTCCACGTGTTCAAGGCGTGGACGAAATGGCATAGGCTCAAGATAAGATGGCTGTCACTCCCGAGCAACAAAGGCGGGAAGCCTCGTAGGTGGCCGCAGAGGCCCATCAAGCCAGCGATCCTCAAAGGAGAGGGTTGCCTCCTAGAACAGACTGGGCACCACTGATAACAATCACCTGGTCCACGTCTTATCCCAACATCCCGGGGTTCGGGTACAATATCCCCATGTACAGATAGGGGCTAGGCCGACAACTGGCACATTCAGCCCCTCCTCCTGTGCAAGACCGCTGACAGCCATCCTGTGAGGACAGGTTCTTTGATAAGTCCATGTCACTCATGTGCTCCCCTCAAATGGCACAATTCTCAGGAGCATTATTAAAGACATGTTGCAGCCGGCCTCCTCAGTGCAGCCCACGGCAACTCAACTCATGCCTCCTCCTGCTCCTCAGCTGCAGCAGCCCAGTGCAGAGGCTCCAGCAACAATGGTGCAGTCCCAGACCCCCACCACAGAGGAATCCCAGAGGCTCGCTGGCGCCCGCCCCAGGGACAGTGGACCAGCAGGATACAGACAAGGAGGAGCAGGATAAGCCCTCCTAAGCAAAAGCCTTTTATAACAGGATTGCAGGTTTGTCAGAATACCTGGGTATCCCCCAGCTACAACAGGAGCTCCCTGAAGCTGGAGTTCTGGCGGAGGTCCTGAGCATCAAGGCGGAGGCTCGGCCAGGCATCCCCCTACAAAAGGATGTGGAAGCTTTGGCCAAAAAGGGCTGGCTCAAGCCCCACTCCACATAACCTGTCAACAAAATGCTTGATGCTAGGTTCAGGCAAACTGAGCATACTACTCTCTACACACCTCAGCCCCTGTCATCAGTAATCGCTGCTGTGTCCATGTATGCTAAACCACAGGCTTCCTTGTCTAGTACTGCCACAACAGTGCCGTCCTCAACAAGGAAGAGAAGACCCTCGATTCATATAGCAAGAAGGTCTATTTACATATCGGACTACATCTCAGACAGGCCAACGCAGACGCTATCCTCGCTGCGGCTAATCAATCCCTAAGGATAAGCAAGCATCATTCAAGGCGGGTCTGGCAGAGGCGAAAATCATGGCCCAGGATATGATGGAGGACTCTGTGGGCCACATCAACACAGCTAATATAGAGCAATCGGTCTGGCAACAGACATGAGGCGCACTGCCTGGTTGGAGGCCACAAGGTTCAACCGGGATGTGCAGGACAGAATCCTTGATCTTCCATTTGAGGGGGGGTCTTTTCCTTGGGTTAGGAACTCATGGTGGCAACAGTAAAGACAGATACAAGTGATCACGATTCTAGGGTGTTTATTTAAACAGTATGCAGTGTGGAAAAATGCCTAATCTAAACCTAAATCGAAGATTTCCATCATAGATTTAGGTTTAGATTAGACATTTTTCCAAGCCTCAACCATCAAATGAAACATAAGGCAGTCCTTGTGGCGTCTTGTCAACATAAAGGGCCTATACTAAGAAAAAACTATTGCCAATCCTTACAACTAAATATAGAAGGAGTGTGGGATAAGGGTTTCGATAAAGAAAGAAGTGTTACAAATAATAAGTCAGGATGTGGTTGCCAGGGATCTCCCTTCCCTACATTTTGAGCATGGGACATGGCGGGTCTCCTGAGCACAGCACACACCTGAGCTCTCCCAGCACGAGCTGACTGTTTCGTATAAGATATCAGGGTCTTCAATGGTTAAGTCTCTTTTCAATAAGTCTCTTGCCTTTGAAGACCTGATGCTTTCCAAATAACAATTAAAAGTTTGTTTCCTTGTAACACTTAGGGTGATGATTTCTCACCCCTGGGTGCTCCTCTTCCAGGCTTGGATCACAAAACGGTTCCTATCGATATCGGGACCTTCTATGGTTTTTATTGCTTTCAAGGGCCTGATAGCTTCAGAAAATAACAAAAAAAAGTTACTTTTGGATTGTACTTGAGGTGATGATTCTTCACCCCTGGGGTTTCCTCTGCAGGGCTCGGACCCCTTTCGAATATCAGTCTCCTCCCCATCACTTGAGGTGATGATTCTTCACCCCTGGGGTTCCCTCTGCTGGGCTCGGACCCCTTTAGAATATCAGTCCCCTTCCCATCGGGTTCACTCGGCGTGTATTCGGAGACATTTTCCCTGCTTGCTTTCAGGTGTAGTCAGGGTGATGGCTTCTCACCCCTGGATTCTCCTCTGCTGGGCTCAGACCCCTCTCGACTGGTTGCCTCCCTCCGCCAGGTTCACTATGGCTTTCCTAGCATTCACAAATCTTAATGTGTTTTTAAACAGTTCTCAGTAGACATCCCTGTGCCGGGTACATGTTTTCAACACACAGTTTCTTAGGACTTTAGACGTCGCCCCTCTTTACTGGCATCCCTCTACTGGATTCACTCTTGCGACTTCACAATTCCTCTTCCTTTATCTTGATGTAGGATTCACTTCCCTTACGTTTTCAATAGATTGCTGGTCAAAGACTTTGAACTGTACAGGATTTTTGCTCCACCCCTGTATAACCACATTGACCTGTCTTGGCGGCTCTCTTACGACCTTCTATATCTGAAGTTTCAATCAACACGCGATCAACCAGAGTTTCTTGAGTCAACACCCCCATGGTGCCTACGGCCTTCTGGTATCTGAAGTTTCAATCAACGCGGGATCATCCAGAGTTTCTCGAGTCAGCACCCATGTGGTGCCGATCCCCTCTACAGCTGGTCTTCTCTTAACAATTTTACAGTTCTTTGATCTTTTCTCAAAATGCCACTTTGCGACTTTCATTCAATACAGTTCAGTTTCTTATCGGTTCTCCCCTCGACTCACCGGTTGTGATGAACCGCTTAGCTTTTCTTGTATCTGGAGTCAAGGACGGTGCAACGGTAGTATGTGTCTCTCTGCGTCCTGCTTATCACTGTAGGCGTGCTCTGTGTACCGTTGACATCTGCTGCAACACACGCTAGCTATTGTACTCGGTCTTACAATTCCTTCCACTGATGTTTCACGGGTCTGGGACGGACAGGGCAAGGTCGTTTATTTCCTTGTCACCCTTGATCCTCACCACCTTTGTTCTTCTCTTGATTTGCTGTGCTTGATTAGCTGTCTCGTCTTGCGGTCTGCCTTGCTTGTCCTGTGCTCTCGTGCTGTACCTTTTATCTCGTTGGGGAAAGGAAAGGACCGTCAGGTGTGTATGATTCTGGTCAATTGCCTGACTCTGCCTGGCCCTCGGGTTGGGAAATGTCTGGTAAATGGCTTTAGTGGTAGTCCGTTGTCTTTTGTGTCGGGGAAAAAGCATTTGTGTTGGAAAAAGGGGGCAGGGTGAGAGTATCAGAGTATCCTACGGGATAGGACAAGGAAGAGGTATTGTTTGAAATTATAACCCTCGTATTAGAAGAGTTTGTGGTGATCTCTGAAGGGAGGTTTTTGTAGGGTTTGTGAAATGAGTAAGAGGGTTTGTGGGAACTGTAGTTGTTGGTCACATGTGATTGGGAGTTCGAAAAATGATAATCAGAGGGATGGATTGGTAGGGTTTATGGAGCAAACAGGAATAGCAGGGTCATGAAATGAACAGAGGGGATTGTGGGTACAGTAGTGTTTTGTCAAGGTAGATTGGGAGTTTGGGAATGAATTATCAGTGGGACCTTGAGAAGAATGATTGGGAATATCTTGGTCGAAGACAGGATAGCAATGATTCTGGGAGTTGTGGATTTGGAGTGCAACAGGGTTAGGTCTCCTAGGGTATCTATCAGATATGGAGGGGTTGTTGGATTTGGTAAATTCAGAGGTGTAGGGGTGGTGAGATTTTTGGAAGGAAGGGAGACAGATGTGGTACAACCTACAAGGGTCTTGATCTCGTCCTCCTCTCCTTCTTACCCGGTATAATACTGTGTCTCATCTGGGATATTTCCCTGAGTAAAACACCAGGCTCCCCTACCCAGGTGATCCTCCCTCGCTCATTCACCCCCAGGGTTGGGATCTGAGACAGCTGGCCCTTCCCTGGCCACCTGAATAAGGGATTCACGAGGTCTACTTAGGAGAATACCCTCAGGTTTCTCATACATGCCTCAACTGATAAGGAGCTGGATAAAAAGAAGACCAACTACCAGACGGCAAAGTCTCTGGCCATTCTTGCCAAAATGGCGACTAAACTATTTGTTCAGTCATAGTCCCGCTCAGACAAGGGGTGCTCATTTGGCGGCTTCCTCGGGTTCCAGTACTGCAAAGACAGACGGCTGTACAGGTCTCCCAGTCAACACAAGAGAAAGCATCATAAAACCACTCATAAGGGGTTCTTTCAGTCCCCCCTCCTTTGCCTCAGCCTCTGACCTAAAGAAACAATGATGTCCCGCTTCAGGTCCACAGCACCCTAGTTGGGGGCAGGCTGGGCCTCCACAGTCAGGCCTGATGGGTGAAGTTTGCAGACGGCTGGTCCTCTCAGTAGTGTCTTTGGGCTTCCCGGTACCTCTGCCTTCTCCTGCCCTCCACCCCTGGGTTTCACTTCCATTCCACAGAACAGCACACCATCACTCTTAGCAGAGATTTGCTTCCTTGTCGAGAGCAAAGCGGTAGAGCAGGTCCCCTCTCCCATCAGGGGCAGGGCTTTTACTCTTGCATCTTCGCTATCCAGAAGAAGAACCAGGTGGGCCTGCGTGTGGTGTTGGATCTATCTTTCCTCAATCTTTACCCATCCTTGCAGAAATTCAGATGGTGACGCCAGTGCTTATTGCAGAGACACTGTATGGGGAGACTGGATGTGTTCCCTGGACCTGAAGGACGCGCCTGGCCTTCCTCAGGTTCCGGGTCATGGTTATGCACTTCCAGTACAGTTTTGCCCTTTGGGTTAAATTCAGCGCTGAGAGTCCTCACATGGCTTATGGATGCGGTGGTGGCTCCTCTCAGACCGGAGGGGTTGCACGTCTACCGTACCTCGACAACTGTCTAGCCAGCGGTACGTCTCCAGAGCAGGTTTGAGACTCAGCGGACAGACTCATCTTTACCTTGTTTGAACTGGAGTTTTCAATCAACTACCAGAAATCTCAGCTAACCCCTACTTAGAGGCTGTTTCTGGGCTTGTTGTAGAACACACAGCAGCAGAGAGTCTGCCGATGAGGAGGCTCCAGCTACATTTCACGGATTCCTGGCATCAGGAATCTGGTGATCAGGGGGCCCCATCTCCATTCCACAACACCTGGACCACGGCTTTAGATGGTGGCAACAGGAGAATATTCTGGTGGACAGACCCTTCTGTCTTTTGAGTTGGATTTTCTGAACTCTGACCTAGTGGGCAGAGGTTCAGAAGGCCAGCCTAATTTCTTGGAACAGGGTAACCTTCTGGACAAGACAGACCAATCAAGGTAGCATTGGTGGGGGTCAAGACTTGGTCTCAGGAGGGGTGAGGGCGATCGAAAGCCCACAATGAGCACACATACTTAAACAAAACCACAAATTACGCTGTCAGCAATATTAACAAAACTAACACAACCCGAACTAGGAAACATATAATACAGTAACTAGTGGCCCAATGAATATTACACAAGTAGAGATCCACAACCTGCAAAGAAAGGGGTCACACAGTGCAAATATATTTTAGACAGTCCTTCACCAAATCAAACCCTACCTAATAGGTAGTACAGTACCTAAGAAGTGTGGAGCCTTGCACTCAAAAGTATATTTAGTGCCGGAGCATCCGATCATGCGGTTAAGTTCAAAACGGGTCTTCTTCAGGGGGCTGTATTGGTGCAGGAAGGTGGGTGAGGCGATGAAGAATAATGTCCCACTATTCAAGGAGGGCTTCCAAAAGAGGGAAGAGCAAATTCCAAGAATTGGGAATAGTTTGATAGCACAGGCTACCTAATCAAAGGGGAGTGGCCCTCAGGGGACACTTGTTCGTAAAAGTATATGGATGTGTCAGGGGCCACCGGTAAGGGATGCAAGTACTGACGGATCCTCTGCGCACTCCGGACCAAACTTTGCCAGTCAAGTCCAGTTCTTTCGCAGGTTCAAATCCTGCAGTTGCACGGCTCTGCGGCTTTCAGGGGTTGCGTTCCATGACCTCAGTCAGTGGCGGGACAGTGGCGATTTCTCTGCTCCTAGTGAAGGGATCAGGCCAGTTACACTGCAGCTCATTTTAGGGCACAGGGGGGCACAGAAGCAAGGCACCCACGAAGATCGTCACCACAGCGGGGCAACTCGGGAACCGCGTATGCCTGGGTTCTGGCGCACTCTCCTAATTCCAAACCTAGGAATACTAGGTGTACGAAACTCGAGGCGACAGTGCCTTATACCACAAGCTTAAGGTCCTCAAATGCTCTAGTCGAAACTCGAGAGGCCGGGGTTCCAGGGCAAAGGTCCCGTACAAGCTGGTCAGTTCACTGTGCGGTCCAGGAACACTTCCGAAAAGGCTTGCTTACAGGTTAAGCAGAAGTTGCTGAGAGTAATTAGTCCCACTACTCCAACCGGTCGAAGCACCCTTACAGGCCTTCTATGATCGATTAGAAACAGGGGCTCTGAGAGAACAGCGGGGTCGGGGTGCCAAACCTTCCAGCTGGTCACCAGCGGTTCCACTGATCTGCTTCTTTGGTTCAGGATACTGGACTCCTTTATTAAATTTGGTGTGAACTCACAAGATCAACCTGGAATGGGTGTAAGGTGCCTTCTCTTATCCAACATCTCCTTTGTGCCAAAACAAAGAGAAACCAATAGGAGATCTGCTCACATTCAGCCATCCCAGACGTGGCCCAATCACGGACCACGGTGGTCCCAGTCATCCCAGCACACCAGACATCCTGGCACCCAGAATGTGGATTGGAACTAGGCAGCTGCAGCCCACATCCTGGGCGTGCACACACAGGGCATGCAGAAGCCTGCGAAACTTCGATTTGTGTGGAGGTCTGCATGACCAAATATGGAATTTCCCATGTCAACTCCACCTGGGGAAGGCAAAGGGACAAGATGGCCAAAGGACAGAACCAAGAACCTCGTGGCATGGGCATTTTGAACACTGGCCACTATCATGAGGCAAACGTGGGAAACGCGGTTTCGGCATAGAAAAGAGTCAAAAATGCTTCAAAAGTAACTGCTGCCACCAGCTCTGTCCTGGGCATACTTGTACATTCACAAAAATCCTTAGAGGGTTATCTAGGACCTTAAAAATGTAAAAAGGGACCCCAGCATACGGTACATTGTGTACTGCTAAAATATTACTAAGATATAGCACCAAAGTCTCCCATTACTGACAGTCTAAAGGGCATGCCAGTTTCCCCATAACAAAATTAGCAAAAGCCCAGCAGAGTACAGCAGAAGGCTAGGTTCCACTGGTAAGTCAGCCTAGGATGCTCAGACAACAGCAAAATGTTGGGGGGTTCACAACTGGAGGGAAAATTACCCACAAATGGAAATCTTTCCTAACAACATCGACCCCCCCATAGAGTACACCATTGCCACGGACTCCTCGCTCCACGGCTGGGGAGCCACCATGGTAGTGCACTCTAACAGTTGGCACTTGGGTCTTTTCAACCGACCATCAAGGGCAGGTCGGTGTGCATCCAGACAGACAATATGACTTGCATGTTCTATATATCAACAAACGGGGGGCATCAGATACCCCCAACTGTGTGCATTGACTGTGGACATCTGGGAATGGGCTATCAGCCAGGGAGTGTCGCTGTCAGCGGTCCACCTTCTGGGGGAGTCCAATCTGGAAGTGGACCGGCTCAGCCGCCTGGCCGCCAACAATTATGAGAGGCAGCTGAACGGGGAGAATTCTCCAGGAAGTGTTCAGCGAATGGGTTCACCCAACAACAGACCTCTTTGCGACAGCTCAAAATCAGACATGCCAGCAGTTCGGTCCTGGGAGGGAAGGGGATGCAGCTCTCTAGGCGACTCATTAAAGATACCCTGGGACGGGATGGGGCGTATGCATTTCCATCCACTCTGCTTCTGAGCAAGATCAGGAGCTCCAAGAACCTCAGGATCATCCTCATGGCACCTCGCTGGCTGGCACGGCCCTGGTTCTCGGACCTACGGCAGATGTCACTTTAGCCAGAGATTCTACTCACCCTCGAGAAGGGCCCTCTTCTAGCGCAGCAGGGAGGCACAGTGTTACACCCCTCTCCAGAGAGGCTAGTCCGAGCGGCCTGGTTCCTGAGCAGCTGACGCTCTAGCACCTTCAGCTGTCATCCGACAATCTGGAGATCATCCAAAATGCCAGGAGCCAGGCTATATGCAAGCAGTACAAAAACAAATGGACAAGATTCTGCTTGTAGGCTAAGGAACACAGTGTTAACCCTCTGACATGCACCCTCAACCAAGTCTTGTCATTTTCAGCATATCATCGGCGGGTTGGGCGTCCAGGTTGATACCTGCAGAATGTACCTGGCTGCTATCGGTGCGTATAGGAACTCTGACTCTCTCATCTTCTCTTTGGACAATCCTCTAGCAACAAAAAAACCTCACAGGACTGACCCGCTGTACCCTCCAGTCAAGCGTCCTCACCCTGTTTGGGACATGAATGTAGTCCCAAACACTATAGGACATAAACGATTTCAACCCGTGGCCACGGCAGACATTAAGGTGGTCACTCTAAAGACAGCCCTTCTGTTTGGGCTTACATCAGCTTGCAGAGTAAGCGAGATTCAGGTGTTAGTCGCCTCAGAACCCATACACTACATTTCAGAAGGACAAGATCATGCTCCGTACACACCCCAAATTCACACATCCCACATTTCTTCTGAAGGTGGTTTCATCCTTCTATATCAACAAGGAGATAGTGCTTGCCACATTCTTTCTGTACCCCAAGGACGATGCAGAGAAAATGCTCAACTTCCTAGATGTCAGGAGGGCGTTGAAATTCTATCTAGACAGAATAAAGGGCATCCGCAAGACAGATGCATTGTTTGTAACATTCGGAGGCTGTAGGCCTGGGCAGCAGGTCTCCAAGGCATCCATAGCACGATGGATGATAGCAGTGATCCAGGAGGCATACAAGGTGCAATGTAAGGATCTGCCGCAGGGAATGCATGCGCATGCGGTAAGAGCTAATGCAACCGCAGTTGCCTTCCAATGCCACGTTACCTGGCAGGTGATCAGCAGGGCGTCAACATTGGCCACACCTTCGGCTTTTTGCAATCACTACTGCTTGGATACCAGTGCCAAGGCTGATGCAGCATTTGGCCAAGCAGTGCCGCACAATCTATTTGCCTAGAAGGTCAGACTCTCAGGGCGTTGTCAGTTGTAATCGCCCATACAGGATGGAGGAAAGGGGATGGGACATAAGAGTAATTAAGTGTCACTCACCGGAGTGACTAACATACACCTAGTCCATAGTCCCCTTTCCTCCATACCTCCCACCATCCATTCCCCTATAATAAGATGGGTTGTTAGTGTATAATACAGTTGACCCGTGAAAAGGGGACTGAGGTGTGGCGCCGGTGGGCAGGGTTAAGGGAGCCCATGCTCCCCGGGCCGTGCCCCTGCCTGCCAGTAAATTTAAAAGGGAAATGTATTTTTCTGGTGAAAAAGAGGTTCAGTTCTCATCCCTCATGAGGGACGCCCATACAGGATGGAGGAAAGGGGACTATGCACTAGGGGTACGTTAGTCACTCCAGTGAGTAACACTTAATTTTTCTGCACCTACAGTGTCGGATCTGGCAGCCAGTGCAGAGGCTCTATTTAGCTTTGTGCTTGCTCCCCATTTGTTTTTTTTCAATTCCTATTTCATTTCCCTTCAGTGCCTTGCCTCACCTAGCTCATGTCGGGCACAGGAGAATTCACAAAATGTGCCACATGTGACCGCTCATTCACAGCCTTGGACCCCCATGCACGTCTTGAGTGTTTGGGGACACGACCACCGCAGGGACTCCTGTTCGGCCTGCAGTGCTCTTGGTCACAGCGCATTGAAGAATTGTTTGTCGCGGTGGAGCGAGATCTTCAATACTTCTCCGCCCCACCTTAAGGACTTTGTCTCCAGGACCTCTTGTCAAGACAAGGTAGGCACGCTGTTCAGCACAGCTCCACAACGCAGCGACTCCTTCCCCGGGATTCCCATCGATCAGGGTTACTTGGATCCAGGTTCTGGCAGGCCTGAGGCCTCTAAGTTTACCAGTTCCCAAACCAATGGGCCCGGAGACTCTGCTGGGCGCTCCGGTCACAGACCTGAAGCCTTCCAGGATACCGGCTCCCAAGCTGAGGGGCTCCGGTGCTCTACCAGGCTGTCCTCAGGAAGGGCAATCAAGTTCATCCTTTACTTCTAGCCCAGGGGTTTAGGGATCGTCGAGTGCCACCTCCAAGAGTCTCTCCTCGACTAGATCCAGCATTGCTACCGGTACTGCTGCCCAGGGCTTATACTACTGCCAGCGGGGGCTCAGCACCTACCAGAGTGATCTCATAGGTCGACGACTCCTCTTTGGGTGCAAGACTCAAGCTGTATCCTCTCTCGTCTGAGTCCTCTCTTGGTTTAGGGCCTTCACGCCCTCTCGCCCAGTACATGGCGTAAGGCTTTAAAATGGGCGGCCATCTTGGATTCAGCTCCAGGCCTGTCAGTGCTTTTGCCCATCAAATGGGCTTTGCAGGATGCTCCCAGCCCCCTTGCCTCTGGAAGCGGCAGTGGATCCCACATTGCAGGTTTTTGGTCCCCTTAGGGCTACATCTACCCATCGCTTTGTCCAGGAGAGGAGGCCTAGTGCCTCAGGGGGCTGTCTCCTATGCACCCTGCGGCTGGTGAGGACCGCTTTTTCGAGCACTACATTCTCCTCATGCGCTCCCCTTAGATGAAGGGGCTCCTAAAGGACATTGTGAAGGGTGTCATCCCACAGTGGTGCCGCCCTGCCCCGCTTCTCTGGGTACTCCTCACGTTCCTCCTGCACTTCTGCAGCCCCATTCCTCTGTGGTGGCTGTATCCTCGTTCTATTCTAAACCATTGTCTTAGTCTTCCTCCATCGGAGCCATCTCCAATTGCCTCTCGAAGGAGAACAAGGTCCTGGGGAAAGCGCTGTTACTCCATTTCAGGACTACATCTGTGGCAAGGCAGTGTGGTCGGCCTCTTGGCTGTGGCTAACCAGAAGCTGTGGCAGGAGATGGGGAATTTCTGCCGACCTCCCTTTCGGACAAGCAAGCCTCCTTCAAGGCTGGGCTGGCAGATGTCCAGGCCATTGCGCAGGACCTCATGGAGTCTTCGGTCTCCCACATCAACACAGCCAGCAGAGGGCTGAGCCTTGGTGGCGAGATGAGAAGGACGGCGTGGATACCATTAACTTTTCATCTGACATGCAGGAACGGATCCTGGATCTGCCTTTCGACGGTGTGGACCTTTTTTATTCGTCAACCGATGACAAGTTGACAATGAAGTAAACCTTCACTCAAACCGCCAAGTCCTATGCCCTCCTGACAAAACCAGGTCAGAAATCCTTCCCTCAGTCTCAGAGCTGGAACAGGTTCAAGCTTCCTCCGGCTTCAAGGGGTTCAGGGACCTCAGTACTCAGACGCTGGACAGGTTGCCCAGCGACAACAGGAGGAAGCGGCAGAGGACGTTGCATAGGTTTTTCCACTCCCCCCTCCTATGCCCCCGCCTCGGACTCCAAGAAGTAGTGACGTCAGGGTGAGGGAACACAGTTTGCCAGACCCTGGTTATCAGATCTGCTGCAGTTGTGCTCCAAGGGTCCCGTCCATCTTCGGATCCCCAGCAGGGGTCTCCAGACTTAGCAGGGCGGGGCAGTGGAACATCCGGACCAGGCCAAACTGGCCCGGCGGCCCGGTTCCTGATCAGCTGAGGCTTCAGCATGCTCAGTTTTCAGATGACAACTAGGACATCATTCAGCAGGCCAGGAGGCCCTCGACTCAGTCCCAGTATAAGAGCAAATGAACTAGGTTCTGCCATTGGGCTAGCAACAAGGGTCTGAACCCTGTTGCGTGTCCTTTGGATGATGTAGTGGCCTTTTTGGCACACGCGGCTTGTCCTGGAATTCAGGTGGATACTTGCCACACGTATTTGGCGGCAATTGGGACTTAGAAGATTTCCCCTGAGCATGTGTTTTCGGCAGCCAACCCGGTGATTATGGCCCACCTTAAGGGGTTGTCTAGGCTTTTTCCTCCAGTGCATAGGTCACATCCGGTCTGGGACTTCAATGTGGTTCTTGCAGCTTTGCAACGCAAGCCTTCGAGCCGATGGCCTATGTGTACATCCGCTTGGTGATGCTAAATACGGTTTTATGGGTGGCTCTCACCTCTGAGTACAGGGTTAGTGTGCTGCAGGCATTGTCTTTGCACAAACTCTTCACCATGTTTAACAACCACAAGGTCATCTTGCTGACTCACCCAAACCTCTTGCCTAAGGTGGTCTCTCACCCCCGAGGCCAAGCCCCACGCTATACTTAATTTAAAGGGGAAGCTCAATTTTTCCGCTGCCAATGGTTCCCGTACCGTCCCCATGTTGGGTGATGCTCACAAGGATGGAGGAAAGGGAACTAAGGACTATGAGTACTCTAGTCATTACAGAGAGTAACTTTAATTTTTTGCAAACTGTCTGCTGTATTTGGTGTCCTATTCAGTTAGAGTCCTGCTTTCAACCGATAAATGCTGTTCCTTTGAGGATCACTGATGGACTACTGTTCGCTCCAAGGAATGCTGCTATCGGCGGTGCAGCAATGTGTCGTGGGATGGGGGGCTGGTTTACCACCTCACAATACTCCCCGCAATGCGGTACTGGTGCATTCAGGACCATTTGTCTGAGTGCTTCATTCCCTAGCTATTTTGATAGTTCAGATACTGCATTCAGTTTCCATGAAATACACCCCGAAATGGGGCTTACACCCTCCGCATGGCACTATATCATACAATGAATTTAGTACAAAATGTTTAGGGGTAAATGCCAGTCTTCGGTGCTGTTTCAGCAATTATCCATGCATGTTTATTGTACTGGCAGGTGCCTCTTTGTTATTGTGGCAGGCAGTAAACTACTCGCTTGGCAGTTGGGTAGCCAGTGATGACTAGACGATCATTGAGCTATAAAATCGACTTTACACATGCATGTATCAGTTATTGTGCCAGGAATCAAGTCTAGTGCCATTTAGTGTGCTAGTCCGATGCACTATTACCACTGCTATTGTGCTACCGTATTGGGCTGCCCTCCCCGCCCCCCCCCCCCCCCCCCGGAAATGTCTCTCTCTCTCTCTCTCTCTCTCTCTCTCTCTCTCTCTCTCTCTCTCTCTCTCTCTCTCGTGTTATCATTCTCTTTCCATTGTTGTCCTCTTTCTTCCCTTGTGGTCCTCTCTCTTGTCTTTTCTCGCTTTCCACTTTCCACCAAAGTGTTCATTCTTGTGAATGTGCGCTTTGCAGTTTGTTTCCCACGGCTTGCTGCCGGCAGTATTCAAGGCATCCCTCTTCCAAGCTAGGAAACTTTCCCTGCAAAACGTCTTGTCTTGGGAAGGAAGTGATCCATAACTGCTGACATTTCATTGGCTCACAGCAACTCACCGAGACTTTGCAGCAGGCAGATATTGCGCTCGTTTTCTTCGTTTTTATCTTTCACTGTAGTAGAAAAAACATTCCTGAGATTGCCCCCTCACCTTCCTCTAGACCTTCATTATGTGTTTTCAGTGTTCACCCGACAAGTGCGAGAACAGTTGAGGGTTTTCTATAGACAGACTGCCCCCCAACCCCGTTCAGATAGATTTAACACATCAACTTTTATAAATTATAATTTTCTACACATGATCCGAATAAAATTAATAAGTTACCAGTCTTTAACTTCTCGTCACAAAACAATAACATGGTGTAAGCATTATTCTTAACATTTTCTGTACAAAAGAACAAAATTAGGCAAGCGAAGTACCTTAATTCATGGCGCTGTACTTGGTGGCTGTATTGCTTAGAAATCAAGTGTTGGAATGCATACTTGGCCAACATGTGACATTACACTAGAGGCTGCTTGATAGACAGAAATGGGTACTTTATATTAACCTAAATGTCTCAGGCAGAGCTTTATGTAAAGCAAAATGTTAATGCCTCCCATAACTATTAGTACTTTGCTTAGGGTCACTAGTGGAGCCTCCAGGAGTCTGTGCCCAGCCAGGTCACCTGCCAGTTCCCTGATCCTTGTTGTGCTTGATGTGCAATGTATATGAGTGAGTGAGTGAGTGAGTGAGTGAGTGAGTGAGTGAGTGAGTGAGAGAGAGAGAGAGATTCTTTTGTTTTGTTAGACGTTTCATTCCTCTGTACTCAGCTCTCTCGGCGCCTGGATGCCTACGGGCTTTGGCGCGGTATAAGCACAATAACATAACATAACATAACATTCCTTGTCATGTTACGATTTGCTAGATGTGGCTTCAAGATTGTCTGCGCCCCTCACCAACTTGCCAATCTAGGTCTTCCAAATTGTCTCACGACCTAGTCAGAATGTTTTTTTGTTTCCTTCCCCTCTACCTCCTACCTTCACTTCCCTCCCCCTCCTCTACCCTGTTCTCATGTTTAGCACTTGTACGTTCTGAATGTTTCAAGACCTTTCAGGAACGTTTTTGTTTTTATTTTTACCCTCTACCTCATCTCTCCCCCCGCACCTCCTTCTCTTGATGTATCTTGAAACACAATTCTCCTGTATAGTGCACATTACACATAACCAATAAATAAATAAATAGGGTAACACCAAAACCTTCTCTATTTGTTATAGATTGAAAGAAAGTGTTATCGTAAACTGTCAGACAATCCTGCTATGATGAGGACAGGGACGAAGAAGATTGCGAGCATGCTGCCATCAAGTCGAAAGAGTGCTCAGCCCGCTATTGTCAGTCGAACTGACGTTACGCTGGGGCTGTCCCCGCTATTTAAACCCAACAGTAAAAAGCCTTTTCTGAGTTCTGGTTCAGTTCTGAAGCAGAAGGAGAGGCAGTTCTGAATCCGGAGAGAGATTGAACAAGAGATTGGGGGAGGTCTCGAAAAAGGGGGTGAGTGAGTCCCAAGAGGGAGAGTGGTATGCAGGGTGTCCTTCTTTGAGACACACAAGCACATTGGGAAAGTTAACAGGGTGTCAGTAGCAGCCGTAAAAAGTGGAGAGGGCGTCCTGCAAGTCGTCAAGACGTCTTCAGTAGTAGGAGAAGAAGAAGAAAGTGGAAACCATAGGGTAAGCGAGAGACTGAGGAGAAGCGAAACCAGTCGCAACACCCTACCAGCTTGGTAGAGGGAGACCAGGCGAGACGTGGTGAATCTATTGAGAAGGGGTCGAGTGAAGTGGAAAAGACAGAGTGTGGGACGCCCAGAGAGTATCTTGATAATCGATCAAGAGCCAACATCAGTAGAGTGAAGCGATGGTGTGGTGGTGGCGCAACCTGTGGTGGGTGGACCATGTGGTCTGAGAATGACGCAGAAACCTCTAGCAGTGGCCCACCGCAGAGCCGAGTAGGCGACTACACGAGAAAAACATACAGAAGGGCGAGCTGTACGCTACCTGGAAAGGCTGTGCTGCCGGGCCTGCACCGAACTGCCGATAGCCGAGGGCTATGAAACCAAGCTGCCCCCAACAAAAGAAGAAGTAAAGGACTTAAAACATAAGGAACAGCCCCTGGCGAATTTTTAAGTGAAAATACCAGGGAGATTTACTTTGAACTCTGGACTGGTCCTCTGGTATTTGCCTTCTACTATCGAAGATGTGGATCCGTTGAAAATTGTCTTTGGGGAGAGCATCTCCCGGACTTCTTCAGGAGCATCATTGGCCGAGAACAGTATCCTCCTGATGGACAGCCTGGAAACTGCCAGTCTTCTGGGCATGTGCCTGTGAGCCAGAGGACATCTTTTGCGGCACACGCCTGTGTGCAAGAGATTGTCTTCATTTTGTTTTCATCAACACCAGATCCCACCAAGAGTCAGTCTCCTTTGAAAGTAAAGGAACATACGTTTTTTGAAGTCTTCTGTCTGTTTTCGTTAACACTGAAATCTGCCAAGAGTCAGTCCCATCTGAAACTAACAGGACACATGTCTTGTGAAATTAAGGAAGAAGACAGTGCTTTGTTTCAACCCTGTGCTAAGAAACACTGGCTACGAAAGACCAAAGAGCAAGTGACAAGTCTCTTCCTCGTCCTAGTTGGGCAAAGTAAAGAAAGCAGAGAAAATAAAGTAACCAGAGTTAAAAAGAAGCCTTGAAGGGAACTAAAAGAATGTTGAAGTTAAAATTAAGATAGCCTGGAGGAGGTTTACGAGGAACGGGGAACAAGCTAAGGGTTGGGAGCCATTCTCCTAGCCCCACTGGATTTTTGTGGAACCATGTCTACTTCGAGTGTGAACTTTGGAACGTTTCTAGAAGTTGAGAACAGTGCACCCTGAAAGATTCATACCTATGAGAAGGGAGTAATTCTCTTGGGCTGTAGAAAGAACTTTCATTAGCGCGGTGACCTTTTGATTTGGACGACACAGATTTCCTGACTGCCCGATTTTCCGTTTGTTTGAGGTTGGGGAATATAGTTTTTTGGTTGTTAATGAAATTTGATAGCAATCACTATACTCAGTTTGGTCAGACTACCCATTCCATGTAGCCACAGGTTGCCAGACATTTGGTCGAAAAAAAATTGGTCGACCAGACAAATGGTCGAACCAATTTGGTCGAAAACCAAATCGTCGAATTTTTTTTTTTTTTATTTTAACCCTTTTTTTTGGGGGGGGGTCCACCCCCAACCCCCTTTTTTTCTCTAAAAACCCCTTTTTTAACTAAACGAAAACCCGAAAAATAAATATATAAATAAAATTCATGGCAGTTAAACACCCCTCAGACAGACATCGGAATGCTTCCCTTCTACAATCAAACTAAATACCAGGCCAATTCATCCGAGCGCCACAGGCACACAAGGCTCCCCTTTGGATACAAATGCTACTTTGCACATGATACAGAACACCTAAAAACAGACTGCCATTCATACCTCAGTGTACTTATGGTCTGCAAACGCCATGCAAAAGCAAAGCTATCTTGCAATTTCCCTCTTCACTAGCCTTTGCCCTTTTCAGAAATGCCATAGCATCTGGAGAACATACACATGGTAGGGGAACGCTGTAAAAAGCCTTGTGACATAATATTAAGTGTGAAACCCCACATAGGCAGCAACATCCCTGTGATGGTGTGGGAGGATCACGTCTTGTGCTTGCATGGCCTGGCTGAACAAGTAACACATACATTCAGAGGGCAAACAAGTATCACAGGAAGCGTTGAGTAATTAGGGTGGGGGAGGTTATCAGGTCATCCTGATTACTTTTGTGGAGGTAACTATTGGGCTAAACTGTCAGAAGTCAGTTAAGACCCGTGCCCAGATATGGTGCCGATTGATCTTTTAAAGGCTGAAAGTTCTGTACGGTCACCAGTCCTATGCAGCATGTTTTATGCTATAATACGTTCTGGAGGTGTACAGTTGTTTCATCGAAGTGTATTCGTTTGTGGTAATTAACTTTGATGCATTGTCTTTGTGGGGAAGTAATGTATAAACTTATATTTGCAGGTAAGGGTTGTAAATATGGGTGGGAAGAGTAAGGGGGCAGTTGGGAAGGGGACCATGCGGCAAACCCTCATTATAAAAAGAAAAAAGAAAAATACGTTCTAAGTAAATGGATTGAAGTAAATGATCAAATTCATTCACTTCGATGAAACAACTAGAACTGCTCTGGCAAAATTCCTGCTTTTTGGAAATTGGCTGAAGTAGCTTCTTTATGTACAAACACATCTCACTCTTTAATACCATGAGTAGAATTTTCAGAGAAGTGATCATTTTTAAAACACTGATGTGGGTGTAAGACACTTCTTTCCACTTTCTGATGCAGGGTGGGTCCTGAAATGTTGCAGGGGCAGTTGGGTAAAGCCTAAGACTTAAGCAGTTTAGGGCTACGTTTATATAGATCTATACAACGGCTTTCCTTACTTAGGTTTCATTGACCTTAGGCCAGCTTTTCATTTGACGAACCAGGATCTTTTATGGTTAACCCTATTGAGAGAGGGAATGGACTGGGCTTTAGTGGCTGGTAATCCTGGACCTGCATGAAACCACCCAAGGGAGAGTAATGGTCTCAAGGGAGGTTGCTGTTGAGTAAGCTGTTAGACAGGGCTATGCCCCGCCCGCTCACCCTGTTTAACCTCTTCATTAAGACCAGGTCTCAAAATGTGCACTTGACACTACCCATTGGCTTTTGCTAATTGACTCTTGGCAAGTAAGAAATCGTGTGCTTTGCATAAGTGGAAAACTCAGGGGGTGAATGACTTTTTATGCCCTGCTAGAAACGTACAACTTGAAATGTTACCCCCTGGTCTACTTGTTAAGCTACAGGGGGCTGGAGCCAATGCCCGAAGGATGGGCGCTATAAAGGTTCCCGTCCTTATTTGTAACAAACAGAAAATGGTCTAAGCACAGTTTAGTAATTTTGAACTGTGTTGCAAAGCAGAGGGACTTGAGATAAGTGGCACAAAGACCAAGGTTCTCATATGAGGGGGCGAAGCATGCGTGGAGACCTAACATAGTGCTGGGGACAGTATCTCTGATGTAAGTTCAGTCGTACAACTACCTTTGGATACAACTCGCCACCTCCGGTTCCTGAAAGCTCCAGCTAGTGGAGAATGTTCACACTGCAAAGAGTAGGATGGGGCAAAGTTTTGCCGGCTATTCTGTTTCAGCTCTAATAAAGTCATGTAAAATAATGGCTACTGCAGGAACCCACTCTGCCAGATAACTGTGGCTGTGCACAAGGGTGGATAGCCCTCATAGCAGAAAACATCTATACTCTGACTGCTAAGAATCGCTTTGTGCTCCTTTGCGATTCTGGATAAACTAGCCCTGAAATAGACCAGCAAGTTGCTGGGGCTCGGACCTCTACTGTAAACCAGAATCTAGGAGGTGGCAGTGGAGGAATGCAGATTTTACAGTTCCTCTGCACAATGGGCTAGCCCATTAGGATGCTACATCCTAACCCTGATTTAGGCAGGTACCTTACCTTTTGGATCTTTTGCATCTTGACCATCATTGGGAATCTCCCATCTCTATTTTTGCATCGGGTTTGAAAATTATCAAGGCATTATACGCAACATAATGATTGAGAAACGTTAGGTTGAAAACTGTCTGGAATGGACTTCGCTTTTTTGCATGCAAGAAAAATGATGCTGAAAAGAATTTAGGCAAGATGGTTTCCCTATCTAAGTTACTTTCTTCCCCAATGATTGCACTCTCGTGAGGTATTAGCTTGGACTGTATACCCTTCGCTTGGAAAGTGACTGGGATCCCTTTGTGAATGAGAATTGCTACAGGTTTTGTGTGGTACTCCTGAACTGAGACGCTCAAGCTGTTTATTTAGAATTATTGACCCCGCCCTTCTGGAAATGGAATTTAAAAGAGACTTACACCCACATTTGAATGCTCTGTCCCCTCTCTTGAGACACCTTTCCAACCTTAATTTGAGCCAATCGTGGAAAGAAGGCAGGCCTGGGGTTGTACAGAGTTCTGATTCCTCTGGTTCGGATGGTGGCAGCTCTTCTGCCAGACTGGGCACCACTGGCTGATTGACCCAAAACAAGGCCTGCTGCAGCCCCACTTTTGAAACTGGCTTTTTAGGGACAACAGCGCTCCTTCCAGAGTATTAAACATGGATACAAATGTTGCCATCCTTAAGGGAGCCATCGCCAAAGGAGACCTGAGTTTCGGATAGACCTGTGAGTGTGCAGCTGATCTTCATTAGGATCACATTCTTCATTTCCTGTATTAAAGGAGCCTCGGTACCACCTGTAAAGCACAGGCCCTCTGAGCCCGGCCTGGACGTCCCAACTACCCGAAGATGCTCCCTTAGCAGTGCACAAAGCTGCAGAGGAAAATGCTGTCTTCCGTTGCAAATATTTTATTAAGCTGGGTTCTACAACCGCTCAAACCGAGTCAGACGCGCTTCCCCAGAAGAGTACAAGTGAACGCTTACTTTTCCTTTACTTAATGTTTTAGGCTTTGTTCCTGCTTATATTGAAGTGGGTACAGTCTCAAATGGCAGCCTCATAAACGTGTATGGATTTGTAAATAAAATTAAACCAATCACTTTTCTGTCGGAATGGGTGCAAATGAGCCCAATTGTCCAGGCATGCGCTTCCATTATGGCAAGTAAAATTACCCCATCTACCTCAATAAGAACATAACACAGTTGAATATAATTTATACAATCCAATAAGACTACTCCTATATCAAGAAAGGTCACCAGAATAATAGGGTCTAGTTAACTCAGGCTGCAGGAGCAGCAAGAAAAAGGATGATGAGATTCAGATATGATGTGGAGTTATAAACCTAACATAAAGGCTTTTTTGGTGGTAATTGGGAGGTGGGAGGAGCTACAATTGGAGGGATATTCTGAGTTGTAATGTTTTCTTTCACAATATTCATTGCTGTTAAAAGAGAGAGCCCAATTGCAGGCTCTGCGCTTCACCACAGAATCAGTTATTTTTACTACTTCATTTGCAGTGTGGGTTAGTCCTGGGATATTATATTCACACATGGATATAGTTAGTAACCTCTCTTTGGCAATCAGAATGTTCAGAGTGCAGTCAATAACTACTGATACCGACTGCATTCTGAACATGTGGTCTTCAAAAGCTAATGGAAACAAAAATGCAATTTCTAGTCAAGATATTTTTCAACAAGACACCTCTCCTTTGGGATGACCTTTTTTGTTGCAACATCCTCTTTTTAAAAAAAATGTTTATTATAGTGTTATTTTGGGTAAACCTTTAACACTAAGACAAAGTTAAAAATAATACTTTACATATAATAAAATACACAAATCAAATTAGAAACACAATAAAAAAAGCACAATAAAATAATACAATGCATTCAATAACTCATTGCATAGTAAATGTCATCATAATATAGTACAGTATCGGCTACACAAATCAATTCATATCTAATCAGGTCCTCTATGTAAAATTTCTTTCGACATATAATATAGTGTAAAATTCATAACAAGATTACTGGCTTGATAAATTCTACTCCAAAACTGATCTCTTTGTATAAAACAGAGATCCACAACTAATTTGTCGAATCTCTTAACATATATTTAATTTAGTGATTGACAATTAGTGAGCAAGTGTTGCAGCATCTCCAACTGTAAGCCACACAATCATCATAGGCATTCTGCCTTGGTAATATTATACCAAGCACCGTAATTTGACATAGTAGGAAGTTGGTTTAACCGGAGTCGCAAAATAAATCTCCTTACTTTTGGGTCTTGGACATTGATGATATAATGGCAAGGCGATCCAATTAAAAAGGATTGCGTTGTAAACTCCTTATTGGTAGGCATGCACCTCAATTTAGTTAAACGACTAGTACAATTCCAATCGGCTGCCCTTTTTCTTAATCTCTTTCTATCAATGAGATATTATCGCTATCTGTAATTTCACAACCAATTTCATTTAAGAAAGCAGAGGTATCCACAATCCAAGATTTTAACGTAGACATCCTCTTCAACAGACTAAACAGAAAGCTACAACCTGGGAAAATGCTTTCACTTTCTTAAAGAGAAACAATTTACTTTTCACATGGCGCATAATACACGATCATGTAAACCCTGTCTAGTTTAACCAAATTTGCAATTAAAATGCTTAACTTATGGCGACAACCTTGTTATTTAAATACTACAAAATAAAACCACAATTTACTAACTCAGTCTGTCTATCTTCTTTATTCCCTATTAAAGTAACTTTTAACTTCACCACCAAAATTCCAAAACATGTATTGATATTACCACTATGTGCTACTAGCCTTATAGACCTCGGAAGGAGTCATTGTTTTGGATAATGACCCTTCCCCAACTTATGTTACGAGAAGAAGTGGGTCATTATCCCACAATAACGACTCCTCCCTTGGTCTACAAGGCTATAATAGTGAACCATTGCTCCATAGGCATGATTTATATGTTTGAGGGTTTTCTCTGATATACATGTATAATCTGTTGAAAACTAATAAAGCAGGCTGGTAGGGAACATATTCACATCCTGTCTGAGAGGGCTTTCAATTGCTGACCACATCACATTTAAGGTTCTGCCGCCTTTTAGTGTGTGACCTCATTCTCAACAGAGCTGTTTCTTGGAGTCCCTTCAGACCGACACAGGGACTTGCTCCTTTGAAAATGCACAAACTCCTGCAGCAGCTGTATAATCACTTGCAGGGTCTCCGATTACTGCAGAATTCTGTAAATGCAGTTTTCCCCAATCTTTTAATTGCCATACTAATTAAATTGGTTGGTGAGGTACAATGGAACTGCAACTTTAAACTTTGTTATGCTACAGTAGTTGCTGCATGTTAACAGTGAGAGAGAGATATTGATAGTCGGGCAGCGTTTTGGAGGGAACCGAGTCACAAAACCGGTAAAGAAAAGTTTTTCCACAAGAAATTGTGAAAAGTCTCTAAAATCCAGGAAATATATATTTAGGCACTCCAAATATACTGAGTATTGTCAACATACATTTCTGTTCTTAAAAGAAGACTTTGGAGCTCATTTTGCTCCTGCCCGTAATTTGGCAGCGTAGAGCTGTGACATGTAGACCAGAGTGCAAATGTGCAGGGCATAAGGGGGCATACATGCATGTACACTGCCTCTTGCCCTGCCCATTTGCACTCTCCTTTTATTAACGTGACACCCCCAAAGAAAATGAGCTCCTTTATTGCCACATCAGAAATGGCAGGGGGCAAATTTCCTGAGCCAGTAAAATACCTTGGTTGGTTTAGTTCTCTCTGCAAAGGTTTATATGGAGACTGCATGTATCAAGTTTGAATCCCTGCAAAGCTAACACAACCTTTCATCTTTTCAAGGTTATTATAATGATAATATAATGAGTTCATTAGCATTGATGGACAAAATACCCATGATGTATGTGTTGAACAGCATTACATGTTAGTATTATTAGGGTGTTTGTTGAGAGTAGATGTAGATTTGGGAAGCAGCACAGCATCTACAAGTCATAGGGGAAGTGAGGGAAGTAGAGATAGAAGGGAGGTTGGGAGCAACGGGGTAGATCAAGGGTCAGAAATGTGTCAGCAAGTGATCTACAAGCAATTAAGGAAGGAAAAAGGGGAGAGCCGATCACCCAGGCTCATGTTAGGTTGGGAGTGTGTGTGTCTGTGTGTGTGGATTGTGACAAATCTGGACTATTTGTCCTTTCTCCCCAGAGGGGACACACATCCTTTGATGCTAGGAAGGTGAGCCTGCTAAGCAAGACCCTGCCTAAGGTTCTGCGAAAGGGGGACCTCCCTCGGAGTGACTCCCATTCCAATGAGGAACTCCCTATCAAGAAGACTGTGACTGTATTTATGGGAATCGAAAAGGCTGATGTTACTTTTGTTTTGAATTCAACTAATAGTGACATTACTTCAATCTCTTTGGCTTCAGGGAATGCTGGTTTCCCCCTGAAATCCAACAGTCAAAGCGGAACAACGAAGCCCTTTTGTTTGGGACAACAAACGTACGAGCCTGACAGGAAGGCGTCCTGCAGGGGCAGAGCCAGGCTAGACCGCTGTGCCAGCGGTAGCGTGGAGAGTGAGCTGATTGCAAGGGAGATGCTGGAAGGCTGGCAGCATGAGAGGCAATTAAGCCGAAGCAGACAACGAGGCACGGATGGTAGGACCATCTGGCCTGGTAGCGCCACCCCACAGAAGCTGTGGTGGGCCTGGGGCTCATTAGCCGATGCTGAGATCACACCACACCACAGCAGAGAGATCGGATCACTGACCTCTGCATGAGAAGTGTGATGACTGCCAAGCCGGCCAGAGCAAGGGGAGTGAAAGCTCCTGAGAAGGTAGCACTGGGTAGAGGGGCGAACGGCGGTGTCCCCGAGTACTGGAGAAGCCAAGAGGGTTACGGGAACCAGGAAAACCCGAACGCTGGATACGGGCAGACGCCCTCCCTATGTCCCACTAAATTAAGCATAAGAGTGCTTAGGGGAGCCCCAAAAAATAAGTGACATTAAGATAAGAGGCTGGGGAAGCTAGAAGGGTTACGGGGGCAGAAAAACCCAAACAAAGAATACAGACCGATGCCTATAAGAAACTCTGTGAAGTTGAGGGAATCAGAGCCCCTCAAATACAAATAGTAGTAGTCAAGACTGGAAACTGAGAGAACATGCAGGGTTCTATTGTTTAAACCCAAACCAAGAACACAAAATCAAAAGTGGTGAAGCCACACTAAGAAAATCGTTTTTTTTGCCTTTAAAGAATGCAAAGTATTGGATGTGTGTGAAGACTTATGCCTTGTCATTCAGAACCTGCAAAGAGGCTGAAGAACTGGATTGTGAAGAATGGACAAACTTTGATCCATTGAAAACCCTTCTTTGGGAGGAAACCCAAGTAGTTTGATGAAGCATAGCCCGAGTGGAGAGGCTATTGCTGTGGTCTATTTTCTGTTATGTTTTTTTGTAAGTGGTAGGGCCAGATAACAAGTAGGTTTTGGATGGAGAACTTTATTGTTTTGGACATTTGATGAGCACCCTTAGTTTAGTTTGTTAGGTAGGGAATTACCCTCGTAGCAATAGGGTTGGATACACGTTTTCTTATTATTTAAATAAAATAACTTTGAACAGGCTAAATCCTAGTTCAATGCCTTGTTCTGGTTTACCACAGGATCTAGAGGTTAGAGAGAAGCAATTCTTGAAGAAGGGGGTCTTGAGCTCATTTCTGAAATGTAGAAATGAAGGGTGAGAATCTTGTGTTGACACTGAGGAGGTTCCAGAGTCTTGAAGCGTAGGCAGAGAAGGCATGTCTTCTAGTTCTTTCCCTCCTGCGCTGGCAGAGTTCGTCTGCACACATCCTTACTTCTCATGGATCGTAGGCCTGCAGAGATGCTGAGGTTATCAGTGAGGTAGCTTGGGGGACTTGAGGGTGACAGCCTTGTGGATGATGGTGCAGGATTTGAAGGTGATATGTTTTCAGTGGTAGCCAGTGCAGTTCGATGAGGTTTGCAATGATGTGGTCGAATTTGCAGAGCCTTTGCGTCAGGCTGTATCATGTAAGAAACGTCTCGAGGGTGCCAGGGTGATCGCCGGAAAGGCGTTCCAGAGGGCCCTTTCCACCATCTAGGTGGGAGCGAACCAATGCTTGGACAGCAGATCTTAAGTAATTTGCTGGGATGAAGGGCTTGATTTTCCACAGAAGGGGATGTTGGTACAAAGGTGTTTGTGGCTTCCTTGCAATATGCCCCATGAACAAGGGATGTCTCTTTATGTAGAACCCAAGAGACTTGGCGCAGGTAGTCAGCTGTGGTGTGAAGCCCTTGAGGTTCATAGCAGAGCGCCATGTCTGGAGGTCATGGTATTCGGTATTGTTGGTGAGCAGTAGGAATTCAGTATTGGGGTTGAGCTTCAGATAAGCACTGGGCATCCAGGACTGGGTCAATGTGAGGCATCCTTTGAGCATGAGGATGTAATTTAATGTAATTTGTCATTTATATTGCACCTTTTCCCATTAGTAGGGCCTCAAAGCACTGTTGGTTGAATGCTTTCGGGGAACTGAAGTCGAAGGTACGGAAAATTCATCAGAGGATTTTAGAATGCGTGTATACAGTTTAGCCAATATGAAGGTAGGTAGGGGTGGCCAAGTCCCTGTTAGCTACCGATGTCAAGTTGGCATGTTGATGGGTGCTGTGAGGTAGTCTGTTGAGTATGCAAGTGCAAGAGACTCATTATGTGCCCAGCTAGACTGAATTCCTGTTGTGGGGAATAGCTGCATTCTTAAGACAGAGTTGTTGTGCGATGTGTCTTTAAGTAGTGTATGATAGCAGGTGTGTGTGGGTCGGTGGCCGTGCCTTTGGTTATCTTCCATAAGCATGGAGTGTGATACATACCCTTTTGTCCTGGCTGGTTTCTTGGTCTGTAGCTGAGCCCAACACAGAGGCTAAGCTCAACATGTAGCTAAGTGTAACACAGTGGAAAAATCAAAATGCAGCTAAGTTCAATGCAGTGGCTATATTATAACTGCAGCTAGATGGAAAATGGGGGTGAATTCAAACCATAGCTAAATTCAAAATAGTGGCTATTGTGAGGGGTCAGTAATGCGAGGCAGACAACTGTTTGAAGATCTTTCAAAATATGCTATTTTAATTTGAAAGAAAACATATCCAAAATGCCTCACTTGCCGTACTCTACTGAGGAATTCCCTGCCTGTTCTAAAAGCTGAGGGAACACACTATAACACGGGATAACTGAACATAAATAAAAATTAAAAAAGGCAATTCAACTTAACATAAACAATATACAATTTTCTCAATGACCTTCTAATGTCCTGGGAGATCTCCCTTGCCCAGGATGCAAAGTCACTTCATGAAAGAAATTGTCTTAACGTAATTCTTGGTGATTGTAAGTCAAAACAGGGGTTAATCAACGAACGGTTCCAATAGTAACAAATCTCCTCTTTGGGTAAAGTCATCCACGTTTCACTTCTAGGAAAAATAGCCACGATGCTGTATCACTCCCATAAGTAGATTTGCTACACTTCAAAGAAAATGTACTATCCACACTGTTAATGTTAACCAGTTCCTGGTTAACAGGTAGGACTTCTTGAATTAGGGTTTTTGACATTCAAAGGTTTGTCAGGACACCTTCTTGATAATGCTACTTCTTAAACAAAAATGTTCTACTTGCTTCACCATGAGAGCAGACACCTCTTGTCCCATAGTATTTCACCTTGGCTTTGACAACTGCCTGCAATGTAGCATCTACTGACAACCAGATATACCTCTTTAGTTCCAATGCTTTGGACTACTGCCACTGCTTCTAGACAGACTCTGACAAGATACTTCAACCTCCTCAGGCAGGCAATGCACTCTTCGTTTGAATGGATTTCTTCAAAGAGGCAGCCTCTCTGCCTTTCTTGTCTAACCTGGGTTTGCCTTCAATACTACCATTTCTCTGGCGGTAACCTTCTTTGGCATTCCAGGTTAAAGCTGCTTCAGGATAGTCTGTACAAGCAGCCAGTTCCCCGTCCCCAATTTCTTCTTGCCTTTCTCCCAGCTATCGGCCCATACAATTACCCAGAAGCCTTGGTGCCACTCTCTTAGCTTCAGGTAATGCTTATGCACTTGTTTTCTAGGCCTTTTTATTGTTAGTAACTTCACAATGCAGCTGGATTGCTCTAAAATCTGAGAAAGGTTCAGCTTCACGCTTAGTATTGGGTACCTCTTGCCTTTAGGCAATGCTTGTTCTCTTCTGTCTCTTATATTCTTGTGAATGAAAGGTATGTCAACTTTATACAAAGTATAAGGGTCAGTCTTTCAGGAGAAACCACAATTAGGCACACACAACCATTCGTTAATGTAGTTTTCCCACAGTAAAGATTGTAACTTTGATATTGTCAGTGTTAAGTGTTCTGTAATGGTCTTTGCAGTGTTCCCGTCTCTTAATTAAGGGCACATGAGTACTCTTTGAACAATTATAATCTTCGGTTTTTGGAACAATGGGTTTAACAGTTAACTTCCTACGCGAGCAAGAAGCCTTTTAATTTATACGCGTGTATTACAATTCCATTGTTCAAGGGATTTTGAATACAATGGTCCACTTCTACTCTCGGAAAGTCTTACACATGTAGCAAAGGAACTAGTTACTGTTACCATCAAGGCTTGCGCAATGCTTTAGAACGCTGTACTTCACACACCGGCTTCTAAAGCATTTTCTCTGTGGGTCGCACTGCTTCCCTGACTTCAACTACAACTTATACTGCTTCTGGCTTGCTGGGGACCCACACCCTTCTACTGAACAGGTGTCTTGGGTCCGGCCACATGCCTTGTGCGTCTCCTCTGCTTTCAAGACAGGTACTTTTTACCTCAGTATTCGACACACCAGCAGCTTGGCAATCAGGCTCACGTGGGGGAAACTGTTTCTCCAGCACGTCTTCCGCTGTGCAGCCTCTGCACCTCAGAGTTTGGGAGGACAGGACTCTCTCAGAACAGGCAGGTGAAATCTGTTGTCTCCATGTTCCGGCATCCCTTTTGTTCTCCCACTTCTGCTTGGTTTGCCAGCCTTGTGCCTTCCTCCTGCTTCCACAGCCTGCACTCCAGGCAATGTTCCAGCTCCTACCCATTCCTTCCTTCTTTCTCTCCCTGAGAGGGCCTTTTATGCCTCCCAGGTTCCGTGATAATTTTCAAGTGTGGGCTATTAGCCTCAATTGCCTGACTACAGCAATGGCTACTGTGCTTAATTGCCTGACTTTGACAACTGCATGCCTCTTCAGCCCTCTTACACATCTGTCCCTCTAGGATTCTGGGACTTGTAGCTTCTTTCATTAAAGCTAGGTTTTAGCATTTTTCAATTACTTTTAAGGGTAGGTTTAATTCCCTCAAAATTATTAGGAGGGGGATATGATGATTAGCCTTTACAGAGGAAGCTAGTTTTTTTAACACAACATTTCCACATTCCAAAATAGTGTACCCTTGGGTTTGAGGAAGATGTTTAGTTTGGATCTTTCTTTTGGTAAAGCTGGCTCAGATTTGACATTATTAAGGTCCACAACTTGAGATCTAACATGTTATTTAGGGACATTAAAATGGCAAAAAGCCATCACCTTTCTAGGTACTTCAGGAAGATGCTTCCTTCCAGATGAAAAATACAGTGTCTCATCTCACAGAATCTCCTCACCACTTATCTACACCCGGGTGATCCTCGCACACCACCCACAGGGTTAGGATCAGGAAGCATCTGCCTTTCCCTGGCCACCCGGGAGGAGACTTTAGGCACGGTCTCAGTGAGGGATCTGCAGGATTCTTCACACTATACTCAAAATGCACCTAAATTCAACACAGTGGCAATACTCAAAATGCAGCTAGATTTAAATTGGTGTAAATCCAAAGCACAGCTAAAATCAACACTGTGGCTTTAATCCGAATGCTGCCTTGTTCAACACAGTGGCTATGCTCAAAATGCAGCTAGATTTAAATTGGGGTTTCATTCAAAGCACAGCTAAGTTCAACACAGTGGCTGAACTCAAAATGCAGCAAAGTTCTTCGTCTGAGGATACCATGAGGTGGAGTTGGGTGTAATCTGCATATTGGTGGATGTGGGTTTTGTGTGGAGCCAGGAGGGATCTGAGCAATTCCATATAAAGGTTGAAATTCAAGAAGGAGAGGGTGGATCATTGCAGGACTCTACAGGTTATGCGCAGAGTTTGTGATGTTGAGGAATCCATGTGCACAAATTGGTGGCAGTTATCAAAGTAGGATTTGAACCTGCTGAGGACTGTCTCAATGATCCCCAAGTAGCGATGTGGAAAGTGAGTATCTTCAAAGATGTCCAGGTAGTGGTGGATTTGTGACATGGAATGTGTGGTGTGCTGTCAGTTGTGGCATTAGTGTTTGTGCTGACAAATCATGTTGATCTTGTTGATGAATAAAGTGTTCATGGTCGTGGCTTTTTCAATGGCATGCAGTACGGTTGGGGCAGTAAGAGGATTGATGCTATGCTTCATGGCTTTGCAGAGGGCTCTGCTGTCGTTGCTGGCGTTGTTTATCGTGTTCTGGTAGATGCTGGCTGTGGCAATCTTGATAATTCATCTGTGTGTAGCATAGAGTTCCTTAAGAAGGGTAAGGTCAGATGTGCTGCAGGATTGTCGCCAAGTCATTTCTTTTTTTTCTGAGGGTTCTTTTGTTGAGTTGGCTTAACCAAGCATGCATTGATCATCAGCATTTTCCAAACTTAGGTGGTAGCTCTGAGACATACTTCATGATCTGAAAAGCAGAGTTCATGATGATGGCTGGAACTTGAGAGTTCTGAAATAACCACAGCATGTAACTGTATTGACCCTTAGATCTCGGATGGTGGGTGATAGTTACACCTATGGCTGGCTAAATTCAAACTAACTCCAATGGAAGCGTTCCAAAAAAAACGTACTAGAATGGCCAAATGCAGAAAAAAGATTCTACTTGCAAACTTTCAATGTACAAAGGACATTATCGGTTTATTTCTATGCATCCACATTCTGGATGCCTGAGGCACAGTGAAATTGTAATCTATCTGTGTGCTCGAATTTAAATATTTATTGCAGGTCATGAAGTATAGACCCCCAGCTCAACTTTACACCTGGCTGGCTAGTGCAAACAGTAATAGCAAAGCTGTGGTGCCCGAGGAGATCCACAACAGGATGATTTGTAAAGCCGATAAAGGTCACATAGGGATCAGCAAAACAAAAGCAGTTTTGAGGGCGGATTATTGGTGGCCCGGATTTGACAAGGAGGTGGAAAAGTTATTGAAAGATTGTATGGAATGTGCTGAGAGCGATAAAGGTTTGGTAGCGAAGAAACAGCCCATAATCTTTAAGGATATCCTGGGAAGAGTGTGGGAGGAGGTGGCGTTTGATGTTTTGGGTCCCGTGGAAATGGGCTATGGGAAAGGAAGGTTCATATTGGTAACGGTTGATGCATTCTCCCGCTGGTGCGAGTATAAGATAGTTAGAGACATAGATGGATGTAGTATTGTTAGGTTTTTACGCGAGGTATTTGGGAGAGAAGGATTTCCCAAGTATATTCTGTCAGATAATGCTCTTCAGTTTACAGGAGGATGCTTTAAAGAATATGTGAGGAATTGTGGCATAATACATAAGAAGGCTGCATTGTACCATCACGAAGGGAATGGGTTCGTGGAAAGAATGAACAGATGTGTAATGGAGGGTGTTTAATTGGCGAAAGCGTGTGGTGTGAGTAGGAGTTTGGCAGTACAAGAAAGAATGAGTGCTTTGAGAAAGGCACCATATTCTTTTACAGGAGTTTCACCATTTGAATTGATGAGAGGGTGCAAAGGATATTCTTTGGTGTGTCCCCCTTGGATGGAAAGGGGAGTGGAATCAGATTGTGAGACTGAAAAGTTGAGAAAAGATCTCAGAAATAAGAAAGAGCAATTTCTTATGAGGGAGAACCGGAGAAGAGGGAATAAGGAACACAGAGTGGAGTGTGGAGATTATGTGAGGATCAGGAAGGTCATGATCAAGAAGAAGGGTGATCCATTGTATTCAGATCCCGTACGTGTGGTAGCAGTGTGAGGGCTAGTGGAGGACAAGTTTGGAATAAAAATAGAATCGCTGTGGTGAGAAGATCGTGTGGGCAATAAGAGAGGGAGATATGTTATGAAGTTGTCTCACTGTATGTAAATAGTTATGGTCATGCTTGCTGTTCATAGAGAGCAGGGTGTTCATTATGTATGATGTAATATAGTTCTATGTGGAATGTCACAGTGTAATATAGTTTTGAGCAGGGTGTTGGAGCCTGCCTGTGGCCACAGAATGTTAACACTTAATGTTGCTTCTATTGCTGTTTGCACTAAGCAGCCAGGTGTAAGGGTGAGCTGCGGTCTGTACTTCATGACCTGCAATGAAGGTTATTTTATCTCACTGGAAACTGCATGGGACTATTCTTCAGTCAGCTCGGCTGGATCAGCCTCTGAATTAGGCTGGATTATGAATAATTATTTGTTCTTTACTGCAGCTGGTGTTACTGCTGTTCAGGGGATGGAATGTCACTCATCTTGTGGTCTTCGCTGCGGCCCCTGCCACACACGCTTGCTCTCCTGGTCATGCTGAATTCGGCTCAGCTCAGCTCTTCTGAGAGGCTTGTGGCCTACTGTGTTTTCCTAAGCAATGGCCTGGCTTTTACCTTGTTTGTGTTATTCTATATTCTCCATAAGGTATTTATTTATGACTCTGTCAGGTTCGGTAGGTGCTCCTGCAGCTCCATAGGCTAATTGCGTGTAAGCATCTGCAAGCTGGCTCAGGATCTCTTGCTTCTTGCGGTTTCTGCATTGCTGTGGTCAAGCTAATGACAAAAAATAAATGTGTAGACCGCATGTATATGTCTCTGTCCTCTAACTTGTAGACTGTACGCATGTGTTTGTTGTGTATTTGGGTGCGTGAGTGTGTCCCGATGTGCAGATGGCACGTGTGCTTCGTGTCTAACACTGCTATGTCATGATGTCTCTAACAACGCTATGCATGGCTTCTCGTTGCTTAAGTGGAGACTGTCAATGGAGGTGTCCTTGGTCACGTCTTATAGCTCCTCATCCATTTTGGGCAACATTTTCACTGCTCCTGGGCTGTAGGGTTGGTTGAGTGTGTACCTTTCAACGTACTTGTCTATCATGGGAGCAGTGGGGATCGGTCCAAACTGATATAAACTGTCATGTTGTCTTTGGTTCTTCTTCCCGTTTGCGTGTCTTGTGGGAGGTCGAGCAGGGGTAGATTTTGCCCTTCCCTCTTCAGAGCAGAGAACTCAGCACCCAGCGCGCACCAGGCAGTGCTCTAGGTTACACTCGAGAGCGATGGGAATTGTGCCATTCGGCTTCAAGTGAAAACTGAGCATTCGGCTGGAGCCGAATAGCTCATTTTGAGTTGTAATTAGGCTGAATACTTACATGAAGCCGAATTTCAGTACACCCCTTGTATTTTATGTGTTTTCTGTTTCTTATTGATTTTGTGCAGTTTGTTGAGTTAGGAAGTATAGCTCACGGGTAACATGTTTGTCGTGGAAGCAAGACAATGCAGCGCAGCACAGGTTTGAATCCTGATCCTGCACTTAGAAATATCTTGTTGGTATTAAGCCTGTTATAAATTAAGTTATAATTGTAATTAATTAGTGTTACTTTGCACTTATTACTTAACTGCTAATGAATTGACTCACTTTTGTATTAAAAAGTAATAGATGAAAGCTTCTCACTCTAATAGTAGCATGGACAACCAACCCTTCGTATTTAAAGACCTACTCAACATCTCTTCTTTTGTACTTTCATTTTTCATCTGTAAAGGTGTACTTTCAAAAACAAGGGTAACCACTCCTAATTTTCCAAATCTCCTTTACCAGAGTCACCTACTGTAACCCATATTGTTCAGGCTAGAAGAGATTATCTTGTAGTTTTGATTTACTTTGTTGTTTTTATTAAATATTATGGGGCAGCTATTTTTGCTTTCTTTAATTGACCTCTTTTTTCATTATTCTTCAGTTTTGTGGAGTTATTGTTACTGTGCACTGATTATTTAGCTGCTAGTAAATGGACTCACTTTTGTATTTAAAAGTACTAGATGGGAGTTGCTCACTCAAATGTATCACCCATTTGGACAGTCAGAGAAATAATTTCCAGTGTCTGGGTTAGAAAGGCCAGAGTTTACCTTATAGGTGCAGTGCCTGCTGCCTCCAATGGATATTTCTGACAGGGGCTGGTTGTCTTCTCCCCTAACCTTCAATGTTGGGCACCCAATTCGAGAGCTCTACTTTATGAAACTTTGTCTCTCCTATATTCGCTTTTTAGGTTTGCTCTCCCTTTACTGTGCTCTTGATACTTTATTTGTCTGAGTGAAACCCTGATGCTTAATTTGCTGATTGGCTACACAGTTCCTTAACTCAAAGTTAGCCTGAAAGGTTGACCTAAGGATTAGAGGAGCAGCAGCTTAAAGGAGCTTCTGGGAGCTGTTGGATAGCTGAGTTGGTGGCACAAATGACCCATGCAACGTAGTGATTTTGAACAACTTTCACTCACAGCCAATCCTTCAAACTGCCCCCAAACAGTTCCACCTTGACCTACAATATCAATTCAGTCTCGAGATTGAGGGTTTCCTACATTCTGCTTCTTTGTGTCATTCAAGTGTCTCAGTATTGGGCCTACGGTTACGTGCACCCTTCTTCTCTGTCATGCTAATCCCACTCTCGATGTCTAGAGTAAAGGGTTTCCCGCATTCTTCTACTTATTAATTTCCCTCACACCACTCCCGTAGACTTTGATGGGTTTCTCCTAACAGCTACTGGTATGAGGTAAACATCTTTGCAAGGTTCAGGTAGAAGCAAGGGCTACCTCTGCACTCCCCCATCCCCGTCCCCCTGTCCCAGGTGACTTAAGTGTGACCTCGTCAGTACCCTCTCCCAAAATCCTGACCTTTACCGTCCTCAGTTATTTCCTGTTCTTTATCAGTTCCTCCTTGATGTTCCGGCAAGTGATTATTCTTTCTCCCGTGATGGAGGGGAGAAAAAGGGTGAAAAATGTTGGTTGTTCTTTAGGGGGAAGACTCCTACTTCAGAAGCACGAATGTTGAAGCTAAATAAACATAAGAGAAAATGAGGAAAATTGAAGCCTCTGGATTTAACTCCTTGCACAATATGGGAAGCCCCATTATTCTGCGTCACCAGTTTACCTTGGGAAAGGAGGCCACTTAGGAATGCCTCACTAAGAGGCACACAGGCTACCACTCCCAACTGCATAAGTCTCTTTGGAGAAGAAAATCAAAATGCTAGATGAATTACCTTTCAGAAGTCTTAGGGTTAAACCAAATACATCCTGAGTCAAAACATGTCAGTCTGAAGTATCTGAAAAATAAGAAAGGAAACCCTCAACATGATTGTATTTATGTCTCTGTATACGTTTGTCTTGTGGCTTCTGTATATTATTGAATAGGTGCTTGTGTCCCTTGTACACATTTATTTATTTATTTATTTTATTTTTTTTAAAAAGTTATCAACTTTATTTAATAATTATTCAAAACATAATACAACTGAGTAACAACAGAATGGGAACAAGCAAAAGATTACTCCATATACATCAGTGCAACAAAATGCAAATTACTACTAAATTAACAGCTATTCAAAATGAAATCCGAAAACATCCCCACCCTCCTATCTCATGGCAAGATGTGATAACCCAAAACACAAACAAAATAAAAAGGACAAAACATAAACCCCTACCAATCCCCAACCTCAATATCCACAAAATAAACCAAAGCCTACACCTCATCCAAATAAATCCCTGAATGGCCCCCATCTCTCCTCGTACTCAGTTTCCCGATGTTGTCGAACTGCCTGAGTCTTCTCATACCAAGAGAGCGTCCGCATATCCGACACCCAGTTCTCGCAATGTGGCTTCTTCCTGGATTTCCACACCTTCATTATTTGTTTTATGGCCATCAACAATGCTCTATCAATCCATTCCGAACAATCCCACATCTCCACACTTCGACTATCAGTTGAAAGGAAAATCACTGACAGAAAAGTACGAGGCAGTGTCATACTAGTTACCATATCAATGCATTTATCGTGAGGTTTAAATTAGGTTTCAATAGTTTCTGTTTTCAATATATTATACGCATGTTTTCTAATTGAATATATAGCTGACTTTTGACTACACTCGTTTGTTTCACATGTTAGATTTCTGAAAACCTTTTTGGCTTCAATTTGTGTGTCTGTATTTAGTGAATTGCATTAACTATATCTACAATCCGATAGGAACAGTTTTACTATAATGGTGACTTGATCCCATTTCTACTAGGACATTATTTAATATTCTCTCATTCCTCGTCTCTCATAATCCCATTCTACTCTGTTTGTTAGTGTGGAACTAAATCATCTCTGCTTTTTGAAGTAGTTATTGAGTTGGTACTGGCTGCCCTTAGTTAAGCTCTTGTAAGGTGTGACTTTTCTCTGATGCGGTCTGTACCACGTCCTGAGGCAGTTTATTTATTTATAGCCATAGTTTTGTATATATTTGCTCTAGTCTTGTTTGAAAAGGTGCCAAGAATTGTCTGTAGCAGATTTGAGCTTGCAGTATATCTCTGCTTACCACGCCTAGAAAATAATCAAATTACTGGCATGATCCACTTCACTTAAACTTGCCAACGCTGATTATTTAAAGAAGTTGCAACATGCACTATTTTCAAAATATTGAAGAAATCTCCAGTGACACCTTGGGGATTTGCAGTTGACAACATCCAAATTGATTCCCAATATGAGACCTCAAATTGATTCCTCCGAGCCACCATTTCAGAATGACAATTTGCCACTCTGCAACAAGAACAAATTGAGGACTGAAAGCATGTAATTGTTCATCCAAGCTTTCTCAAGTTAAACTAAATACACGGCCACATTGTATAACTGCCCTACTCAGTGGGCAATATAGCGGAAAATGAAAGTTCTGGTGTTACACTGTCTACTGTGTAATGATGACTTGGCACCGAGGGCTATCGCCTCAGATGATCAATGTCAAATTCTCAGTTATTAAGCCAGTCTTGTTACTTTGTCTTCCATGGATTTGCATGCTGTGAATATTCCCTCACGTCAGGCAGAAAATCCTTGGCTACCTTATTTTTCCCTTGCTTAGAGCAAAGAACACTTTCCATTTTGTAGGTGGTCACCCTCCTTTATGGGTGCTTTTGGTCCCACCAATGGGACATTGAGTAGTTAGGCCCTTAGACCCTCCTCTTCTTCTCCTCAGATTCTAACTGCGTGTTATGCTCATGGGAGTCCTTGAGTTTTCCCCTCTGAGAAAAGATCATCTTCAAAAAGCTATTTCTTTAAAAATCAAAGTTTTCTTTGTGTCATCACGTCTAAAGGGACGTTTCTTTGTCTTCTAGATATTATAAGTGGGGATAGCAGGCAAAAAGAAGGCCTTGTTGGTTAAGGCTTGTGCCACCTGTGGCCTTAAAAATGTCTTTGTGGGAGACAAGCACACAGACTCTATCTACTTCTTATACACCCAACCATACAGTAGAACAATGTGAAGTTTGTTAGGGTTCCAAAAACCCTTAAGGACAGGAATCGTCGCCTTGTCTCTTGGCTCAATGAGGGCAATTATCCCCCTGAGCCTAACTACCCCACCGACTCGAGTCCACAAGGAGCATGGCCATCCCCAAGGACAAAAGACCATGCTTTAAAGAAAGACCAAGATCAGAAGAAAGACCACCTAAAAAACATAAGCGCTACAACGCCCACAGCCGTGATCCATTGTGGGGCAGGAGGCCTTGTCATTGAAGGAAGTGGGGCCTTTGATGACTCTGAAACCCTCTTTGTCATCAAGCAAGCGGTTGACGGAGTCTGCTAGAAGCCTGTCATTGTCAAAGCAATTGATGGAGAAACAGAGTAAAGGGGTGAAGATCCTCGATGGAGACTCTGGCAGGCCAGGCGATGACCGCCCGCCATCAGTAAATCCACAGTCTGTCAACGACAACCACATCTTCAACAACAGCCACTTTGTTGAGTAAGCACAAGCCAATGAAGGCACTTGCGCGCCCTGTTGTCGAGCACACAACACCGGCCCAAAAAACGTGTTGACGCCTCCGTCGAGGAGTAGACACTCGACATCTCCATCGAGTAAGCACCCATCAGATAAACAAAAGTGGGCGACAGCACTACATCCCAAGTCGCCCATGACGGATAAACGACTGCAGACCACATTGACGAGACAAACCACATTGCTTAAACCTCAGTCTACAGTGTATATAGGGCCTCCATTTAAAAAGTACGGCGGCAGCCCAGTTGACGGAGAAACGGACTCAGTCCACTAGAAAAGACACTCAGGTGACTTGAGCTATTGCACCAGGGAAATAAACTCCTAAGGCAGTACCAGAGAAGAGAGAGCATCTTACAGACAGCACTCTACGCCATGAAGGTACTCCTCAGCAGGGGTCAGGACATCTACAGGTGACTCCTTCACTATTCTCACCCATCACTTATTCTGAGGTTTTCCCAGAAGACATCCTACAGCAGGAGGTGGACACTAACTTAGAGCCACAGAAGCAGCAGGCATCAGACTCTGAAGTGTCTGTCATCATGCAGGAACCACATCAACCACCCTGGGCTCCTAGATTTCCTCCTACACCAGGGAGAAATATTCCTCTTTACCCCTTAAGGGGACCACCAACAACAACAGTGCCTGGACGAGGCACTGCACCCAAGACAAGGGCCAAGTCACCTGGGTACTGTGATGAATTCTGTGGAGTCATCACTAATACCCAGCCTGAGATTTCCTCCAATGTGGCCAGCGGAACGTAGGCCGGAACCTGATCCTTTACCCTGGGGGTGGTATTATGAGGGGGGAATCACATGGGAAGAGGTGGCTGTTGGGGAGATGTGGTGACTCCATCAGGAGAGACATGGTATCCCCCCCTTCCATATGAAGAAGATTCTATCATTCCAAAATTCATCATGGCATATTGTCATTATACAAAGCTTTCCAGTTGTGGAACCCTAAAACCCCTTCTTGCTAAATATCCTAGGCAGAGTACCATTCACACTTCACATGTGCATGACACCCACATAACATCCTCTGTCGCTGATGTTTTTGATTTAAACAAAGATTGACAGCAATGTGGCTTTAAAAGGGTTGAAGCTCCTATGGGCTCCAACTCCCATAAAGCCTCGAGCACTGAGACGAGGAAGAGGAGGAAGGAGTCAATGTGGCATGTAGGAAACATCAAGTCAAACGTGCAGACTTGTTGTCAAACTAACAATCAGCTCGCGGGAAATGTAAACCTAGTAAACACTTGCCATTCAGGAGTGGAGGAGAGAGCTGCAGAGCAGTTGAATCGGGAAGCATGGCCAACAGCAGAAGTAGACTCCCAGAGCCGAGTCGTGCTGGGAGAGCCAGATGCTCATGGGCAGCCGCCTGCAAGTACACTTTATCGGAGAGATGGGAAACTGGTCAGAGTTTAGCAGATGACTCAGAGGTACTGCTGGAAAGGAGACAGCAGTTGCGAGGCTGTTGGAGATGTGGTCCTGTAGTGCTGCATTGGTTCTGTCGACAAGGGACTGCAAAGCCAAAGTGGGAACCGAATCAAGGTCTGAGAAGCAGTGGCAGCCTGCCCAAGAACAGAACTTCACTGAAGCCACACGGCACAATCTTAAAACGCCAGCAAACACCAGTGAGTTGGCCCAAAGGAGTTGGGAGCTCCTGGACATGCTGGCAGAGCTATGAGCAATTGAATAATTCTTCTGAATACTGTGTAAGGGAGGCATGGTATCAAACAGTGAAGAAAGACACAAGTGATCACAGTTCAAGGGTGTTTACTGAACTCCAATGAGTTGGTAGAATGCCTATCTAAACCTAAATCTAAAGATGGGAGCAAGCTATGACAATCAAATAATACTAACGTAGTCCTAGTGGAGTCTGACAAAATAGAAGAGCCTATACTAATAAACCTATTGCCAATACTTCTAAATACAAAACTGTGTGCTATAACAATGTATGCAAAAAGAAAACTGTTAACAAAATAACTTGTCAGGTTAGTTGAGCTTCCCTTCTCCATGTATTCAGCACAGGGCCAGGAGGCATGTGCGGGCTTCGCACACACTCTGGCTTCTTGGCCATGACTTAACAGTAGGCATCAGGACCTTCAGCCAAAGTCTCTCTCACAATGACAGTCTCTTATTGCAGAGGGCCTGATGCAGCAATCAAAACACAAAGGATCCTTTCCTTTGTCAGGGGTTTCACTTCCACAAATTCAAGACTGGTCTCCCTCCTTAGGGCTCGGACCCCTGGTCCCCCTCGGCCAGGCTCAGACCCCTTTTGTACAGTGTTCACAATTTGGTCTCCCTCGTTCGGGCATGGACCATGGATCACCTCTTCTAGGCTCAGATGCCCTTTGTTCCACAATGTTCACAACTTGGTCTCCCTTATTCGGACTCGGGCCATAGATCCCCTCTTCTAGGCTCAGATCCCCTTTGTTCCACAATGTTCACAACTTGGTCTCCCTCATTCGGGCTCGGACCATGGATCCCCCTCGTTCGGGCTCAGATCCCCTTTTGATACTAAAATCAAAGACTTTTGAATGTGCGATAGGTTTTGCTTAAACCGTCGCAGGACCGCTTTGATTCACTTCACACAATGTATACTTCTCATCAATCTTCTACTTTAGTTTCTTTTGTCAGGAACCCATACAGAGACCTTCGACTGAGCACGTTCACAGTGCAGGATCACTCTGTCAATGGTATCGTATCTTTTATTGTAATGTTCAAATATTCACCAGCAATTTAGCTTCACTCGCGTCTTTCATCACCCACGTTTAACAATGTTTGTTCCAGCGCTCATTTTACAATGTTACTGCTTTCAACCTGGACTGCAACACAGACCAGTCTGGCATTGGTCTCCCCAACACACTGGCTGTGTTGTTCTCTGTTGCTGCTTTGTTCTTAGAGTCAAGGACGATACCACAGCATCTGCAGCTCCTGCTCTCCTTGTTCAGTTACGTGGGAGGACCATCGGTATCTCAGACACACAATGCAGGATTCTACAGCCTGGTTTCCTGGTCCTTGGTTTTCTGCCTTGAAGGTTTCTTGAAAATAACGTATTCCTGCCAAAAAGGTCAAGAGTGTTGCCCCTCTCACTAACCTCTCATGTCTGGCTGTCTTTCTCCCCTCATTCAGGTGTCGACTCGGAACTGCTGTCGCTTTGTGTGTTTTGCCTCGCTCAAAGTGTGCTCTCATGCTCTGCCTTTTATCAGTGTGGAGAAGTATAATGGAAGTCAGGTGTGAGTGATTGTCGATAATTGCGTGACCTCGCCTGACCATAGTATTGGGACATGTCAGGTTCACGGCTTTGGTGTGAGTATGTTTTCTCCCAGAGTGTTCTGCCTGTGAAATAGTGTTTGTGCAGGAGAGGGGGCGGGGTTGAGTTTCTGAATATCCAATTGGGTAGGATGCCATAAAGGTGTTACAGGGAACAGAGGGATACCATATCTCGCCATCCATTGTCCCACTCTCACTCCCTGAGGACTCATCTGCCAGCGGGTCAGACACCTTCTGGTTTTTCACAACTGACCAAGTAAAGTTGAAAGGCAAAATGTGTGATATGATATGATATGATATGGTATTTGTAACGCGCCTATACACAAGTGTTTCAAGTCTCCTTATGTGAGATGTCAATTTGGGAAAGATTGGAACAAGCATTGCCACCAGCAACGAAACACTAGTAAAGAGATTAACAGACAGAACTTGAACAAGTCTCCATATCGTATTGTATTCATCATTTATATAGCGCCCCTTCCCCATTTGTATGACCTCAATGCGCTTTGTGGTTGAAACTCACTCAGTGACCGCAGTCCATGTGTGGGAGGTTCTAAGAGTTTAATTAAAGATGTATGTGTGCATTTTGCCAAGTTAGGACTTAGGTGGCTGGCTAAGCTCCAGTAAGCAGCCCAGAGGTCAGGCACATGGGTGGGTGCTGTTGGTGGTTCAGGATAGAACGCTAGTGCTGTAGAATCGATGTGTGTACAGCTAGACCTACATTTTCTGTAGTGGATAAGGTCCGGAAGGGAAGACTTCTCCCCTTGGGTTAGTGGGTCCAGCTAACCGCGAGACGAACTCCACTGGACCATCTTCCCCGACTGGCTGTACCTCTTTGTTGCTGCAAGAAACGAATGCCAGGGGCCGAGTAATCCGTGGTCAAGTGAAACATCTAATGCGGTAACAAATCCGTCTATAAGCTCCAGGAGTCACCTAAGGACCCTCCAGAAGCAGGACGAACCGAGCTCGAGTCCCCTCACCAGAGTGCAGGACCAAAGGAGTGAAGGAAGCCCAACCGTTACCCGAGATACACAATGGTTAAGCGCTGAAACCGCGAAGTGCCGCTGACCTGAAAAGAGACCGTAGCTGCCGACAACCTCCCAAGTACCACCGCAGGAGCCCTCCAGACGTCCTCCATCTTGTCCCCACGACTGAGGCTCAGAAAGACGGCGTCTGCACCGCTGTACCGAGACAGAATCCAGCTGGACCAGTCTTCTTCAAACCAGATGTATTGTTTAGGCTTGGGGTGCTTACCTTATTGCCTTTTAGCTGTGCTTTTCTCAGTTGGGAATTGCAGTGGCTTACCTTTAAGAGTTAATTTCAACTCTCTTTTTACAGTCTTAACAGCTTGTGACCCTACAAGTGATTTTCTACAAACTCTCTAACTTGTGCAAGACTGTTTCTGATCGAAGAAGCGCCTCAACTCCATAGACTGTGTTCCAATTGACTTTGGCTGTCCTGGCTCCCTGAAGACTCCTCTAGTCCACTGACTTGATATTGTTTGTCCCTCATAGGTGGTAGCTTGTTGTGAACTGTTACTGCTGGGATAGGCTTGTCTAGATTTCTTGGAAGATGTAGTTGTCCTCACATTTACTGAGAACCTGTTTAACCTTTTCCTTCCTTAAACCTTAAACCTTTCCTTTCTGAAACCTCAGAATCTGCAAAGTATAACTAGTGAGATATATAAATGCCATTATTGTCCTTGTGATTGAAGTCACCTTAGGGTGTAGGAATTGTGTAAGAAACATATCCAGAGATTATCCACTAACATATTTTCTGAAAAGTCATTTTAAAGTATATTTACAGTGTTACATGAATTGCCTTTTTAAAGAATGCTTTTTAAAAAATGGATGTTAATTACTTGGCTACTTGTATTTACGGATTTCATTTGTACAGCGCTATAGCTCACATTTATCCCACTTGAGATAGGCCTGGCTGCTCAGTCACACTACCAACCTGTGAAGTACAGACCTATACCAAAAGGTGGGTTACCTAATACCAAGCAGATAAGTGTTGTGTAGTCTCACATAGTGTGACTGCATCAATATTTACCTAACACGTTTTCTCTCGCACGCAACCACTCCAATACAATGTATTCCTCTCGGGAGGTTCAAACAATTTTTACCAGGTTCCGCCTTTGCTAGAAATTCACTGGTTGTGTTTAAGTACCTCCCAGAAGGGCGGATTGCTCGGTCTTCGACTTTCCACATCAGGGATCCAAAGCCTGCCCTCAAATACTCCTGTTACCTTCTGAACACAGGGGAACAAGCACTTCAAATTTCACGCAAAGGGACAGCCTCTCCACACGGCTCCCTTTCCAGCACTTTCTCCGCTCCTCGGGGTTTCAGCTCGCACACCTCGCTTCCACAGGTCGTCTCCCTCAGCAGACCTGAGCGTCTCAGTGAGCCTCTTCACCATGGTTCCCGCTGCTTCTCTTCACCTCTCTACTGCTTCGACTCTGCCTCTGCTTCCACCTTCTTCCTTACACCATGAATTTGGCTCCTTTTATACACCTGCAGCCCTTTGACAGGCTACAGGTGCGGATGTTCAATTAGCTCTGCCAGACAACAACTAAGGGACATGCCTGACCCTTACAACTCTCAGCAGGCATCTTCCTCATCCCAGTACCAGAGTGGTAAAAAAGCATCGTTTTCATTGCTCTTAGTTGCTTCTTCTTCGTCCCAGTACTGTCAATGGTTATGTGTGAAGGAATAAGGGGAACAGAGTCACAACCCATGAAGGTTGGAGAAGTATTGGGTTGGTTGTCACTAGGGTAATGGGGATGCCATGTCTCGCCTAAGGGCACCCCACTCTCAATTCTCAAAGACACTCTACCCAGGTAATCCCACCTCGCTTCTCTGCCCCGAGGGTCAGGATCCGAATAGCAATGGCCTCTCCCTGGCTACCTCCGTAGTGAATCCAATGGGCACTCGGGTTTCTTACATAATACAGAACCAGGTGTTAGACAGCCTAAGCAGACCAGCAACTCAAACTCATGAATGGGAGCTAAACGACGGCCACTTGCAGCTGTTTCAGAAGTGGGATCGCACACCTGTGGACCTCTTTGCCACCAGTTGCAACAAAAAAAGTGCGCAATTTGCCTGCAGGCTCCTGCAGCAGGGGTCAATCGGGGATGCATTTTCCTTCCCATGGGACACCCTCTTTGCCTATGTCTCCTCCCCTCTCCCCCTTCCCAGTCATACGCCCGGGTAGTACAAATGATCAGAGCTCATCCGTGCCAAGTGATCCTCATCGCTCTTAAATGGCCACGCCAAACATGGTAATCGGACCTGCATAAACTCTCAGCGGATCAACCAATACGGCTTTGTGATCACCCAGATATCATTTCGCAAGACTGATTTGGCAGAATTCGGACATCTAGCTATCCCTCAAGACTGCAGGACATTTTATCAGCGGCCAAGGCCCCTGCCACCAATAGGTCATATAACCTCTCAAGTGGAAAGGTTCTGTGCTTGGTGCGAAAAGCAGCATGGCATCCAGCTGCAACTGGAGCAGCTGCTTCCATACCATCTCTACTGAGCCAAGCATCCATACAAGGCCACCTAGCGGCGCCAGAAAAAAAGAAAAGGCATACTGTTCAGCAACAGAGTGGTTAAAAAATTCGGAAAGGCCTGTTCAGGACTTTTTCCCCGCCAAAAAGAACCCCACCAGACTGGAGCCTCAATAGAGTCTTGGTAGTTCTCATGAGCAAGCCATTTGAGCAATGGCCACAGCCCTCTTAAAGTACCTCCCTTGGAAGGCGGTGCTCCTGGGGGCCATCCCATCAGCTACAAGAGTGTCAAAAATACGGGCTCTGGCAGTAAACAAACCATATTTACGATTCAAGAAGGATAAAGTTCTGCTCATGACCAATCCACGATTCATCCCCAAAGTTCCAACGGATTTCCACAAAAACGCTATCATTGCTTTACCTGTCTTCTTCCAAAACGCTACACCTCCGGCAGAGGTAGCTCTATACTCTCTGGGTGTAAAACAGGCCATTAAATACTACATGGACAGGACTAGGTCCTTTAGATACTCAACACAACTGTTCCTAGCTTATCGAACAAAGGATACGCTCTGTTCAGGCAGGGCATTTCTAGGTGGATTTCATCAGTCATTTCCTTCTGCCATCTGTCAGCAGCGAAACAGTTAGCCACTCCGCCCCATGCCCACTCCACAAGGGATATGGTAGCCTCAGTGGCCTTGTGGGCATGCGTCTCCATCACAGATATTTGCCAAGCAGCTACATGGTCGGTGCCACATAGGTTTACTAGGCACAACTGCTTGGAGAGGCAGCACGCAGCGGACGTTCAGAGAGGGAGAGCAGTTCTTCAGCGTCTTTTTCAATAAGGTACGCTTTTTTACCTTTTACAGCCTCCTAATACTACACACTGCTGCTAAGATTATTCACAGCATGTGCATCTATGAAAGATCTAGTGCTGGAAAAGGAGTATGTTGCTTACCTGTGACTCCTGTTCTCCAGCATTGGTCTCTTTCATAGATTCACATGCGCCTTGTTCAACCCCAAAAAGTTAAAAACCTTACAGATCTGGCCAGCATTCAGAATCTGAGGAGAGGAATAGGACGTAGTCTAAGGGTCAAACTTCTCGATGTTTCATTGGTTGGGACCAAAAGCACCCATAAGGAGGGTGACAGCTTTGTTGCTTTAAGCAATGGAAAAAATAAGCGAATTGAGGATTCCCAGCCTGATGCCGTGAAATAATCACAGCATGAGAATCTATGTAAGATTCCGATGCAGGAGAACAGGAGTTACACTTAAGCAACTTAATCCTTCCTGAGTGGCACATATACAATCTAAAATGGGTGCACTAGCTCCCTGCAGGAGTCCATTTCAGGGTTCATTTTGGGGTCCAATTTGCCTATTTACTGAAAAATGTTACTCTTAACAATAAAAGTAAGGCGCTATATGCAACCGTAAACTGTCGATTTGCGAAACACTACCGGGACACAGAATATGTAGCAAAGGTGTTCTCGCATACAGTGCAGTCTTCATGATGTATATAGACTGATAAGAGACAGGCCTTTCATCTTTCTGCTCACGAAGAACAATACAAACTCCTTACTATCCCTAAGAACATGCTATCCCACCTCATTCGATGTCTTTTTATTTGCCTGCCAATGACTTTCTACTTTACGTTGCACTAAAGATCTTGAATATTGGGGGCGTGGCCAGCTACGAGATGATGCAGGCGTGAATCTGCACCGCTCTGCGAGCCGCCACATAATCCTGAAACATCCTGCCTGATTTCGACAAGATGGACCAAGAATAAGCAATCGTACGGAATGCGGAGGTTCTGCTCTACATCCTGGTAAATTTTGGGGACAAAACGCATACGTGAGGAGGAGAAACATCGACTCTGGTCTGAGGCCACGTTTTGAAACGCTGCTGCAATCAAAATGGCCACCGCGTATCTCCTGGGCCCTGGCCGGGCCACACAGTGAGCTGCAACCACCCCTCACGGGGTACGAGAGGACGGCGCGGAAACCGGTGACTCGTACCTGACTGCAATTTGACTTTCCGCCCCTCCGCACGCATTGTCAAGCGTGGGGCGACGCGCATCGACAGCCAGTGCCCGCCGCCGGGGACCGCGAGCCAGCACGGCCCGCCGTGCGGACGAGGGAGACCCACCACAGCATACCGCTGGAGACGCCACTGGAAGATGAGGAACCTGGGAGAATACAGCACGTACCCGGAGTGGAAGCAGTGTAGCAACAGAGCGGACTGCGGCTCCAGCCATAATACGTTCACAGCGGCACTATCTACAGGATCGTACTTCCCCCGAGCCCAGCGCACGGCGCACCCGTAACGCGGAGCGGGTGCCTAATAACCATAAATTACCGTTTCATCCGCCGCTACCTTGTCAGTGCTGCAGGCGGTAGAATCAGTCTCTCAACCAACGAAACTGAGCAGGAGCGGGGACATACCCCAGTCCGAACAGTGCCGACACCAAGAGCCCGTCAATAGAAGCAAAGAGGGGGAGAAGAGATCAGCATAAAACTGCCCTGGTTAGCCAGGCAAAACAACCCTGGGTAGCCCGCACCGACACCGAATGACCGCCCTGTGAAGCTGCCAAACACCGCCTGAGAACATCTGTACCCTGGCGCAATTGTGCGACCTAATCAAGCGTGTGCGGCCACAACGCACCTCACTAAACCACTGCAGTGACCTTGGGACGCATCGGAGAGAAAGGGGTAAGATAAAGCTAAGAAACTCCCGACACAGAGCAGAATGGAGCAATATACAATCCCTTCGACACAGGTCCCCGACTACCATCCGGTCACCCTGGAGGAAGGGCAACCGGACAACACAATCTCTTTGAGGGACATCATGGCCGCCATTGCGGACTCCCGTACGTCAATGGAGCAGAAAATGGATGGGATATGTCTGGACGTGTCCCTCCTCAGACATGATCTCCAAAAGCTGACGGCGCGTACTGGCGAAGTCGAACAGCGCATCTCGACTACAGCAGATGGAGTACGTGACATGCAACACCAGCTCAGAAGCGTCACTTCGAAACTCAAACTGCTGGAAAGCCGAGTTGAGGACGGTGAGGGCCGCTCAAGGCGCAATAACGTGCGCATAATTGGCATACCTGAGAAAGCTGAAGGCGCCTGCATGGAGCTCTTCCTTGAACAATGGCTAACAGACCTATATGACCTGAGCTCCTTCTCCAAGTTTTTCTCTATAGAACGAGCACATAGAGTACCCACAGGTAGACCGACACCAGGGGCGCCAACACGCACAGTAATTGCGAGATTCTTAAATTACAGGGACCAAGACGCCCTACTGCAACTGGCACGGACCAAAGGCCCGATCACCTTTAACGGCTCAAGGATCGCCTTCTTTCCGGACTACACGAGAGAGGTGCAGAAAGCGAGGCAGTCTTTCCACCAACTTAAAAAGCACCTGCAAACATTGGGGGTCAAATATGGCCTACTTTTCCCAGCACAGCTTAAGATTTGCCACAAAGGCACATCAATCCATTTCAGTGATCCGAAGGAAGCATGGCACTGGGCGGAACAACATATAGTGGGGGACTGGTCAACTCCCCGAGCCAGCAGGGGAAGAAACATACCGCCCCCCGACCAACAACATGCACCCCGACTGCCCCCGGAACAAGACCTACCAGAGGACAGCGATGGTTGACCCCTGACACCACTCCTGGGGACGCCCATCAGTATACCAGTGAGTACACAATGCACTACCCTAACACAATCCACAAACCGTACCTCCTGACACGAATCAACACACTTCCTACAATTGCGGCCGCGGGGATGACTCGCAGCCACATGTTAGAGGCCCCCTCCCCCCCAAGAGACACATCAGAGACTAGTCCCAGCGGTGCTAGCCCCTGATCGCACACCGCCAGGGACTAGCATACGTACACAAGTTGAGTTTATTGCATGTAAGGTGTCCAGTTGACACCCGTGGTTTTCTAGGTTTGGGCGACCGATGCTTCTAGTTGGGAGGAGTATGGGGTGGGGGGATAACGGGTTTGTTAAGTTTAATTACACACGGGACATGTCGGACACGAAACATATCGGGACCAATCAGCACGATCACAACTTATGGGCACGAGCTCGCGAGACGCGATGCATCGTCATCAGCAGCACACACATCCACTTCCATAAGCAGACATGACATCACATAACAACACTGCTAAAGCCCTCAGAACACTCCGGCTCATGACGTGGAATGTCAATGGCCTCGGCAACGCAAACGGCGCCTAGTTAGGCAATTCCTTAATAGACGGGCACCAGACATAGTGCTTCTGACTGAGACCCATCTTGCGGGCATGGAATGCACCCTGTTCAAACGCACAAACTACAAGCTGACACTCCACTCAGGCTTTACAATGGGATCACGGGGAGTCATGGTCCTGATACACAAAAACCTCCCTTTCCAACTTACCACAGTGTGCCTGGACACTGGCAGCAGATACGTATATGTGACGGGCACGCTGTGGGATCAATCCATCGCACTGTTAGCCATCTACGCACCACCAACCCAACTAGACCAACTGCTCACAGATATTGCCCCGCTGATCACAAACAACACTTCCAACCTGTTGGTTCTGGGTGGAGACTTCAACGAAGTCATGAACGTAACTCTAGACCGCTCACACTTACGCAACAGGAACCCCAACGCAACTACCCGACTCGCCACATTCACCAATGCACTGGGTCTATGCGACACATGGAGAGAACTCCACCCAGACACTAGGGAATACGCTTTCCATTCAGGGGCACATGCCTCCCTATCTAGGCTGGACTATTTTTTCGTCCCGGCCTCTGATTTACACAAGGTACAGGAAGCAGACCTGCTTCCTAGGGGCATATCTGACCACTCCCCGCTTGAACTGAAAATCACAACATCCAGGCCGATTCCCCCGCCGAGCTGGCGACTAAATAACTACTACTTAGGGGACCCCGAGCTAGTGGATAAACTCCAGGAGAGCACAAACACATACTTTGAGCTTAATACAAAGTCTGCTTCAAACCCTGAGACACTGTGGGAGGCCTACAAGTCAGTGCTAAGGGGCGAGCTAATATCATGGACGACTGCCAAAAAAAGAAAGCATCTTAGCAAAATACTTGAAGCAGAACAGCAATTGAAGTAGGCAGAGGAAAAGCACATAAGCGAAGACACACCCGACACAAATCGCACCCTGCTTCGAGCACAAAAGAAGCTCCAAAATACAGCATTGGATAATGCAAGGCATGCACATACGGCGATGCGAGCGAGAATCTATGAAACGGGAGACAAAGCTGGGAAGATGCTGGCATGGCTGGAAAGGAAAGAGCAGGGGCGTAGCCATGTCTGGCGGCTAGAGACAGGAGAGCAAAACACCCGCGTAACAGACCAGGACATAACACAAGGCTTTGCAGAGTATTACGCAGAACTCTACGGGGCACCCAGGACTCGAATGGATGCCTCGATCATGGAGGAAATAGTCATCCCTACCTTAAATGCGGCACAGCAGGATCTACTGGAGAGAGACGTCACGGAGGATGAGATTCTAAGTGCCATATCCAGCCTCCAAACCGGCAAATCCCAGGTCCCAAAGGCTTCCCGATTGAGCTATGGCGGAAGGTGGGGACCAATGTGATCGCTCCACATCTGTTACGGATGTACCAGTATGCACGTGAAAAGGGCATTCTCTCACCTGACCTACGCGAAGCAACGATAATAGCGATACCCAAACCGGACAAACCCCCCAAAACCTGCAGTTCATACAGGCCTATCTCACTTATCAACAGCGAAACAAAGATACTGGCCAAAATACTTGCAGACCGCCTCCAACAGGTCATCCCCTCTCTGATACACCCGGACCAGTGTGGCTTCATGCCACAGAGATCAACACGCATGAACCTTTACAGACTATATTCAGTCCTGGAAAGAGCCCACAGCACACAAGGCCCCCCTAGTCTTACTTGCAATCGACTTTAAAAAGGCCTTCGACTCAGTGAGATGGGAGGCTATCTGGGTAATAATGCACTGTATGGGTTTCGGCGAGAACTTTATGAGCTGGGTACGCCTACTATACAACTGTCCAACCGCCAGAACCAGGATCAATGGATGGCAATCAGATCCCTTTGAGCTGGGGAGAGGAACGAGGCAGGGCTGCCCATTGTCAGCCATGATCTTTGCGATCGCAATAGAACCCCTGGCAATTCTCCTGAGAAACACACCTACCTGGGAAGGCTTCCGCTGGTCAGCAACCTGGGAGGACAGAGTATCGCTCTATGCTGACGACCTGCTCATCTACCTGAAGGACCCAGCCAATTCCTGCTCCAGAGTTACGAGCATACTGGAGCAATATGGGGCATTCAGCGGCCTACGGGTGAACTGGGCCAAATCCATCCTATTCCCCATAGGGGGTGTGCCTGCAACCAGTCTAATGAACGGCCCCTACCAGATCGAAATGGAGCAGTTCAAATACCTTGGGATACGCATCACGCAGCAACTTGCAGACTACACACCCCTGAACCTTGCCCCACTCGTAACAAGATTCGCAGAAGATACCCGCAACTGGATCTCACTGCCATTGACATTGTTGGGTAGAGCTGCACTATTCAAAATGATTGCCCTCCCCAAATTCTTGTACATCCTGCAAAACGCCCCTCTATATATCCCGCAGCAAGAATTCCATAAGCTCGACTGCATCCTCAGAAAGCTGCTATGGGGAGGAGCGCACTCGCGGATCGCTCTCTCCACGCTCCAAAGGTCTATATGGGAAGGAGGGATTGGACTACCCAGGCTGCAATCATACTACTGGGCCGGCCAGCTGACGGTGGTCAATGACATGTTGCATGGAGATGGGACACTCCCGCACATCAAAGCAATTAACCCCCACAACACAACAGCACCATTAGAACATCTCTACGGAAGCCTGGGTCGCCCACCGAAACCAGATATGGCGACACACATTGTGAGAATATGGAAAGAGGTACACCGACACCTAGGATGGGATGGGAAACTGACACTGGCCCAACCCCTATGGAACAATAGCCATCTTCCCGAAATACAAAAGCTACCTAGATGGCCCGAATGGGTCCAACGAGGAATCACCACCGTTGGGGCTGTGCTGCGGGGGGACAAACTTGTACCATTTGAAACATTGCAAGAGGAATTTTCCCTCCCAGCCACAGAAAGATACCACCACACGCAATTGCAACATGCGTGGAGCACCCACCAACAGAATATACGGAACATACCGGAAAGCTCCCCCCTTGAGCGCAATATGGTATCGGACCAGGTGGAACGGAAAGTCACCTCCACCATGTACAATGTGATTACATCCTTTGCGACACCAGAACTGACCAGCCTGAAGACCAAATGGGAACGAGACATGGGATCGCTCCAGCCGGAAGACTGGGTGGAGGCCCTAATGTACCCCCGCGAGGTAACCATTTCTTCAAGACTCAGACTGGTTCAACTAAAGATCCTGCACCGCGTCTACTACCCAAGAGTCGCCCTTTTCCGCTGGGGGAAGACGACAGATGCACGTTGCCTGCACTGCAAGCGTGAGGAAGGCACATTCTTCCATATCCTATGGGAATGCAATAATATCCAACAACTCTGGCAGAAATGCTGTGAGAAACTATCCAGCGTTATAGGCAAGACAATAGAAAGATGCCCAAAACATCTCCTTCTGGGGATCTCCAACGAAACCGACCTGTCCCGGTATGAAAAGATACTCTGCTCTACTGCAACAGTCGTGCTCAGGCGGAATATAGCACAACTGTGGGGCGCAGAACGCACTCCGGACTACGACCAATGGGTCGTGGATGTAGACATCTGCGCTGACATGGAACATCGGGTATATGCTGCAAGGGGCTGCCCGCAAAAAGCAAACAAAATATGGAGCCGCTGGGAAGACGCCAGCTAGAAGTCAGGTGAGACATGGCAGACGCTAAGAATGGACAGGGTCGCATGATGCCGAATGAAGCGAGCCAGGAACGTACTGATCGTGCCATGAGTAACTCCTGTTTTGGCAAAGTCTGACGGACCACTAGACGGCAGTCCCAGTTACCAAGGGTTTTTTCTCTTCTCTTTCCTCTCTTTTGTTGTTTTTAGTTTTTTACCTGCTTCTCTCTCCTTTCCTTACCCCCTCCTGAAAATGTTGATTGTATGATTGCTCCCTTGCTCCCAGCCCTGATACATAGAGAGATGCACGTACTGTTAAGTTGTTTTCCTATGTTTCAAAAACAATAAAGTCTTTGATCAAAAAAAAAAGATCTTGAATATTTGCATCACCCTAACAAGGGTGAAAATGTGCACTCACAACTAGCTAGTGGCTACTGATATTCGACACTTGGCGAGTAATAAATGGTGTGCTGTGTTTATGTATAGAATTGAAGTGGCAAGTGACTTTTGTAGGGCTAGCTAGTAACTTTCAACATGAATTCTTGCCACCCGGCCTTAACTGACCTCTCTCTTCCCACCGCCTTTGCCGCTCCTCCTCACAGCCCTATCTTGTCCCCTTTGGTATCTGCTCTCCTACCTCACCTACCGAACTGCCATCCATTCTCCTGCATATCAACCCATCTTGCACTCCAGTTGACCACTTTGCTCCCCAGATAACAAAGGCACCGGAACTTACGGCTCTCTCTTTAGTCTCTCTCTCTTACATCTGGCACATTTGCATCCTTCTTTAAAATCGCCATGGTACTATCTATGCTCTAGAAAGCCATCTGCTGATCCCAACAAGCCCAACAGCTGCAGGCCTCTCTCCCTATCCAGCCATTATTGCAAAGACGTTGAAAGTGTAGTCCTCCTCGTTACATACTCTCTCCTTGGCTTCCAGGGCAAGGCACTTGGACAACTGGTTACCTGTCTAATCGACCATTCTCTAGCTCTTGGAACCCACATACCTTAGGGGGACTCCCCATGTAGGCAGGTGGAGTCTGAGTCCCACTACTCTTCACCCTGTAGACCTCCTCTCTTGGTAAGCTCATCTCTTCCTTTTTCGGTTCTCCTACCACCCATTTGCTGCTAATACCCACACGGTCTTGTCCTTTTCTAGTTTGACCCCTGATCTCGCCTCTCACATCTCGAACTATCTCCAATACTGTATGCCATTTCGCTGCGAGATGCTCAATTCTTTGAAGATCAAAGTAATCTACTGCCCTGCTAACCTTTGTCGCGCCGTCTTTCCTCCCAGTTTGGTTTGCCCCAAACCTTCGATCCCCATTTCCAAAGGCACTCAACGTTGGGAGGCTCTTTGACATTGATCCAAAACTCTACCAACGCATAAGCTCCACTGCTACCAATGCAAACTCAAACTCCTCAACATCATAAAAAAGATTCATCCCCTCACCTAGTTTTCAGGTAAGACCCTCATTTCAGCCCTCTCGCTTAGTCGCCTCGATCATTGTTCTTGCCTATGCACATGTCGCCATCGCTGTTCCTTTGCTCCCTTCAACAGAATTCTGAACTTTGCAACTCACACTGTACACCTTGCTCCTCTCCTTTTCTACCTCGCCTCCCTTTCTCCATGCATGCTGCTTGGGTCCTGGTCACCATAGCGCAGATGAGATTCTGCAGATATAATTAAAACGATTTGCCGACCACAGAAGCGTCTGCAATGTGGGGGTTGTGTGGAGGGCAAAGGTGCACAAAATGGGGAGTATTAAAAGATAAAAGGTAAAGTGAATGTGGCGCAGAGGGTAGAGTCCCCATGTAATAAATTAGAAAGAAAGAAAGGGCTACAAAAGCAAAGCATTGTCAACGTTTCCCCTGCATAGCCAGAAAAATGGTTTCTCTCTGGGCAGGCAGTGCAGCATGACAGCAATGGTGCGGAGAGAAAAAGATAACCATTTTTCTTAAGAGGGCAAAGAAGGGATGTGGTAAGGGATGCAGTGGTGCAAACTTCCACCTGAAATTGAATAGTAATATGCAAAAATGCTAAATGATGAACCCGTTGTTGGGTAAGGAAGGAAAGAGAAAGAAGAGTGACCCAAGGGTGGTAGAGTGATTAGGTTCAAGAGAAAGGTGGACTAGTTGCGGATGAATGGATTGAGGGATTATGAATGAACGTTGGGGGAAGAGTGATGTGACTGAAAGGAGAGAAGAGGAGGAAGACGAGGATGGAGGGTTGGTGAGGGCCGTAGCATTATCCGGATTTCCACCCGAAATAACAGGAACCTTTTGCCTCAGATGGGCAGAGATGTCAGTCCGACAAAGGTGTGCACGCTGCGAGAAGACCCACACTGGAGAAAAAGTGAGTGCACGAAGAATGCCACCTTCTAAGGGGACCAGGGCTCCAGATAAGGTTTTGAAGTGCAAGTGTTTTGCTCCATAGTTTTTGAAGTTGGGAGTAAAGAGACTTCTACTATTTTAGCTCCTTCCTGTGGCACTGCCCTGCTGGTGCCACTGATCTGAACAGATCTGCAGATTGTGTGGGAGGATGCATGAGGCAGGTTCCTGTGTGTGCATTGATAACCATTGTTTGTTCCGTGTATTTTTAGTCCCTATTTCTTTTATGTTGGGATCCTTTTCCTGTTGTTAAAGACACACATTATCTGGTTCACCGCTTATCTCTAGTTTTGTCAGGTATTGATTTGAACCAAAGAAAATTAAGCCAAACCGTGCATTTTTCTGCGCATTGTCTCGAACTATATCGGCCAGAAAGCCTTCGGCGTTTCAAGGCGTAAAAAATCGCCTGTGTGCATTGTAAAAAAGATTGTTTCCCAGGGTCGAACTATGTTAAGCAGAAGAATATTGGCTTTCCAATACATCTTGTTCCAGCATACCCACCTCGTGGCACTCTTTCTCCGCCACAGCACCAGCTCAGGAATCAGAAGTTCCTGCTATTTTCGATTCTTTGTTTTATGCCAACATCTCATTATTACGTCCTGCTTTCGTTGCAAAATTCCCAGTCCCTGTCGCCCTCTCTCTGCCTGCCTCCAGTCCTGCTTCCCTTACATTGCCATGGCTGTCTCGTTCTTTTCAATTAGCACAAGGTTCTGGAACCTGCTGCTCTCTAGACGGCGTAGACGCTTTTGGAATCCGTCCCTCACCATTCACGCTGCTGTCAAGGGCTGATGGGAGTTGTAGTCCAAAGTATCTGGCGAGCCAAAGGTTTCAGATTCATGAATTAGCAACGCTGCTCCTTCCTTCATATCCGTTCTCCTCGCCAGCCCATTTTACACGTCTTTGCGCCTTCTGTAACCTTTTCCGTGTGCAATCTATTTGTAATTTTTATTTTTATTTTTGCTAATTTTTTATGGACCATGAATGCTGTAGCCCAGACATTAACCAAAACATGTACTTACAAGTCCAACACCTAGTTCGTAAAAAAAATATACACAATAAAAGTACAGAGTTATGATTTCTGATCAAAATGTACTTCTTCCAAAACTGTGACTGAATGCTGAATAATCCCTTCTCTTCCCAGCCCAATTTCTTTAGGTATTTTTCTGAGCCATCTTAAGAGGCATACATTCGTATAGATGCCTTTATCAGCCGTTTATTAAATAACATAGGAAGTGGGTGTAAGAGCTTTTACCTCCCCTATACAGAGAGTAAGTACAATATAGAGGCCTGCAGAGAACATGTACCATACTGAGAATGGCGGTCTTGTATTTCATATAGCCAATGTCAGACTGCATCCTGTTTGCTCTCTGACAGTGGCTGTGCTACAGCTGGCTGCTCTCGTAACCATTAAAGCCACACCTTTCTGGGCACAGTGAGCCGAGGAACTGGTCCACTGAGGATACCTATAATCAGTGATACTGAGCCTTTGCTCCTACTGGCCCTTGAATAATACTTATGACTCCGAGACACTTAAGGTACGAGCCATAGATACCGATACACTAATAATACGGATAATAGGGAGACATTAATACTGACATTTGGTCGACCTTAATACAACCAACTTTCTTTTATGATGGGGGGTGGGGCTCACCAAAAAGACTATTGCAGGATAGTCTATCAAACAACGTTATGATAACGTTGTTTGATAGACTATCCTTTGATGATCTTTGTCGTTGTAGTGGTCTTTCGGCGTCTAATCAGTCAGTATTGAAAGCGATCCACTGATGGGGTCTGTGACCTGCTATGTTACACTAGATTCATATAATCTTCTGAGTGTTGTTCTGTAGTATATGATCTTAGGTTTATAGGTCAAAGAATGCATTTGAGGTATTTAAGTTCTCTGTTTTTTATGTTAATGTTCTGATGGCCACAGCAGTTTGAATTAGATGATGAGGCAAACCATGCTTTATAGACTCATTCACACGCACACGGTCAAACACGCATCAGCAATGCCAATAGTTTTGGCTTTTGTGTAGACCTGGGATAAGGATTTGATAGACACTGCTGTAATGGTACTAGCAGGCCATTAATGGAAGCCACTGCAATAGGCTGTGAGTACATGGGCTTATAATATCCGTTCCTGGCAATTGCCTTTCTAATTTATACACGAGCCAAACCGGTTAGCTTTGCCAGTTCTTGCTTTTAACAGGACCTCAGTGAGGGACACGGGTACTGCTCAAGGCTTACAAAATCTTCTCGCCCACTCACATAGTCGAGGAGATTTTCTCAAGGACGAGTACCATTTGCACGGTACTCGACCTTCCTGGCACGTATGGGGATGTTTGGAATTTTTATTTGATATTTACTGCAAACTAACTTTGCAGTTGTGGGCGGGAGATTGGAATTGATCATGGTTTGTGCTCCCCACACTGTAAGTCTCCTTCACACCAGTCTGGTGGCTTCCTGAACCTTTGGGTCGTGGTTTGAAGGTCTTTTGGGACCTTTGGGTGCATCTAGTGATCAGATCTTATTCAAAGCGCTAGTCATAATTCTAAATCTGTCCCGTCTGTCGATGGTTTGTAAGTGTCTCTATTATCAGGTATGCAAAAACTGTCCTGAACTCTATAAAACTGCTGTCATGCTACAGAAGAAATAATCTGCTATTCCATGCCAGAATGTGATATTTGTTTCTCTAGATATGTATGTAACGAGACTGGAGTGAAGGTCTCATAGGAGGGAAGTTTGGAATTTAAAATCTGCAATCCCCTTGCACATGATTGCATTATAATATTGAGGAGATACTGCAAACTGCCATGTGCGAGGGGAGGCTTTAGTCTTTACTGTGCACGACTGTGATGAAGGCTCTGTGCCTAGAGTGTAGCTATGCTCACTTTTACATCTTTGGCTTCTGATGTGTTTCCCTTTTGGCATATGTAAGCGTGTTTTAGGCTCCTGCTTTCCTAGGAAACGCAGTGTTCGCAGATAGAAGTCATCATACTTTAAGTGTTCTCGTCTGCCTCAGAGAGTGTGTGTTTTTGAGGAGTATATTCAACTTCAGTAAATGTATCATATTATGCTGTCCTTCCTGATAACACTCTCTAACCTGTAAGAACACAGCTGGTATCAAAGACATCTATAGTGGGGCTCTGATCCCTGCTTGCAACATTGTTTCAATATGATTCATTGTCCTGTCTGTACAACCCTTTCCATTGAAATGCATGTGTTCCTTTCGTTAAAACACAGCGCTGCACGGAGGGAGGGGGTTTCTCACTTGTACTGAAGTCTTGTTCTTTGGTTGGTTTTTGTCCTGTTCGCTTTCTACAAATAAATTGTTAACCAGTCCACTGGATAGTCAGTGGTCATTTTTCCATGACTCCGTAAAATGGCAAATAAAAGTTTTACTGTGCGTTGCTGGCCTCTGGGTGGCAACATTTTGCTAAATATGAAGTGTACTTATGGTGACATGCACCTTTTTTACACAAAACACTGTTACATTGTTTTGTCACTGGTCACCACAGGATGAGTGCATTTCTCTACTGATCTAGTGTGATATATTTTTTTTTATTATTATTATTTTTTTTACTGTGCACGGCCTGCTGCGTATAAATAATTTGGGTGATGGTACACTTGCTGAAGACATTGTTATTACACCAATTTGGCATTTACAGATCAATTTAAGCCATTTACTCTGAGAAGACTTCTTTGAAATGGCGCTGGCAGGCAATTGCAGAACAAAGAATGCTGTGCCGGTTTGATAAAGCGAGCTCAAAGAGGTTCATGGATTATGTGTTTTGGGTGCAAAGGGTCCAGGAAATGGGTCAGAATGGCCATAGAGATTATCATGGCCGTAGGCAGTCATGCCCCGTCCCCCCAGCTGTTCTTCAATTAAATAGTTTCAGTGTGTGTGTGTGTCGCTTAGCACCACCTAAAAGCCAAAACTATAAATGTATTTTAAATTATATACGACCAAAGATTTCTGGTTCTGATATGAAATTGTTTTGCTATATCTATATTCTAGTCAATACACTAGTGCTTTGGAATTAATTCATATCCTTAAAGAGCGCCGCAAGTGTTGTGTGAAAACACTTATCAACAAATGAAATGCTATGCAAAATGCAATCTTGCACGGATGAACCAATGATCATATAAGAAAACATACTAGGCTGCTCATCCTTCAGAGGTCGATACATTTAGGACCAATACACGTGGTGATAATAACCATTATTACTGGGCTTAGAAGTGGGTTGTATCCAAAATGAAATGCTATGTAAAGTAGGATATTGTTGTATAGAAAGTGCAACTCTGAAAAGACATGAATCCTGTGCATTATTTTGGTAAGATGTTATGTGCATCAATGTTGGTTTTCCTGGCGAAATTGTTTGGCTCTGGTAAGTGCTGCAGTATCTTCCTCTTACTAATACTGCTGAGGTGTGTACTGAGACACTGATGGCATACCCACATCCAGAGTGAGACATTACTGTATGGCACTAAAGAGAAATAACAAACCGGAGCAAGATTAGCAATGAACAATCATTTATGCAAAGATAGTTCCGTGAGTTGAGCTAATGCTGTAGAAAGCCTTCAGATTTGATGGTAGATTCCCTGTCAGGTTGGGCTCATAACATAGGTTTTGGTTGATAGACGGGTTTTTCATTAAGTTGGGTGTGTATATAACTCCTAATATTAAGTTGCCAAACATATTTCAGGTTCTCGTGTACACATTGTGATGCTATTTTTTTTTAAAAGAATGCCTCCGGCAGTTACATGTTTTGAGCAATCATCTTTTTCTTTCTTAATCCTCATCAGTTTCTCAAACCAGCAAAAAGTGGTTACACTTGCACCAACTTCTCCGTGTGATATGCACTTGTGTTCTTTGCAGGATGCTGTAGTGCTGGGGAGCCACTGTAGTGACTTTATCTTAGAACAGTATGGACCCCCCACCGTCCCCCTAATAAAACCATGTATTCCATAGCTCTCCACCTTCTCCAAAGCGGGTGAAAACCCCCGAGTTGTATTTGGCGGCTGATCGGCCATAGAAGTGCATGGGCGCATATGGGACTTGGCGGGTAAATCGGCTGCTTGTAAGGCGGGAGACACCCTCCAAAGCCGGTGAGTTGAGAGCCAGGATGTCATTGAGTTAGATGTGATGTGTGCTAAACCTGAATTCTGCTTTGTGCTTTCCAAACAGTATTTATTTTCCCAATTCGTGAGATCGGAGGTGCTTTTAAATGACAGCTTTTTGCTTCCCTTTTTGTAAAATGATCAGCGTGAAAAAGGCATGATCTCTATGACATTGATTAGACTATTAAACGGTCGGTAATAGAGAAATACTGCGCACCAAGCCTACCACTGGGGAACTGGGACACATGATTGTTAATGCATTGTTCTCTGGTAAAGTTGGAGCTACTGCACGTGCGAGCAAAGCAGAGCATATATACCATACGTAAGGCTCGGACTGGCCCGTAGAGCAATTGGCCCATGGCCGAACCAAAAACACAAAATGCTAGTCTAGTGTGGGGCAGTATTGTTGGCCAAAGTGGGCCAGTTTGATGAGTTACTTCACTATGCGACTAGTAGTTTTGACCAGTGTTGCTGGATACATATTCTATTAAATGCACAATTTACATCCCACTTTATCAAAAAACTCCCCCTTGGTTACTATTGAAACAGTGTCACAAAAGGAATGAATAGCCATTTGCAAATGGTGGCCATTGTTTCATTGGTGCCCGGGACTATTTTATGGCCCAGTCCGACCCAGCCATGATAGATACACTGCTGCTGGCTATGAAAATACAAACTTCTCGTCACATACAGGGTAATTCATAGAATTTCGCAGAAAAGTGTCGCAAGCGGCTGGCGCAAAGTGTCCGCGTGCGATTGTCTGCGCCAGGCACGTGCGCCAAAACCGATTTTCGCGCACAGCGTATTCATGGATTTTAGGCTCCCAAACCAGCCGTGGCGCAGAGTATCGCAGCGACCCTGCAGCAGCGCCAGTAACGCCCCCAAGAACGCCCTCGCGCAAGGAAAAGCCATCAAAATCGCTAAATCATCGCAAAGGACTGCGCTAACCCTGGACCAGTTGATAGGGCTGCCAAACAAGGAACGCAAAGCGGGTAACGTGCATATCAGGGGTATGCGGGAATTTTTACATGCGATTAGCCAGGGTACATGTATGACAGGGGTACGCGTGAAGTTAAACACGTGATTAGCCAGGGTACGTGTATTACAGGGGTACGTGTGAAGTTAAACACGCGATTAGCCAGGGTACGTGTATTATAGGGGTACGCGGGAATTTTCACACACGATTTGGCTGGGTACGTGTATGACAGGGGTACGCGTAAAGTTCTACACGCGATTAGCCAGGGTACGTGTATTACAGAGGTGCGTGGGAATAATCACACGCGATTTGGCTGGGTACGTGTATTACAGGGGTGCGCGGGAATTATCACACGCGATTTGGCTGGGTACGTGTATTACAGGGGTGCGCGGGAATTATCACACGCGATTTGGCTGGGTACATGTATTACAGGGGTGCGCGGGAATAATCACACGCGATTTGGCTGGGTACGTGTATTACAGGGGTGCGCGGGAATTATCACACGCGATTAGCCAGGGTACGTGTATTACAGAGGTGCGCGGGAATAATCACACGCGATTTGGCTGGGTACGTGTATTACAGGGGTGCGCGGGAATAATCACACGCGATTAGCCAGGGTACGTGTATTACAGAGGTGCGCGGGAATAATCACACGCAATTTGGCTGGGTACGTGTATTACAGGGGTGCGCGGGAATTATCACACGCGATTTGGCTGGGTACGTGTATTACAGGGGTGCGCGGGAATAATCACACGCGATTAGGCTCGGTGGGCAGGGACGTCATTTGGGGGTCGCCAGGGGTCGCAACTGCGACCTCTGTGGTGTCCCTTGCGACCTCTGTGGTGTCCCTTGCGACCTCTACTAAAAAAAAAAAAAAATTTTTTTTTTTTTTTTTTTTTTTTTTAAGTTATGCAAGCTCCTGGGCTGTGGCTCTTTATTTCTGGGGTGGCTGGCTTTCTTGTTGAGGCCCCTTAAAAAAAAAGACTTGAGGCACTCCTGTTCTTATTTTTCTTCTAACACTTTCAGCACTGACCCTAAATAAGAAAGAATAGGAATACCAAATAATGTGTCTTTCTGGAATTCTATACAGTAATTGCTGGCCTCATTAAATGTTTATTTCAGGCACACTTCAGGGGGTGAGTCACTAATTTAGTCTGTTCTTAAACGCCTCACGAAGCCTAAGCCGTTCATCCTTCTGAGGTCGATAAATGAGTACCAACACAGGTTGGGTGATATTGGGTGTATATTTTTTCTATATAAAGCGCTTAATGATGTGTTATTATATAGCACTTACGCTTATCATTTGGTCATGGACGTCTGCTTGCATACACAGTCATTTGGTAATACGGGCCAATAAACACTGAACTTAATGATACATATGGCGATCCATTCTTGTATGAATATACATCATATAGTGATATCATAACTATATTTTCATAGTGTACAATGCTATGTGATGCCACTTCCTGTTTTGTCAACGGGTGAAATGTCGTGTTCCATCGCTACCCGCTATATCACTTTGGGGCGGGGTCTAATGACATCACTTCCTGTGATGTCATCAGGGGGTCAAGGGTCGGGTGATGTCACTTCCGCTACCCCTGGCATTTTGGTGAAATGACGTCCCTGTCGGTGGGTCCTCACAGGTGTACCCTGTACACCCTCCACGGCCCCTGCAGGCAGCCCACAAAACAGGGGACTACCCTGCACACCTGCTCATGTCTCCCACCACCCACACCCCCCCAGCAGTGTGGGGCACCCTCCACCAGGCCCCCACTCATGTCCAACTCATGTCTCCCACCACTCCCACCCCCCAGCAGTGCAGGGCCAGCACCACCAGGCCCCCACTCATGTCCAACTCATGTCTCCCACCACCCCCACCCCCCCCAGCCACCATGGGCATCCCCCACCAGGCCCCCACTCATGTCTCCCACCACCCCCACCCCACAGCCACCATGGGCATCCCCCACCAGGCCCCCACTCATGTCTCCCACCACCCCCACCCCCCAGCCACCATGGGCAGCCCCCACCAGGCCCCCACTCATGTCTCCCACCACCCCCACCCCCCAGCCACCATGGGCATCCCCACCGGCCCCCACTCATGTCTCCCACCACCCCCACCCGCAGCAGTGCAGAGGCAGCCTCCACCAGGCCCCACCCATGTCTCCCACCACCCCCACCCCCCAGCCACCATGGGCAGCCTCCACCAGGCCCCCACTCATGTCTCCCACCACCCCCACCCCCCAGAAGTGCAGGGGCAGCACCACCAGGCCCCCACTCATGTCCAACTCATGTCTCCCACCACCCCCACCCCACCAGCCACCATGGGCATCCCCCACCAGGCCCCCCACTCATGTCTCCCACCACCCCCACCCCAGCCACCATGGGCATCCCCCACCAGGCCCCCACTCATGTCTCCCACCACCCCCACCCCCCAGCAGTGCAGGGCCAGCACCACCAGGCCCCCACTCATGTCTCCCACCACCCCCAGCCACCATGGGCATCCCCCACCAGGCCCCCACTCATGTCTCCCACCACCCCCACCCCCCAGCCACCATGGGCATCCCCCACCAGGCCCCCACTCATGTCTCCCACCACCCCTACCCCCCAGCCACCATGGGCATCCCCCACCAGGCCCCCACTCATGTCTCCCACCACCCCCACCCCCAGCAGTGCAGGGGCAGCCTCCACCAGGCCCCCACCCATGTCTCCCACACCCCCGCCCCCCATCCACCATGGGCAGCCTCCACCAGGCCCCCACTCATGTCTCCCACCATCCCCACCCCCAGCAGTGCAGGGGCAGCACCACCAGGCCCCCACTCATGTCCTACTCATGTCTCCCACCACCCCCACCCCCCCAGCCACCATGGGCATCCCCCACCAGGCCCCCGCTCATGTCTCCCACCACCCCCACCCTCCAGCCACCATGGGCATCCCCCACCAGGCCCCCACCCATGTCCCCCTGCCCACAGGCCCTGACAATCCTCAAGCATGGGCCTCATGGCCAGCCACCACAGCCCAAAGACACAACCAAGTATTACATGCACCCATGATACTACTCCAATGGAAACAATGTAAATCAACACATGTGTCTCACACACACACAATGGTTGCAAGTGAACCTGAAAACCCATATCATGACATGCATGAAAACAATGAGATGAAATCACACATTGAAGAATGAAAAAATCCAAATAATATATTAATAACAACAGTAATGTCAATCAAAATGAAACAAAATACACAAGTAAAAAAAATAACAAAATCAAGCTGGCTGTCCCTTTTCAAATTAAAATCAATAAATGATAATCCTAAAAAAGTTCTTCCAAAGTTCAAGTCCATAAAAAGGAAATGAAGGGAAAAAAGAAAATGAAAACCATTGCTCTATGGAAAAAAATATCCATAGTAAAAAAAATATCCAAATCCAAAGTCCAACTATGTACAAAGTATTCAGGGTCCATCATCCCAACAGAAGAAATGAAACCTACCAAAAAACCTATCTAAAATGGAAATATATACAAAAGGTGGAGCAGTGTCCGTCGACTCCAAATAAAAATAAACTATAAAGGAAACCTATCACTAAATAACTATATACAATGGCGGTGGGCCAGTCCAGCGGCTCACTTAGTGGTGTTCCGGGCCAGGGCATCATCGAACTCCTCGTCTATGTCCCGGACGCGGTCCTGTTCCATGGCCCCGAGGGTCTGCAGGGAGGCCGACATGTTCACCTCCAACTCCCTGCGGATTGCCTCGAGGCACTCGGCCCGCCTCAGGGCCCTCCGCATGGAGTTCTCCGCCCTGACCATCGTGAGCCGCGCCTCTTCCGCCCACTGCCGCTCCGCATCTATGGCGTGGCCCAACCGCTGCCACACGGAAGACACTTCCCGTCCAGGGTCCTCCTGCCCTCCGGCCGAAGCCTGCCCCTCCGATGTTGAAGGCCCCGAGCTATCGTGGCTCCCACCTACAGCCTCCTGCTGCTGCAGCTGCTGCTGTCCATGTGCCCTGTCCGATGGTGCCTGCACATCCTCCTCCAGTTGGGGTGCAGTCATTGATGTGGCCACCCCTGCTGGACGTCCGACTCCCGACTGTAGCAGGGATCTGTTGTCTTTCAGCCTGGCCGCACGATCGGAGGCAGCTCCACAGGGCACCCAGGTGACACATGGGTGGGAAGATGGCATGGAGGACGACTGGGGCATAGGGGGTTCCGTGGAGGAGGGGGTCGGAAAAAGGTCCAGGAAACTGAGGAATCCAGCCCTGGTGAGCTGTCCCAGTGGGTCAACGCAGTCAACGAGCCATGCAAGAAGACGTGCAGACTCATCATGAAAAGACTGCAGGTCAGCTCGCATGGCCCGTTGACGCAACACCACCCCACCCTGGACATGCTCAACCTGGTGCAGGATAGCCACATCCGCAGGGAGAGGAAGGCCAGGTGTTGTAAGCCAATCCCCTCCCTGAGAATGGGTCTGGAGGGTAGGCATCCCCGCTGGTGCAAGATGATGCAGTGACAGGAGCAGAGACAGGATTGCACACAGGCACCTCCGCGGCGGCCTATGCTGCCTCCTGTCCCAGATCCTGCACTGCACCACTAGCACCAGTGGAATCCCCACCTCCAGACCCCGCCTCTGTCGCTTGCACAGCCTCCTCCTCCTCCTCCAAACCCCCCACCAACCTGAATGACTCCGTGCCATCTTCCTCCGTTGGGCCCTGTGGGGTCCCAGCTGCCCCTTCTGCTGCCGAGGAGTCCAACTCCAACCTCCACCTCTTGGACCTCCCCTCGGCAGCTGCGGCCTGGGACACGGAACCGGACTCCTCACTCCCCGACGAGATCAGAACCTGGGAGGGGATCCGGGCCTTGCGCCTCCGGCTGGTGGTGCGACCCCTGCCGCTGTGCTCCACAGCACCTTCTCCGCCCTCTTCATCAGTTGACGCTGCAGACAGGGAGAAAGAAAACACAGGCATCAGGGCACTGTCCAATGGACTCATACATACATGACAGTCATACATGAGTGGCATTGGTAAACCTCAGACATGGCATCACAATCCCCAACACACATGTAATTTCAACTTGCACACATGAGCCATACCACAGGCATATTGCAACAGCCAGCGCCATCCATTCACATACAACAGCATGAGCAGCCAAAGGTCATCCACACATCACATGCAACATAGGGAGTACACTACACATGCACACACACCACCACACTTGCATTCATGTGTACACCTCCGCCAACTGTCGCAGTGTTCCGATCGACATCCATGTCACACCTGACAATCATTCCTCCACATCCTGTGCCATGCAAGCCCACACACACAAGCACCATCCATGTGTCACACATGAGACCCCTCGCATGTGTCACCCTCACAGCCCTGTACACCCCGCCCCTACTTGCCCACTTAAAACTACATGTTCAACCTGCACACTCCTGGCACACCACACGCACAGCTTACAATCAGTATGCATGTACACTTGCTGCTCGACTCCAGATGGGTCTGCCTCTCAAGGACCTGGACGTGGAGCGCTGGGGGATATGCGTTCCAGGACCCTCATCTGATCTTCCGACAAGTGGCCCCGGCGCCCCTTAGCATCCGCTGCCCTCAGGAGGCGCCGGGCCTTTTTGAGGGTCCTGGACCTGAAGTCCTCCCAGCGCTTCCTGACACGTTCGTAGTCGCGGACTGCCACCTCCTCCGCGTTGATGGCAGTCACGATGTCCATCCAGATCCGAGTCCATCCTTCCTTGTCGGCTCGCAACCTTCCGAAGAGGGCTTTATAGTGCCCCAGGACATGCTCCACCAGGACACCAACTTCGGTGGCAGTGAAGCTGGTGCCCCTCTGCCTCCTTGGCCGGGGGTTGCCACTGGTGCCAGATGTTGCAGTGCCCGACATGGCAACCCCAGAGGCAGGAGTGGGTGGGCAACTGGGTCCTGGGGCTGGGCTGTGGGGCGATGGAAAAGCAGTCAGGAGTCTTCGGTTCCAGCTGGGGTGGTCACAGCAACAGCACCCCTGGCACACGTGGGCAGCAGGCAGTCAGGCAGCAGCAGATGGCAGGTGGGAGCGTGCTCAGGGCTCTGGGGGGCAGTAATTCGGCCTTCTGGGCAGGAGCGTGGTCTTCCGTGTGTGAACGTGTGGCCAGCTTGATACGGCGTGATTTTGCACGTGAAAATCCTGCACGTCTGCGTGTAATTCGAGGAAAGGCCCTTAGCGCGTAAGCGCGTCAGCACACGTCTGTACATTCATTGGCCCAAAGGCCACCAGCGTATTCGGGTCTATGAAGTCACATGCACGTTGAATATGGCACACGTTTGAAATGTTGCGTGTTAAAAAAATGAAAGACACGTCCCAGTGGCAAAGCGTGGAAATAGCGCGTACACGCGGAAGTGACAAAGCGTGTAAATGGTGGAAAAAGCGCGTACACGCGGAAGTGACAAAGCGTGTAAATGGTGGAAAAAGCATGTACACGCGGAAGTGACAAAGCGTGTAATTGGTGGAAACAGCGCGTACCCGCGGAAGTGACAAAGCGTGTAATTGGTGGAAATAGCGCGTACCCGCGGAAGTGACAAAGCGTGTAATTGCTGGATACAGCGGGTACACACGGAAGTGACAAAGCTGTAATTGGTGGAAATGGCCCTAGCGCGTACACGCGGAAGTGACACTGGACGTGTGGGCCTGCATAAAAGGTACGTGTAGAACACCATTTCCTTGTACGTGCTTTTCGTGGAGAGCGAGTGGGTGAATTCTGTACTACTTGTCGTTTCACACGCGATTTACTTCACAGCGTTTCAAGTTCGTACTCCCTGTTACCTCTGACAGCTTTTTCTCTTTTTTCTCTTTTTCTGGTTTTCCTGGGCCTGTTCCCTCAAACAGTGTTCCCTTCTACTCTTGTCCTGTCTCCTCAGACACCGTACAAATCTTCTTTTGGCGGGGGTGTTGCCAACCAAACTCGCTTCTTTTTCACGCTCTTTTTCCTGGCAGACGGTGAGTCACGCACGTATCTAACATCTGTGCTTGCCCCGTGTGTAGCCTACCCCTTCAGAGGTCATTCTAGGCTGCATGTGACACGCATACGTTCATTCTTGTGTTACTGGGTGCCACAGCGTAGTGCAGGTTTTTTTTTCCACACACGTGGTCTAGGAGGGGTTGTGTGCACGTCATCTCCCTTTTTTGGGCTTCCTGTGCGTTGCGTGACCCGTCATCTTTCCCCAGGGGTCACATTCAGCCTTGCTAGAGCACTAGGGTACAATTACCATCTGGTACCCAACCCCTTTGACCCCCAATTGCCCAGGACAATAGTTTACAGCCACTCCCATGCGCACATTAACATCAGTGCCATGGTTGGGAGGCGAGGATTCCGTAAGGGTGGCAAAGGTGGACGAGCCACAAGTGGTGGCCGTGGTGGATCCGGTAGGGGACGTGGTCGTTACTTGCAGGGTGACCCTGTCCCCCCATGTGTGGAGGACCAGTCAAGGGCACCCATAATCCCCCCCCCCCCTGGTTGAGGCTGATGTGGCTGACACCATCCATGCTCAGCCCTTGTTGGACCAGCCCATTGTGGCACCAGACCTGGCTGACTCCATGGCCGACTTCCAGGTCAGCAGGCCTATGACACGTGCGCTGGTGCACGTTGATGTCATCAGGCCACGTGGATCAGGGGCAGCAAGGTCATCTGCTGCCCCAAGTAGGCAGGGTGGGGAGGCTGCAGGGGCAGCTGCGGCTCCATCCACCCCAGCTCTCACACACCCAGCCAGGACAGTGTCGGTCCTAGTCCATCCTGCTGACATTCCCCCTGACACCATTACACTTGAGCCAATGCCTGCACCAACTCCCATGCTGAGTGTGCAATCCCACACTCCTGATACAGAGTCCACCAGGGCTCCTGCCCCTAGTGTCCAGAGTGGCGCAGGACACTCAGGATCACCACCACCTTCCAAGCGGAAGAGGAAGAGTGCTCGTCCGGCACAGGCTGATGCCCCAGACACGGCTACACAGTCCAGCCCGTCGAGGAAGCCCAGCTTCACGGATGCCGAACTGAATGCACTTGTCTAGTATGTGTCCGCACATGATAACGAGATGGTCATTGTTGCAGGATCCAAGACCACATCTGCACAACGCCAGGCACACTGGCAGACCGTTGCCGACATCGTAAGTGCCCTTGGAATCGTGAGGCGCACAGCCAATGATTGTTATAAGCGCTGGAATGACCTAAAGCGCAGGGCAGAGAATAAGCTGGCCTCAAGTCATGCCGCAACTCTAGTGACTGGAGGTGGGTCTCCAGTAGAAGACATGGAACTCACTCCACATGAGTCAGTCGCTGGGACCTACGTCATGGAGGAACAGATCCAAGGCGTGGGAGATCTGCCTGATTATGAGGCATTGTCCGGTGAGTGCACATGCATGTGTGTGTCATCCATGTGCATGGTGTGTGTGTGAGGGCTTCTGTTTGTGTGCCAGGTGAGGGTGTGTGCGCCTGAGTCGTTTGGGTCACCCATGTGCTTCATGCAATACATTCTGCGCAGCAGCATTTGGCCATAGCAGTATCCCTTCTGCCAACAGTAGACATCTAGCCCAACAGCACGCCAGTTGCCCTTGAAGTGTCACCTTGCCACAACATTGTTGCTTATTTTTCTCTGTTCATTCAGGCACATTGTTTGCATTCCACCACTTTTACTAGCATTTCTCAGTCCTCTAGTCACATGTCTGACATGGCTATGGTAAAGTGGAGTGACTTTGTTACCTGGATATCATTTGTTCACACATGTCCCTGTGCAATCGGACCATTTTGGACTGGCAGCTCCAGGTGAAAAATCAGACCTGTTTGAATTAGAAAAGCTATTACATGAGGGAACTGGACTGAATGAATAAGTGCTGCCCTCCTCTCCATCTTCACTCAATAGCAATGGTACATGCCATCTGTGTGATGGCATGTGTATTTCACCTGGCAATCACAGGCCAATGTGTGATGCCACTGCCAGGCAGCATGCAGAAAATGTGTTCATCTTCCATCTTGGTGTCATCAGTGTGTGCCATTTGCCTGCCCTTCATACGAAGTGAGGGTGCATGCATGGGAGGATTTTAGTCACGTGGGACATGTGTCAATCAAGTACTGGTTCTGTTGCTTCTCAGCCCTCATTGTGTGCCATGGTGCTAATGCCTGTTTCCATTTGTTTGCTTTTATGTCTTTGCAGGGGAAGACGCACCTGATACTGCTGGGGTTGTGGAGATGGTGCAGACCCAGGAGGGGTCCGAGGGCCGTCGCAGGTGAGTGTTCCTGGGAGGGATTCTGTTCTGTCCCACCCACCTGCACCAGGGTCAGAACCCTCAATGGGGATGTCAGTGTTGGCAGCTACGCCTTTGGTGGTTACGGATGCAGGGTCACACTCAGCGACATCTGATCCTGTTCCTGGGCCAGCAGATCAGAGGGGGAATGCAGTCCTGCAGCCTCAGGCAGTGCCGGCACAGCAAGGCGCAGTTCGCCTTGCCCCAGACGTGTGGTGCCCGCCGACATGGTGGCCGTACGCCACCTGGCAATACCGCATGGGAGCAATCCATTTACGGTATGGCAACCCAACAGGCAGCATCATCAGAGATGATGGCTCAGGCCATGGATAGGGTGGCCACTTCCATTGTCCCCCCCGAAAGGCTGATGGAGCGACTACAGCAGGCAACCGACTCCATCTGCCAGTCACACAGGGAGGACATGTTGGCGTCCAACAGTGACAGGCGGGCGGCCCTGGCGACTCTGCAGGAAGCCATCTCCATAGAGTCCCAGGGCCATAGGGAAGCCCTGAGGCTGGAGCTCCTTCACCTCAGGACGACTCTTGTTGAGCTTGAGGCTTCAACAAACCGAAGGACAGAACAGCAGCTGGAGCGTCTCACCCGTACGCTCTCAGCTGAGATGCAGGCAACTAGGGCGGGGGTCCGGGCATCCCGTGAGTTGTTGCATGGGGACCTCCGCACACTCATCCTCCAGAACGAGACCTACCACACCCGCATGCTTGCAGCCATGGAGGAACGGACTAGGGCCTTGCGTAGGCTGCCTCCCATAGTGCAACCACCTCCGGATGCAGCTGCACAGGGTGATAATAGCGACAGCAGTGATACTCCCACAATAGGGTAGCCGTGTGGGCCATGAGCCCATGGAGGTGTTTATTTTTTGCAAGATCCACACAGGTGGGTTTGGTGTGCACCCTGTCCTCGGACCTCCTGGGTGGCCTCCCCAACCCCCCCGGGCCCATTAATGGCCATTTATTTATTTATTTTTTTTTCTTTCTTTCTTTAAATCTTTTTTTTTTGGGACAATGTGTTGCCTTCTGTGGCTCCTGTGGGCATACACTGCATTGTGGCTGGGCACATGCAGGCTTGTCATGTATTTGGTTCAGATGCTTGGGTTTTTGTCACACACACCCCTCCTGCTTCCCGTTTCCATGGGCTTGCAAAGGGTGTGCCCAAGTGACATTGACACACATGGTGACATTGGACTCCCACTACATGTGTGGGTAGTCTAGTCAATACTGTGTATACATTCCTAGTGCATATTGCTGTTGTGTTGTACACTGCATGTTGTATTGATGTGTAACTCATCATCCGTGTCTACCTCCTAATTTGCAGGTCCTTTCCTCATGTCTACACAAGGCCCTGTACTTTGGAGATGGGGTCCATGTTGGCAGCAGTGCACCTACAACTGTACATGGCGGCAACACTGCACAGTTGGTAGTGGTGGGAGTGCAGGCATTTCGAGGTGGTGAGACTACTAATTCCTTACATTCGTAATGTCATGTTAATGGTAGTTTAGAGGGTCAGGGGCTGATAAGTGTTATTGCTAAATACCTGCTCAAGTGTGTTGTTGGTCCTGCATTACTGTGAGCATTTCAGGTGTTGCGAGTTTCAATTAGGGACACTGTACATTGTGACACTTGGGTCATGTTGTGGGGATTACTTTGTTTACCTGCACATAGCATGACATGGCACGGTGTGTCATGTGGCGGTGCTGGGGATGGGTTGGGTGACATGGCACTGTCCTCATTTTGCATTTTGCAAGTGGGTATTCATTTTAGCTGCATGAATGTGTTTTTTCACGAAACTGCATTGGTGGTGTCTGTGTAGGTAGGGATGCACACATTGTAACACTTCCAGGTGAACAATCTCAGGCTGATATGGTTTGGACGGTTGATTCTCCAGACATTCAGGATCAGTGTCAGGTTGAGTCATCATTGATTGTCAGATGGTATGTGCCAGGGCAGTGTGCACTCCACAGGGGTGTGATTTCTATGTGAAGTAATTAGCCACTAGCTGTGTACGGGCTGCCTCCCCCGTGCCCTTTCCCCTCCCAAGCGCAGCGGCCGTGCATGTGGTTGGGGATGTGGGGACACCACCATGTCCACGGCCAGGCCCCGGCGTGTTGCAACGTTGTGCAGGACACATGCTGCCACTATGATCCTGCACACTACTGGGGGAGCGTATAACAGCTGCCCGCCAGAACGGTCAAGGGAGCGAAAGCGTGACTTAAGCACTCCGAATGTGCGCTCCACTATGCCCCGGGTTGCAATGTGGGCTGTGTTATATCTTACCTCGGGTGGCGTGGTGGGGTTCCGAATTGGCGTCATCATGTGGGGGCTGAGAGGGTAGGCACTGTCCCCTGTGGAGGTGGTGATTGGTATCATTGGTGGGGTTGTGACCTTGCTCAGTATCTGACATGCATGCATGTGCAGTGGCATTCATACTCGCCAAGCAGCCATGTATCGCCATGCCGCCCAGCTTCTAGGTCCCGGCTTAGGGTGGACATTCGGTAAATGAAGCTGTCGTGGGTGGACCCGGGATAGTTGGCATATACTGAGGTGATGATTCCCTTGGCATTACATACTACCTGCACGTTGATGGAATGCCAGTGCTTGCGGTTCCTATAGATGTGCTCAGATGCCCTGGGGGGACATAGAGCCACATGGGTGCAGTCGATGGCACCTAGCACTTTGGGGAATCGTGCCACACCGTACAAATCCAGGGCGGCAGCATGCCTTTCTGCAGGTGTTCTGGGCAGGTATATGTGCCTGCGGACTGATGGGCGTGCAGTGATGATGTTCAAGACCTGGTGTAGGCAGCGTGACTGCGTGGCCTGTGACACCCCACCTACTATGGCACTTGTCCGCTGAAATGATCCAGTGGCTAAGAAGTGCAGTACATTGAGGACCTTCTCAAGGGGGCTGAGTGCTTGGGAGCACAGGGTGGGTGATGTGAGGTCATCCTCCCACTCACTCACCAGGTCCAGTATTATGTGTGGTGGAAACCTGTACCTCCCATACACCTGGTCATCAGGCATCCCGAAAAGGCTGGTTCTGGGTGTGAATATTCTGGCCCTGACTATCCTCCTCCTCCTCCTTTGGTAGCTCACGGCCACTGCTGCTAGGAACGGTATATTCATCCTGGCGTCTGAGCTTGTTATTTTATTTGCGCGCAAATTTATGCGTCGCGGGTCGACGTATGCCTGCTTCCTACTGGCGTACGGGTTTCTTTGCGCGTGTTGTAGGCGAGCGTGTGAAACTTCCCGCGCATCCCTGAAATCCAGTACCCAGGCCAATAGCGTGTGGAAATTCCCGCGCACCCCGGTATACACGTGCGCTGATGTACTTGCGTGTGTAAGTGCCCGCGCACCCCTGAAATACACATACATAGGCCAATCGCGTGTACGCACACTTTTGTCCAATTACACGCGATGACACTCTGACGTGCATTCTTTCCACGTGTGCTCCGTCATCACGTGCTATGAGGGAAACACCCGTTCGGGTCACGTCACAGACGCGCTTACACGCTGAGGGCCTTTGGTCCAATAGAATTGCATATGCGTGCGACACGCTTACGCACTAAGGGCCTTTCCTCGAATTTCACGCTGGCGTGCAGGATTTTCACGTGCCAAATCACTCCGTATCAAGCTGGCCACGCGAAAACACACGGAAGACCACGCTCCTGCCCAGAAGGCCGAATTACTGCCCCCCAGTGCCCCGAGCAGCCTCCCACGTGCCATCTGCTGCTGCTGCTGCTGCTGCCTGCCTGCCTGCCTGCTGCCACCGTGCCCTGCCATTTGGTGCCTGCACATCAGCCATCTGCAGGGGTCCAGTTGCTGTGTCCACCCCTGCTGGAACAGAAGACTCCCGATTGGGATTACATCGCTCCACAGCCCAGCCCCAGGACCCAGTTGCCCACCCACTCCTGCCTCTGGGGTTGCCATGTCGGGCACTTCCACATCTGGCACCAGTGGCAACCCCAGGCCAGAGGGGCAGAGGGGCACCAGCTTCACTGCCACCGAAGTTGGTGTCCTGGTGGAGCATGTCCTGGGGCAGTATGATGCCCTCTTTGGATCGTCCCGCGCCAGCAAGGAAGGACGGGAGAGGATCTGGGCCGACTGTGTGGTTGCCATCAACGCGGAGGGGGTGGCAACCCGCGACGTCCAGAAGATCAAGAAGCGCTGGGAGGACTTGAGGTCCAGGACCCTCGTGGAGGGGGGCCGGGGCTGCATGAGTTCCATCCAGATGAGGGTCCTGGAACGCGTACGCCCAGCGCTCCACGCCCAGATCCTTGAGAGGGAGACCCGTCTGGAGTTGAGCGGTAAGTGTCCAAGCATTGCTGTGTGAGACAGGGCATGTTTCGGTGTGCTGGTTGTCTGATAATTGCCTGTATGTGTGACATAGGCCATGTATGCATGTATGTGTGCAGGGACATCATGGTAATGCATGTGCGAACAGTGATGTGTGAACCACATGGTTGTTGCATGTGTTTAAATGCGAAATGGGGAGCCCTGTGCAGATTTTACACATGAGAGCATGCCAGTCTCTGTTCCTGGACATGGGTGGGGGTGAGGGATGTGTGCTGATGCCGGGTACATATATGGTAGCCATGTCTGTGTGCCTGACCTGCGTGTCTGTGACTTGTGGATGCCATGGATGCATGACACGTGTGTGACAATGCACAGATTCACAGATGCAGCCTAGTTACCCTTGTATCTGCTGTGTTTGGGGTATATGAGGCCAGATGGATGTGACTGAGGTGAAGTGTGTGCATGTGATAGGCATGACCCATGATGCATGTGAGTTCCATATCATTGTATGTTTCAAGAGTCCATTGGACATGTATGGAAATGTCCATGGCATGCACCATTCTCTTACTGTGTGTGTTTTGCCTGGACTGACCCATGTGTTGTGGAGGGACATGATGGAAGTGTACTTTGACAGTGGTACTCATCTGCTATTGCTTCCTGTCTAGGGGACCATTGAACAGTACCCTGATGCTTGTGTTCCATGTCTCCCTCTACGCAGCGGCTAGTGAAGAAGAGGGCGGAGACGGCGCTGTGGAGCAAGGCGGCGGGGATGCCCCCACGGCTGCAGCGGAAGGGGTGGGTGAACCCCCACAGGGGCCTGCTACGGCTGAAGACGGTGAGGAGGGATCCAGGTTGGTTGTTTCCACAGAGGAGGCCGCCACTGAGGCACACATGGGGCCTGGTGGGGGCATCCCTGCTGGTGCAAGTGGTGCAGTCCAGGGGCAGGGGCAGGAGGCAGCACAGGTCACCGTGGAGGGGCCTGTGCATGTCGCTGTCCCTGACCCTGTGAGTGCACCACCATCACCAGCAGGGATGCCCCGTCCCAGGCCCGTCCGCAGGTAGAGGGGATGTCCATGTCACCTGACTCCCCTCCACCTGCGGACGAGGGGACCCGTGTCCGTATGGAGAAGGTCCTGATTGGGGTCGCGATGCGCGCGGGTGCAATTCGTGATGACGTGCGTGCTTCCCGGGAGGAGCACGCACATCACGAAGAGCACCGTGCCGACGTGGCCCAATTGGGATCTTCCATGTTTGGGGGTTTCCTGCATGTGTCTGCCAATCTGGTGGCCCTCTTCTCCTCTGTGGAGGCTATACGCCGGTCGTTCTCCTTGCCGTCTTCCGACCCAGATGCCACCAGGGCCCCCTGTGGACCTGCCCTGACCAATGCAGCCAGCTCGGTGGGGATCCCATCCCTGCCACAGTCGGGAGTCGGAGGTCCAGCAGGGGTGGACACCACATCAACTGTACCCCAGCAGATGGAGGATGTGCCGGCATCATCAGGCAGGGCACGTGCACGACGGCGTTGGTGGATTCCATCAGCCTGGATGCCGTCGTGCTGGCAGAGGCAGTTGCGTCGGAGGCAGCAGCACAGTCAACGTGGGAGGCATCATGGCTCGGGGCCATCAACATCGGAGGGGCAGGCATCGGCCGGAGGGCAGGTGGACCCAGGACAGGAAGTGTCTTCCGTGTGGCTGCGGTTGGGCCAGCAGATAGGTGCGGAGCGGCGGCGGGCAGAAGAGGCGCGGCTCACGATGGTCAGGGCGGAGAACTCCATGCGGAGGGCCCTGAGGCGGGCCGAGTGCCTCGAGGCAATCCGCAGGGGGTTGGAGGAGCAGATGGCGTCGTCCCTGCGGACCCTCGGGGCCATGGAACAGGACCGCCTCCGGGACATAGACGAGGAGTTTGATGATGCCCTGGCCCGGAACACCACGGAGTGAGCCGCTGGACTTGCCCGCCACCTTTGTATATAGTTCTTTAGTTTTAGGTTTCCTTTGTTTCTTCTTATGATTTGGAGTCGACGGACACTGCTCCACTTTTTGTATATAGTTGGATTTTAGTTAGGGTTTTTTGTAGGTTTCCTTTGTTCAGTTGTGCTCATGGACCCTTGGATGTTTTGTACATAGTTCTTCATTGGATTGTTTTTTTTTTTTTTTTTTTTTTTTTTTTTTTTTAATTTATTCTCCATGGAGCAATGGTCTTTGCATTTATTTTTCTCTCTCGGATTGATTTTATTTTTAATGTGACTTTGAACAACATTTTTTTGGATTTGGATTTGTAGTTTTGATTTTTTTGGACGGACATGCAGCTTATGTTTTTTTCATTGCCATTGTAGTTTGTTTAATTTCATTTGCATTCAATTTTTTGAATACAATTTTGTTTTCATACTTCACTGTGTGGTATCATCTCATTGGTTTCATGCATGTCATGTTGGGTGTTTTCCCATTCAATTGCAACCATTGTGTGTGACGGACATGGGTTCATTTGCTTTATGAACATTGGGGGGTGCAACATGTAATTTCCATTTCCATGTGGGTGAATGGGTTACTTGGTAGGGCCTTTTGGCTGACCATAACGCACATGATTGGGGATTGTGAGGACCTGGGTGCAGGGAGACATGAGTGGGGGCCTGGTGGGGGATGCCCATGGTGGCTGGGGGGTGGGGGTGGTGGTAGACATGGGTGGAGGCCTGGTGGAGGCTGCCCCTGCACTGCTGGGGGGTGGGGGTGATAGGGCCCATGAGTGGGGGCCTGGTGGGGGGTGCCCCTGCACTGCTGGGGGGTGGGGGTGATAGAGGCCTTTAGTGGGGGCCTGGTGCAGGGTGCCCCACACTGCTGGGGGGGTGGGGGTGGTGGGAGACATGAGTGGGGGCCTGGTGGTGCTGCCCCTGCACTGCTGGGGGGTGGGGGTGGTGGGAGACATGAGTGGGGGCCTGGTGGGGGATGCCCATGGTGGCTGGGGGGTGGGGGTGCAGGGGGACATGAGTGGGGGCCTGGTGGGGGATGCCCATGGTGGCTGGGGGGTGGGGGTGATAGGGGCCATGAGTGGGGGCCTGGTGGAGGCTGTCCCTGCACTGATGGGGGTGGGGGTGATAGGGGCCATGAGTGGGGGCCTGGTGGAGGCTGCCCCTGCACTGCTGGGGGGTGGGGGTGATAGGGGCCATGAGTGGGGGCCTGGTGGAGGCTGCCCCTGCACTGCTGGGGGGTGGGGGTGATAGGGGCCATGAGTGGGGGCCTGGTGGAGGGTGCCCCTGGATGCTGGGGGGGTGTGGGGGTCCAGGGGGACATGAGTGGGGGCCTGGTGGAGGGTGCCCCACACTGCTGGGGGGTGGGGGTGGGGGGAGACATGAGTGGGGGCCTGGTGGTGCTGCCCCTGCACTGCTGGGGGGTGGGGGTGGTGGGAGACATGAGTGGGGGCCTGGTGGAGGCTGCCCCTGCACTGCTGGGGGGTGGGGGTGATAGGGGCCATGAGTGGGGGCCTGGTGGAGGGTGCCCCTGGATGCTGGGGGGTGGGGGTGCAGGGGGACATGTGTGGGGGCCTGGTGGGGGATGCCCATGGTGGCTGGGGTGGTGGGAGACATGGGTGGTGGCCTGGTGGAGGGTGCCCCACACTGCTGGGGGGGTGGGGGTGGGTGGGAGACATGAGTGGGGGCCTGGTGGGGGCTGCCCATGGTGGCTGGGGGGTGGGGGTGGGTGGGAGACATGAGTGGGGGCCTGGTGGGGGATGCCCATGGTGGCTGGGGGGTGGGGTGGTGGGAGACATGAGTGGGGGCCTGGTGGAGGCTGCCCCTGCACTGCTGGGGGGTGGGGGTGATAGGGGCCATGAGTGGGGGCCTGGTGGAGGCTGCCCCTGCACTGCTGGGGGGTGGGGGTGCTGGGTGACATGAGCAGGTGTGCAGGATAGTCCCCTGTGGTGTTGGCTGCCTGCAGGGGCCGTGGAGGGTGTACAGGAAATACCTGGGAGCACACAGCCAAATTGCGTGTAGAATTTCCCGAGTACCCCTGAAATACACGTACCCAGCCAAATCGCGTGTGAGACTTCCCGCGCACCCCTGTGATCCACGTACCCAGCCAAATCGCGTGTGTAAATTCCCGTGCACGTACCCAGCCAAATCGCGTGTGTAACTTCCCGCGCACCCCTGAAATCCATGTACCCTGCCAAATCGCGTGTGGGACTTCCCGCGCACCCCTGAGATCCACATACCCAGCCAAGTCGCGTGTGTGTATTCCCGCGCACGTACCCTGCCAAATCGCGTGTGAGACTTCCCGCGCACCCCTGTGATCCAGGTACCCAGCCAAATCGCGTGTGTAAATTCCCGACACGTACCCGGCCAAATCGCGTGTGGAACTTCCCGCGCACCCCTGAAATCCACGTACCCAGCCAAATCGCGTGTGAGACTTCCCGCGCACCCCTGAGATCCACGTACCCAGCCAAATTGCGTGTGGGACTTTCCGCGCACCCCTGAGATCCACATACCCAGCCAAATCGCATGTGGGACTTTCCGCGCACCCCTGAGATTCACGTACCCAGCCAAATCGCGTGTGGGACTTCCCGCGCACCCCTGAGATCCATGTACCCAGCCAAATCGCGTGTGTAAATTCCTGCGCACGTACCCGGCCAAATCGCGTGTGGAACTTCCAGCGCACCCCTGAGATCCACGTACCCTGCCAAATCGAGCGTGTGAGACTTCCCGCGCACCCCTGAGATCCACGTACCCAGCCAAGTCGCGTGTGTGAATTCCCGCGCACGTACCCCGCCAAATCGCGTGTGGAACTTCCCGCGCACCCCTTAGATCCACGTACCCAGCCAAATCGCGTGTGGGACTTCCCGCGCACCCCTGAGATCCACGTACCCAGCCAAATCACGTGTGAAAGTTCCCGCGCACCCCGGAATGCACACACGTTATTTTTCAGTCAGCGGGTGTCCGTGTTTGTGGGTACCCCTTTTCACGTCATTTGTCCTGGAGGGCCACAGTATAGGACATTCAGCATGGTTGTATATAGGTGCTATTTGTTGGCGCACCTTTTGGCGCACATTTATTACAGGTGCTGAGACGCTACCGCCTGCTTTCTTGTGGCGGTCGTGTTTGTGCCTGTGCGCTGGTTTGACCGTGCGCTTTTTTGCCCTATTCGATTCCATGAATACGTGTTGTAGGCGAGCGTGTGGGCGTTCCGCGCACTTGCACCCTGTACTTCCCCCATGACGCCCACATTTTGGCAAGTTGTTCCCCATTCCGAGTGTTACGCCCCGTGTTCCGCCTACTTTTGTTGTGTGCGCCTCGCTATGTGCGATTTTCGCTGTGACCTGGCACACGCCATTAGATGGCCTGTGCGACAACGTGCGCCACGCACTTTTTTAGCGCACATCCGGTGATTTTCTCACGCATGGCCTTCCATGAATCGATGTGCGCTGCTTTTCGTGCGATTTTCGCACTTGCACTGCGATTTTCGCTGTTCCACTGCGAATCGCACGCTTTTGGTCACTTGCTCCGCGCTAATTATTCCATGAATCGGCCTGTAAATCTGTCAGGGACTTGGAAACAGCCTATGTCTCGTTCGTGTGTGTTTGACCCCCTCCTATCTGTGGGCCCTTGACGAAGGTCTGTAATGGGCCTCCACTACGCTGGTGCTGGAGTCGAGCTCTATAGCTCCTGAGATGATGTCAGCCACCCACCCTGCCAGGGACGTCATTTCACCAAAATGCCAGGGGTAGCGGAAGTGACATCACCCGACCCTTGACCCCCTGATGACATCACAGGAAGTGATGTCATTAGACCCCGCCCCAAAGTGATATAGCGGGTAGCGATGGAACATGACATTTCACCCGTTGACAAAACAGGAAGTGGCATCACATAGCATTGTACACTATGAAAAATATAGTTATGATATCACTATATGATGTATATTCATACAAGAATGGATCGCCATATGTATCATTAAGTTCAGTGTTTATTGGCCCGTATTACCAAATGACTGTGTATGCAAGCAGACGTCCATGACCAAATGATAAGCGTAAGTGCTATATAATAACACATCATTAAGCGCTTTATATAGAAAAAATATACACCCAATATCACCCAACCTGTGTTGGTACTCATTTATCGACCTCAGAAGGATGAACGGCTTAGGCTTCGTGAGGCGTTTAAGAACAGACTAAATTAGTGACTCACCCCCTGAAGTGTGCCTGAAATAAACATTTAATGAGGCCAGCAATTACTGTATAGAATTCCAGAAAGACACATTATTTGGTATTCCTATTCTTTCTTATTTAGGGTCAGTGCTGAAAGTGTTAGAAGAAAAATAAGAACAGGAGTGCCTCAAGTCTTTTTTTTTAAGGGGCCTCAACAAGAAAGCCAGCCACCCCAGAAATAAAGAGCCACAGCCCAGGAGCTTGCATAACTTAAAAAAAAAAAAAAAAAAAAAAATTTTAGTAGAGGTCGCAAGGGACACCACAGAGGTCGCAAGGGACACCACAGAGGTCGCAGTTGCGACCCCTGGCGACCCCCAAATGACGTCCCTGCACCCTGCCCCTGTGTACCCGGCATGCCTTGTGCAAATATGCTCACTAAAGCGTGGCGGCCCCTGCCTCTGTTCTATAAAAAGCCGAGAACGCCCTTCATTTGCCATCTCCGCAGAGGGCCCCCTATGCCCCGATGGTTATGTTGATTGAAATCGAGTAATGGCTGTGAATGACGCAGGAAGCCCTCAGGTGGTGGCGATGTTATCTTATCTCCTTGTCCCCCGTAGCTTTCGGAACTCTCGCGCCGCATTCTGGATTCCAATGTGGAGGCAGTCGGAAGGCTTCCCGCGTGCAGTCTAACCCTCCGACACTGGTGCTTACCCCAGCGTATTTCGCACATATATTTAGGTGGTGAAATAACTGTACAGGTATGTAATAAAGACGTTAGGCCCCAGTAGGAGTTCAGCTGTGCAGGTAAACGTGTCTGTAAAATGGCTGCCCTTTCGGTGACACCATTTTATCACAGAATTCTGAATGAAATGGGAGGAGAAAAATACGTTTTCCTCTAGCCAGTAGCTGGAGGTAAACCGTCTACCTTGCCTCCCAAAATTGTCTGATGTACTACTGTGGCATAACTGCTCACAGTAAATCTGACAAAGTTCCCCTTATAGTCCTATTGACTCAGAAAATGGGGATTAAGACCAGAAGATCTGCAGCATAAAGGAAAACAAGCCCCAACTGTATTAGTGCCAAACTCATGAGGCCCGTTATTATAATAATTATTGTTATTTTATAACACGCTTAATACCAACAAGTGCTTTCTAAGTGCGGGATCAGGATTTGAAGTATCCAGTAAAACAGGGCGACGTATTGATATGAGGCTGTCATTTTCTACCTCAACCTCACCAACAAACTAAAAAGCGTTCCTAAAAAAAAAAATTGTTCCTTCCACCCAGCAGCTCGATGGAACACCTGGCCGAATGGCATAGTTATTTACTAGTGAAGGGGATATGGGCCAAGGCCATGAGCAGTGGGTGAAGCTCTATGTGACTAATTCATGGATGGTGGGCAGAGGCCACAGCCGAAGATTATGGGCACAGCCCATGCCCAAAGACTGTGGCTGGTGGTATATGGTTTGTTACTAGGCAAATTCACTTTAAAAAAAAAACGAATTGATGCAACATAACAAAACCCCCACAATTCAGTGAGAAAAACCTATGTTAAGGCACAATTAAGCTGATCTGATTCATCACAACAAAACCCAGGAAATTCTGTAGGTGTCAAAGCTATGTATAGAGTAGCATTGCCCTGGAAGACAGACTATTTTCTGGAGCAAAAGGCTTGCATTTGGGATAATTTGCATACCCACAGTGACTTGTTGAGGTGGCTCTGATCTTCTCTTTCCCCTAGCCTGCAAGCTGTCTAGTTACACCCCTATGACACACTCAGAGCCTGTATAGTTTAACTTTTGTACAAACGCAAGCAGCACTTTTATAACTCCCAGGGGTAAACATGTCAAGTTGCAAGCCAGCCTTAAAACGTTACTTGAAAAAATTACCACCTCAATTTTTACTCAGCAAGAGTCAATTATCAGTAGCCAGTGCACATTTTGAGCCCTGCTTCCCAGTACAGTTACTCTCCTGTCACCCACACCGATTTATACAGTGACACTTATGTACTAGCCCAGACCTCTACAGTTCCACTTCTATATTTTGTGTTCCTACCTCCACTTGGTTTCACATTGGTCCTCCATGTTAACATTAGATTATTTCCAGTGAACTATTTTAACACTGCTTGGGCCTCGCTCGCCACCCTTGATGTCTTGAATGCACAGAAATAGTACCCATCGCCTTGTACGGAGCACATTCCTTGTAACAATCATCCACTCACAACCTACACGTACACCTAAATCTAGGTACATTCACCCCTCACTCCTAGACTCTGTAGGGCAGGTATTACGTGTACCACAGTGGAGGATGGGATGACCTTTATACCGCACCACTCCCCTCGTAGCCCACCCCAGCGCAATCTAGCCACAGCATCAACCTTGCAGCGCCAGTTTGGAGCAACCCCTGACTGCATCTTACACCCGCAAGTAACCACGTGTAGGCAATAAGCATCCCGGATACCGTTTATGCAAATTCCTGAGCTGTGCAGCAACAAGGAAACAGTGGTGCAAAGTAGTAATAGCGACCGGTGTATGCTATTATAAAACCTTTTGTCACCATGAAGTAGTGAGAGGAATGCCTAAGCAGGCCTTGCAAATTCTTAAAAATCCCACTACGCCTGCAGGATGAGTTGCTTAATTTACACACTTGCCAGCAAGGTTGAGTACCATGCAAATGGCAGTCACCTTTAATAAAATCAACTAACTGATATAAGTGGATTAGATTTTGTGAGCCCTGCTTTTTATAGCCTTATAAACCGAAGGAGGGGTCATTATTGTGGGTTAATAACCACCACCAAGTTGAGGGAAAGGTAATTATCCCAAGCCAACTATTGGCTTTGTCAATTCTTGATTTTAATTTCCCATAGAAATTGAAATGTGCAGCCTGCTTTTTAAGGAATCGAGGAAATTCATCAGGGTTTGTTCTAACTGCACCGCTTTAAAACTATGCTGGTAAATAATAACAGGGGGAGGGGTGTCCACGGTGGGCGAGCCCAGCGACTCGACAGAGCCTCTGCGAGCTTCCATTCCCTCCAGAGAGTGAGATGTCCAGCATTCCACCCGGCCGGTTTCTCATGGCTTGCATCCAGCGGCCTTTATTAAGGAAAACAGATGTCATTTGATCCTTGGGAACGATGGTGACTCCCAAACCATTCCAGCGACGTGGGCTTATTTTGGTCCTTCCTGTTGCAGGCATCAAAGCCTTCAAAGGTTTGAGCACCTGCCATGTAGCCTTTTCTTCTCATCTGCTAGCTTACTGCTGCAATGCAGGGGAGAAGGTTGATGACATTCTGTGTGTAGGCTCGGACTGGTCTATAGAGCACTAGAGGTCAGAGTTGGTCGCTTTAGTGACTTAGTGCACTGTGCGGATGGCATTCTTGATCGGTGTTACAGGCCAGCGTGCTTTAAAAATGGGCCTTTTGCCCCAAGTGTTGCCACAAAATGCACACGAAGGAATACTTGAACAGTGTGCAGCACTGGCATAATACACTAACCAACTACACATCCCACGTATCAATAGAGCTAAAGCCGGTGGCTTAGGCTTCCCCTATATTGCTGCCAAATCCTGGAACGCACTACCCACAGACATCAGAGCTGAAAACTCACTCCCTGCATTTCGTAGGAAACTCAAGATCTCACTCCTTAAGCAGTAAAATGTAACTATCTTCGAACCTTTCCTGTAAATATGTACATTATCACCTTGCCTGTAACCATTGTATGATCATTTATATGTAACTGTTACAAGCGCCACAATGCCTTTGGGCTACTGCGCGCTTTACAAATCTGAATAAATAAAATAATATAACCACCCAAATGCAGAGGCTGCCAGCCTATGCTGGCATATATTCTGTATGTATCATACACTCCTGCTATAATCACAATATGCAACATCCAGCCTCACATGCCCAGGAACTGCCCTCCTATGCTGAATATAGCCTCGGATGGACAGACGATGCCACCTGATGTCTTCTATGCATGGCATATTCAACACAAGTATGGTGCGCCCTCACGTGCAGGCGCAGGTCCTGCTATTATAAGCCACACACAGCCTCAGATGCCCCAGAAACTCCAGTGAATGCCAGTAAAGGCCTCAGATCCATGGTTTCATCTGCCTAAACTATATATATTTAAAAATAAATGTGGCGGGCGAAAGGTTTTGCATTCTACCTACCTACTGGTATTGCGCTGGCCAAACTTCACCTCCACATCTTTTAGCCCATCTTCGGCATTGCAGAGGGGGCCCTGAAATATGCAAGTGTGTCTAGGCGTTGCCCCTGCACTGCTGGGCCACGCCCCCTCTACATGGAAACAAAACACAACTGTCATGGATTTCCCCCTTTCTCACCTGAGTTCGATCCTTGCAGGAATTCTTGGAAGGAGCCTTCTTGCGTACGGATCAGGTTTTGTACAAGCCTGCGCGAGCCTCTTCTAGTTCCAGCGTGCGTTCAGCATCCAGGGGTACTCGGAGTCTCCGGGAAGTCCAGGAAACAAGGGAGGTGTACTCAGAGGCGGTACAGGAGATCCGGGAATCAAAGCAGAGTAAGGACAGAGGAAGGGAAGCAGGGGAAATCGAGGGTCCGGGAACCAGGAAACAAGAGATTAGTTACAGCGAACTACGGAGCACACGTCTAGCCACTGCAAGCGGTAGCGTTGAGATGCACGGGGGCGTGGTCTCTTTGTAGAATGAGCTACGTCTGACGTGGAGGCTGGTGGAGAGCGTACCACGTTAGACGGCCATGTTGGAAGTGTCAAGGAGTGCAAGCCCCATTGTGACAGAGACCAGGAAGTCCAAAAGGGGCACATTCTATGGATCATGACAGCATGACTCCTCCGAAAACCTGTCCCACCAGGTTTGCCCGGGTGTTAAATGTTAAATGTTAAAGGTATTTGTACCGCGCACCGTCACCAATGGAATTGGTCCCCAGACGCTCTGGCGGATCTGTAAGCGATAAGGTGAGATGGTTTAGTAAGGTAGAGAGGGAGTAGGATAGTGAGAGGAGTGGTGTTCTGTTGGCAGCTTCAGCTCGGTATACACCAGATACTGAGCTTTGGTGCAGGTATTGGATCGGTGTCAGTCCATGCGTGTTGTTGCTCCGCCTTATGTGTTGTTGCTGTGTTGTGAAGTGCGTGCGGCTTGTGGTGCGAGAGATGGTTCTGTGAGTTTTTGAGTAGGATAAGTATGCAGAGTTTGAGGTTATATTGGTTAGTGGTTTGCCTGACCTTTAGCATGCTAACATTCACAGTTTTCTCCAAGTGTGGCACTTGATGGCCTTCACAGTCCTATCTAGAAGGAGCACAGGCCAATGTTTAGAGTTCCATTCAGGTATGGGCATGCCAACATTCACAACTCTATCCAAGTGTGGACATGCTAATATTTACAGTTCTATCTAAGTGTGGACATGCTAGTATTTACAGTTGTATACTGTGGACATGCCAATATTCACAATTATATCTAAGTGTGACCATGCTAGTATTTACAATTATATCTAGGTGTGGACATGCCAGTATTCACAATTCTAGCTAAGTGTGGACATGCCAACATTCACAATTCCATCTAGATGCGATGCAGGCCAATGTTCACAATTCTATCTTAGTGTGGACATGCTAACACTCACAGTTCTATCTAAGTGTGGGCATGCTAATATTTACAGTTCTTTCTAAGTGTGGACATGCCAGAATTCACAATTCCATCTAGATGCGATGCAGGCCAATGTTCACAATTCTATCTAAGTGTGGACATGCTAACACTCACAGTTCTATCTAAGTGTGGGCATGCTAATATTCACAGTTCTATCCAAGTGTGGACTTGCCAACATTCACAATTCCATCCAGACGCGACGCAGGCCAATGTTCACAATTCCATCTAAGTGTGGACATGCCAATATCTACAGTTCTATCTAAGTGTGGACATGCTAACATTTACAATTCTAGCTAAGCGTGGACATGCCAGTATTCACAATTCCATCTAAGTGCGGACATGCCAGTATTATTGCACTCTGTTATTGGGATGTAAGATAGAATGGAAGTGGTTTTCTGGAGTAGAGTGATTGCTCCACTCCCCACCCATGCCACACTCACAGTTTTTGTTGGTGTCTGTTGACTGCTGGATTCACTGGCTTCCCCTGTGGACACCTGAAGACACATCTTGGAGCCGCCAATGTTGGAGCCGCCCTTGGCCTTGGGGCCCTTAGCCACAGGGGCTGCCGGGCAGAGGGCTGCCCTGGGATGGGTGGTGATATGGGGGAAGTAGCCTATCAGTGTGCAGGGGAGGTTTGGGAGGCAAAATTGGGCTGGGGGAGGTGGGGCAAACTGGAGCACAGCGCGCGCAAAAAAAATGCAATTTCAACACTTTTTGCAATTGTTTGGGAGGCCTCTGGGGCAGGGCTCCGTTGGTGACTCACCTAGGCCAGCTTCCTTGGTAGAGGGAAGGTGGGCTGGGGCTACACGCAGGGCCTGGGGGCAGAGGAGGGCAAGGCCCACGATATTAAGGGCCTGAGGGGGCTCCAGGGGCTCACCTCTTCACTCGGGATGCCAGATTTTTAAAAGGCGTTATCCCCAGTGCCGTGGGCATGGTCCTCGGTGCCTGCTGCAGGCCAGCCAATCACGGGTGGCGGGAGGCGGGATTAGGGAAGGAAACATGTCGGGAAGGGGGCCGGGGCTATAAGGCAGCACACGGGGCCTGGGGGCAGAGGAGGGCAAGGCCCACGATATTAAGGGCCTAAGGGGGCTCCAGGGGCTCACCTCTTCACTCGGGGACGCCGGATTTTTAAAAAGCGTTATCCCCAGTGCCGTGGGCATGGTCCTCGGTGCCTGCTGCAGGCCAACCAATCACGGGTGGCGGGAGGCGGGATTAGGGAAGGAAACATGTCAGGAAGGGGGCCGGGACTACGTGGCAGCATGCGGGGCCTGGGGGCAGAGGAGGGCAAGGCCCACGATATTAAGGGCCTGAGGGGGCTCCAGGGCCTCACCTCTTCACTCGGGGACACCAGATTTTTAAAAGGCGTTATCCCCATTGCCGTGGGCATGGTCCTCTGCCTGCTGCAGGCCAGCCAATCACGGGTGGCGGGAGGCGGAATTAGGGAAGGAAACATGTCGGGAAGGGGGATGATATCTTCGGAGCAATCGAGGGGTATTCAGATTTGAAAATGGTTCCCAGGTCCTTTCACTAGGAGGATATCCTTTCCACTCAACCAGGTATTGAAGTTGGCTCCATTTATACCTGGAGTCGCATATTCTGGATACTTCATATTCCAGCTGGTCGTCCACAACCACAGGGTTGGGTCTGAAGGACGAAAAACTGGATGAATCTTCTTCCAGGAGTCTGGCAATTTGAGCCGGAATGTCACTGTGTTTATGATTTCCTTTATGGAAAAAGGGCTGTAGTACCCGGGAGCCAGTTTGTTTGGTCGTAAATGTCGAGGCAGTAGTTTCGAGGACAGCCAGACCTTATCACCGACTGCATAAGAAGGTCCTGGTCTTCTTTTGGAGTCCGCATAACGCTTGGTGTGAGTTCGGGCCTTTTCTAAGTCTTCTTTGGCTTCCTTGTGTACGTTGATGAGAGTTTCAATCCAGGAGTCGACTGTTGGTGCTGGTGTGGGATGTGGGAGAATGGAAGGTAGAACCGAAGGGTGGAATCCTTGGCTGCAAAAAAAAGGGCTGGTCTTGACTGCAGAGTGATCAGAATTGTTGTAGGCAAATTCAGCCACAGGTATTAAGAGTGACCAGTCGTCCTGTACCTTGGTGGCGAAACAACGAAGGTATTGCTCCAGGGTCTGGTTCACACGTTCGGTAGCTCCGTTAGTCTGTGGATGATAACCTGAAGAGAGGGCATGTTGGCTACCTAGAATACGGCATAAGTGTTTCCAGAATTGAGAGATGTATTGAGGTCCCCTGTCTGATATGATCTTGGAATGGAGTCCATGAAGTCGAAATATGTGTACCAGGAAGATGCCAGCAAGTTCTGAGGAAGATGGCAATTTGTACAATGGTGTAAAATAAGCCATGTGGGTGAATAAATCAATGGTGACCATTATAGTCGTGTAACCTCTGGATGGTGGTAATTCCACAATAAAGTCCATAGCAATGAATTCCCAGAGCCTAGAAGGTAGCGTAGGTTGAAGTAGGAGACCTGCCGGTTTCTTGTTATCATGCTTGTTTTGATTGCAGCCTGCACAGGCTTGGATGTACCATTGAACGTCAATTTTCATTTTAGGCCACCAAAATTGTCTCTGTATGAGACGGAGGGTGTTGGTGACGCCACAATGTCTGGAGTGAAGGGTATGGTGACAGAGGTTAATAATCTGTTGTTGTAGTCTGTGTGGGAATGACCAGACCATTATCCTTAAACAGGTACCCGTCTCTTGTTCTAAGATTCCACCGATTCTTCCCCGTAAATTCCTTCCAGATCTCAGAGGACTGGGTTTGCATCCGAATGTCTTCCAGGAGACTGATTGCTTGGGCTACAAAAATTGTGTGGGGAAACATCTTTGGGAAGGACCGATCTTCAAGAGTTTCGTAGTCGGGGCGTCGGGATAAGGCGTCAGCAGTTATGTTCTGTGATCCGGGGACATGATGGATGTGGTACTGGTACTGGGCAAAGAAGAAGTCCCAATGGGCTTGACGACTATTCCTACATTCCAAATATTGTAGAACTTGAAGATTTCGATGGTCCGTACGGACCTGAACAGGATGTTTAGCTCCCAGAGGTAGATGACGCCATTCTGTGAAGGCTTGACGGATGGCTAAGAGCTCCTTTTCCAAGATGGAATAATGAGTCTCGCTGGGAGTCAGGGTTCGTGAACGGTAAGCAATGGGATGTTTTAATTTGTCCTCAAATTCCTGTTTTAGCACTGCTCCTATGGCACAGTTAGAGGCATCCGTCTCCACTAGAAATGGTCGATTAATATCAGGTTAAGCTAGGATGGGGGCTTGAGTAAACTCTGCTTTTAATCGTCGGAATGCCTTATCTTGGGCTGATGTCCAGAGAAAGGGAGTATCTTTCTTCAACAATGAAATGATCGGTTGAACTATCTCAGAAAAGGACAGTACGAATTTCCAGTAAAAGTTGGCAAGCCCCAGGAAGGATTGAATCTGTTTCACGCTAGTGGGAACAGGCCAAGATAGTATGGCTTTTACCTTTGAGTGGTACATTCCAATTCCTTCTGGACTAAGGACAAATCCTAGATAGTGAACAGTAGAGACATGAAAAAGGCATTTCTCGGGTTTAGCTAGGAGTTTGTGTTCACGTAGCCGTTGTAAGACTGCCTTAACATGTTCTTCATGCTTTAGATGGTCCTTGGAGTAAATCAAGATATCCTCCAGGTAAACTATGACGAAAAGAAACAGCATGTCAGAAAACACCCGATCCATGAAACGTTGGAAGACCGCTGGGGCATTAGCGAGTCCGAAGGGCATGACCAGGTATTCAAAGTGACCAAAGGGTGTTCTAAAGGCTGTTTTCCATTTGTCTCCTTCCCTGATACGGATCAGATGATAGGCACCCCTGAGATCCATTTTCGTGAATACTACAGCTCCTCTCACCGCTTCCAGGATATCTGAGATTAAAGGCAATGGGTAGCGGTCCTTGAGGGTGCATTGATTTAATCCACGATAATCAAGACAAGGCCTAAGCTCTTTAATGTCTTTCTTGAGAACAAAAAAGAACGAAGCTCCAGCTGGAGGTTTGGATGGTCTTATGGTGCCATTTTCAAGGTTGGTATCCAAGTATTCTCGGAGGGCCCTTTTTTCTGGTTCAGATAAAATGAACATCCTTCCAAAGGGAATTACTGCTGAACGTTCTGTATCAATAGTGCGTTATTCAGGTCTGTGAGGGGGTAGGGCCTGGACTATAGCAGTTGAAAACACGTCAGCGTATTCCTGATAGGCCTTAGGAACCTGTATGATATTTGAATCCATGAATGGACCTTGCTGGTCTTATGGTGTGCCTTCTTAAGATGTCGAGGAGGAATCCAGGAATAGACAGTGAGACATGCAATGTTCAGTGAGACATGCAATGCTCACAACCAAGAAACAAGGATCCTGCTGCCCAGTTGATATATGGGTTGTGCTTCCGTAACCAGGGCATACCCAGTACCATTGGGTAATGAGCTGACTTTATGATGTCAAATTTGATCACCTCTTGATGATGGTTTATCGAGAGTTGGATCTCTTTGGTCTGTAAGGTTATGGGTCCTGAAGAAAGAGGTCTTCCATCGATCGCCTCCACAGGTTGCATGATGCCTCGAGTTTCATATGGAATGTGGTGGCTAAAAACCCAATTTTGATCTATAAATATCCCCATGGCCCCACAATCCACCAAGGCCAAAATGGGGTAGGTCTCATTATTGGATGGCGATAGAAAGGCCTGTAATATCACTAGATTGTTCTGTCCAGGAGAGTTCAAGGATGGAATAGATGTGGAACAAACATCTCTCTCGCGAAGCCTTGCTCCATTTAGGATCGGGAGCTGGCGTTTCCCGAACGCCGTGGAGGGGCTAGAGGACACACTCTAACTAGATGTTTATCTGAGGCACAATACATACATAACACCGTGTGGATCCTTCGCATCCTTTCTTGCGGGCATATGGGTCCACAGAAAGCCCCTAATTGCATGGGTTCTGGATCGTTAACAGAGGCAGGAGTAGGGTCAGACTTCGAGGAGGTCTCAATGGAAACCTTCTGGAAGGGCATCTTGGTTTTCTTCTTCTCTGTCTTCCTTCCCTGGATATGAAAGTCTATCTGCATAGCGAGATCCATAAGGGCCTGGAATGAACTTGGGCGAGCTACTCTGGCTAGTTCATCTTTGATGTTTTCATTTAGCCCCCTTCGTAAAAGAGTAAAGCATGCTTCTGAGGACCAATCTGCTTCTTTAGCCAATTGTTTAAATCGTGTTACATACGTAAGCATGTCCTGGGAACCTTGCTGGAAATCAAGTAGACGTTCCTGGGTGCTAAAGACCTGTTCTGGGCGGTCAAACATGGTCTTAAGGGCCTGTATAAATCCGTCGTAATCATCCAGGAGGGCATCTCCAGAATTGACTAAAGGTGTGGCCCAGGTTAGTGCATTTCCGGAGAGGTGCGAAATTATAAAGCCCACCTTAGCACTGGGGGTAGAAAAGTAGTAGGGCTTAAAGGTAAAGTGGACTTAACAGGAGTCAAGGAATCCACGAAGGGTTTTTGCAGACCCATCGTATTTATCTACAATGCCGCCCAGTAGTACGCTTTCCTTTGTAGCGGAATCATGGGACAAAACTAATTGTTTTAATGCAGCATTTTCCGATTTCAGATTCTGCACCACGGTCGTTAATTCTTGCATGCGACGCATGAGATCCTGAACGGCCGCCTCCATGTCCGATTCAACTTTGGTCGTTTGGCGTCTCAATCTGTCATGGATTTCCCCCTTTCTCACCTGATTCAATCCTTGCAGGAATTCTTGGATGGAGCCTTCTTGCGTACGGATCGGGTTTTGTACAAGCCTGCCCAAGCCTCTTCTGGTTCCAGCGTGCGTTCAGCGTCCAGGGGTACACTGAGGGAGGTGTGCTCCGAGGCGGTACACGAGATCCGGCAATCAAGGCAGAGTAAGGAGGGAGGAAGGGAAGAGGGGGAAATCGAGGGGCTAGGAACGAGGAAGCAAGAAATTAGTTACAGCGAACTACGGAGCACACGTCTAGCCACTGCAAGCGGTAGCGTTGAGACGCGCGGGGCGTGGTCTCTTTGTAGAATGAGCTACGTCTGACATGGAGGCTGGTGGACAGTGTACCACGTTAGACGCCCATGTTGGAAGTATCAAGGAGTGCAAGCCCCGTTGTGACAGAGACCAGGAAGTCCAAAAGGGGCACATTCTATGGATCATGACAACAATGGCCTGGAAGTGTCACGGACCAATGCCAGCGGTGACGTTACATTAAAAACCTACAAGCAAACCGTCTCCGGTTTTGCACAATGGTAACTGCAGTGACCTCTATAGTTCCCCGACCAAATTGCACACCTCCCCATCCTCCCCCTTTGCAGAAGGGCCCGACAGTCAGTGGAGTAACTTTGCTGAAAATGTTGGGTGGGAAAAGGTGCCCCAGCCAACCCAGCCAAATGAATGGGGACAAAACAGTGTGCCATGAAAGTTGGGGGACAAACACCCCTGCCCCCCTAAAATTACGCCCATGCCGACAGTCTCCGTTTTCCCCACCTTCCTTCTCCCCTGTGCATCACTCATGCAATGTTGCACCCTCAACTAGTGGCCATCATCCCTGGCTTGGACACGCATGAGTATATGTTGCATGTTAACCATGTTTAAAATATCTTGGACAAATGGATCAATCTCTTCTTGCAAGAAGTGATGCAATGACGTGGTCCCAGCTACCTAGCATCTGTACAGTTCATTAGAGTGCTCACAGTGTCTATTATGTTGTAGAAAGACCCCTGACACCGAATATGTCGTAGTGTTAGCCTGAAAGTTAAACATTAACCTGAAAAAACCAAGCAGAGCACTAATTGACGTAGAGAGATATTCTGAACTGTGCATACTGAAGGAACTACCTTAAGAAAATCGCTGTGGGGCAGTAAGCCCCGCCTACATATAGGTGGCACGCCACTCATTCATGCATAAATTCACATGCAACTTGGAAAGTTGCGTCAAGACTTGCGTGACTGCAAGCCACCCTTACAAGAATGCATGTATGAAGTTTAATATGTTCCAGGAGGGTTGGGAGCAACATGGATACACTAGCGGTGCAATTAGTACACAAAAGAATAGCAGAACGATGTGGACACATACCCAATGTTAACAACAGTGAAGACGTACCACGACCAAAGAGACTAAGCTGGCTCTAAGGGTAACACTGGGACATGTACCAGGAGAAAAGAAGCTAGGCTGGGACATGTACCAGGAGAAAAGAAGCTAGGCTGGGTCTAAGGGTAACGCTGGGACTGGGGACACGCACCAGGAGAAAAGAAGCTAGGCTGGGTCTAAGGGTAACTCTGGGACACGTACCAGGAGAAAAGAAGCTAGGCTGGGGTCTAAGGGTAACGCTGGGACATGCACCAGGAGAAAAGAAGCTAGGCTGGGTCTAAGGGCAACACTGGGACACGTACCAGAAGAAAAGAAGCTAGGCTGGGTCTAAGGGTAACACTGGGACGTGTACAAGGAGAAAAGTAGCTAGGCTGGTTCTAAGGGTAACGCTGGGACACGTACCAGGAGAAAAGTAGCTAGGCTTGGTCTAAGGGTAACACTGGAACACGTACCAGGACCAAAGAACCTAGGCTAGGTCTAAGGGTAACACTGGGAGACGTACCAGGAGAAAAGATGCTAGGCTGGGTCTAAGGGAAACACTGGGACACATACCAGGACAAAAGAAACTAGGCTGGATCTAAGTGTAACACTGGGACATGTACCAGGACAAAAGAAACTAGGCTGGATCTAAGTGTAACGCTGGGACATGTACCAGGCAGGAGAAAAGAAGCTAGTCAGGGTCTAAGGGCAACACTGGGACACGTACCAGGACAAATGAAACTAGGCTGGGTCTAAGGGTAACACTGGGACATGTACTAGGAGAAAAGAAGCTAGGCTGGGTCTAAGGGTAACACTGGGACACGTACCAGGAGAAAAGAAGCTAGGCTGGGACACGCACCAGGAGAAAAGAAGCTAGGCTGGGTTTAAGGGTAACTCTGGGACACGTACCAGGAGAAAAGAAGCTAGGCTGGGGTCTAAGGGTAACGCTGGGACACGCACCAGGAGAAAAGAAGCTAGGCTGGGTCTAAGGGCAACACTGGGACACGTACCAGAAGAAAAGAAGCTAGGCTGGGTCTAAGGGTAACACTGGGACACGTACCAGGACCAAAGAACCTAGGATAGGTCTAAGGGTAACACTGGGACATGTACTAGGAGAAAATAAGCTAGGCTAGGTCTAAGGGTAAGACTGGGACACGTACCAGGAGAAGAGAAACTAGGCTAGGTCTAAGGGTAACACTGGGACACGTACCAGGACAAAAGAACCTAGGCTAGGTCTAAAGGTAACACAGGGACACGTACCAGGACAAAAGAAACTAGGCTGGGTCTAAGGGTAACGCTGGGACATGTACCAGGAGAAAAGAAGCTAGGCTGGGTCTAAGGGCAACACTGAGACACGTACCAGGACAAAAGAAACTAGGCTGGGTCTAAGGGTAACACTGGGACATGTACTAGGAGAAAAGAAGCTAGGCTGGGTCTAAGTGTAACACTGGGACACGTACCAGGAGAAAAGAAGCTAGGATGGGTCTAAGGGCAACATTGGGACACGTACCAGGACAAAAGAAAATAGGGTGCGTCTAAGGGTAACACTGCGACATGTACTAGGAGAAAAGAAGCTAGGCTGGGTCTAAGGGTAACATTGGGACATGTACCAGGACAAAAGAAACTAGGGTGGGTGTAAGGGTAACACTGGGACACGTACCAGGAGAAAAGAAGCTAGGCTGGGCCTAAGATTAACACATGGAAGAGCACTGTCTTGCTATAGTCGAAGACCTGTTTCGGGGGTATGTTCAAGAGAGTGTGATGAAGTGGGCGGCAGAGGCGTTGCTGGAGTGAGGGGTGAAGAGGGGGCTATAACCCCGGGTCTTTTGGTGGTAGCCCTGTATAGAAGCTCAGGGGCTACAACCAAAAGGCTAGCTAGGCCTGAATCTCGCCAGCTCCAACAGTAGCGTAGCCCCCGATCTTTTCCAGATCCTGCAACACCCCTTGTGGGCGGAGAAAGGCGTTCGGTACTGGTGCATCAAACTATATGGGGGCATTGTGAAACAAGTTATGCAGCGTTAATAAGGTGATGAGTGCCATTAAGGAGGATATTGAACATGCTAGCACTCGAATCCCACACCATGGAGGATGATTTGCACAGTAAGCATGGCCAGTCTGCCACGAGTGGCACATATCGTTGGTGCCATACCCTTCCCAGTGTACGGAAAAGATTTGAAGTTGGTCTAGTAAGCATTAGTAGTGTTTCTCGTTTGAGCCAGAACCGTTATTGTCAAACGGTCGTCCTGTAAATCGTATTAAACAACTCCTGTGATAGTTGGGTTTATGATTTTTTTTTTAACTGGAAGGATTGTATGTCTGTTTTCAACTGTCCCTGCCTACTTAATCATAGGGCATCCATATGGGGTAATGTAACGATTACGCTGGAAAACCAATAATTCTACTGGAAGTCTCAGATCTTTGCAGTGATCAACTGTTTTGGTGAATTGACTGGTAATGAGGATGGGCTTTTGCGTATCTTAAATTCAAGCTAATGGCTATGGAGGAGCGGAGGCCCCACCGTGTAAAGGATCACTTTCGGTCCCCAAAATTATTGGCGAATGCATATGGCTTAGGGTTATCCCAGAGGGATATAAACTACAATGATCCTGAATGCTCCAAGGTGTGCTGTCCGCTGCCCATTACCCGTCAGGTTTGGGGGGCTACATGTAGGCAATCTTGGGAAGCAGACCTAGAACTGCAGGCGAGTGAGGAAGTTTGGGAGTCTGTGGAAAAATTGAAGCCAGTGGATGGCATTACAACATTAAACCCCCCATGACTGGCGTTGTGATCAACCCATATGAGGAGCTGGTCAGAGTTCGTGGCATTGATCATATTAGGAGGAGCATATGCTCGTGAGAAGGGAAATTTAACGGGAATATTAAGTTATACGGGAGACCTTTCGTTGGCTTCAGGGGTGAACCGGCCCGACCCGCTATGTCTGACCATCCCCCTTCTGTTGTTGCCTGTTTGCCCTTTTTTGTTGTTTGCGACGGTCCCCCGTGCCTAAAATACCGTTGATGGTAGGTAAAATACATTGCAATCCTAGGCATGTCTGCAGGCGTTCGCGGGCGTGTCATGGACGTTGATCTGCTTCAGCTAAAGTGCTGTTACTTCTCTGTATGTATGTCAGTTGCCATGGTAATATGTCATGGCACAATAAAAAAAGGACTTCGACCCGATAAATACAACAATAGAAGCGTTTGAGGGTGGACACCAAACTTTCTATGGACTCTGAAATCTGTCCATGAAGCAAAGCCTTCAGCCCTCCCGCTCCACAGACTGACGAAGGATTTCCCCTTTAAGGGAAACACTTTCCACATCTTGTGAAGCGCCAAACCTCCATGGGTATGGCCCCGTAGCGCCGAGTAACTATACGGGTCGGCATTGCTGCAGAGGCCGAGGACAACATTACGAGACAGACAGTCCTAAGAGTGCCCTGTCTTTTCAGCAAACGGTTACAAATAGAAACTGTGCGATCGTGGTGTGCTGTGTGGTAATGCACCAGAGACTAGTTTTGGTTGTGTACGTGTTGAAAATACAGGGTTCTTCAAATGGTGACTCTCTCGACTATATGACACGTGACAGATTAACTTCGAGTAATGCAGCATTTGAACTGCACTTGGCATGTGCGGTTGTGCCTTATGTATGCTTGCCATACTTTGCATATGAAGCATCAATTGGCATTGCTGAGGCATTTGCGACTACTGCACTGAGTGTATGGTGGCAGGACATCGCCATGTGATATGATATATGATAGGTTATTTATAACACGCTTAATACCCAGAGGTTTCTAAGCACGGACCCGGGTATCGCACCTGTGCTCCATCGTCTTGATCCAAGACGAGCACGTTGCCGCTGAGCTATCCTCCCGATACGTGAGGCTGTACATTGCATGTGGTGACTATTCCAGCAAATGAGGTTAACTTCGTTTCGGGGTCATTAGTGAGGCACTTTAGCCTGAAACTATAAATGCCGCTGAATAAGAGTATGCGTGGCATAAGATGGCAGTTTCTGCCCATAGTCGGGTACACTCACCTGCCATATTACAGCTTGTACCTGGAATTGCTTGGCTGTTCGGTGTATATACTAAGTGGCATGGGAAGTTCTATATGGGTTAACATAGAACGTATGGGACATATATGGCTCCAGTAGCATATGGAGGCAGCCCCCTGCTCCATCTTGGTTCTGCTGGGTGTGCCACTAGAGTGCCATGACCCCACACATGGCATACCAGGACAGCACTGTAGTTAAAATATGATTGGTTGCTGAAATAATCTGTTGTCTGCTTTAGTCGCTATTGGTTCACGTATTGATCTTAAACTGGCTGGCATTGCATTATCGTAGCCTGTGATGTAATCTGGGTTGAAGGCCGTGTGATGCCACTTGAGGATCGAAGGTTTTGTGATTTGACCTCCTCTACTTGTGGCATTTTGGTGAAAGATGTCCATGCCGGTGATCGTCCAAAAAACACAACAGGGTTCAAAGCCCAACTCGGAATCGTAATTCTGTCAACTAAACTAGACCACGATCATGAGCACAGTGCCTTTCACGGTCTATAATGTGGCCGATTACTTGTTTAATGTTTCTTGGGTGGGAGGGAGGGGTTGCTGTTTTATATTGTTTTCTTGGCGTTATTTCCTTTAGCCCACTGACACTTGAGCTTTCTCTGTGTTTCGAAATAGACTCACGATTTTTGTGAAGGAAGATTTTTTTAATCACGATATTTTTCAAGTGGATTTTTTCCCATGACACGTTAGTAAAAAGTCATAATAACATGCTAGGATTTAATAGAAGGAAGTGTCTGCCCTGTTACCCAGAGAGCCCACACCTAGCTATTGGCCCAAAATATGACCCAAAATGACTCTAATAGAGCACTAAAGTGACAAGAAGTTTAAATTGTAACGGTAAACTGCTTTTATGTTACTGTGGATTCCCAGCCTGTCTAACGCCCTAAAGATATCAAGAGTGGAAAAGTGGAGAGTGGTTCATCCCAGGTCCATTGCTGGTTGGCAAAGTGTGCCTACATGAACATCACCACAGCCAACCTCGTACCTCATAGCCCCCCGTGACCCAGGATTTGGGGGAACGTTCCTCAGAGGTGAGGTTTGGGGCGCGGAAGATGCAGTGTGGAGGAACACGGCGCACAATGAATGGGGCGACTTTGGGACTGCGGCTTGCGCAAATCATCATTCATGCCAAATTGCCCACTTCTAGTCGGTAGATGTCTGTCCTGAACTGTTTGTTCCCACTCTTGGTCTTGTAATGCTGGATCTATAATGAGAAAAGCAGAACAAGTACCAGAATGGAAAGTAAACACCAGGACTGAACAATCCTCTCTCCAATGGAACCCTAAAAGCCTGTTTGCATTGAGGAAACAGGCATGAGAATCCCAACAAATGCCAGCCGGGCACTGATTCCTGAGTGGGCTGAGGAACATCTTTGCACTGAGCGCAGGCCAGGACCCTGGGCAGCGGGATTTGATATGACAGTGACTTGGCAAGCAGAGAGCAAACGCTGGGAAGAAGCTCAAACTAAATTCAAAGAGGTCCTGCAGATGGACCTCTGTGCCAAGGAGGTGGAGGCTGGCACATTCAGTCTGAGCTATTGCTAAGGGAATCAAAAGTAGGCTAAACTTGGGAGATCTCCTGACAAGCTGGTTCTTCTCTATCACGGATATGTCTTTGGCAGAGCAGGGATGGCAGAGTAGGATTCTATGCACTGCACTTGGAAGACTCAGCTCAGCTCTTGGTAAACTCATTGAGCTGTCGGGTTGGCATAGCTAAGTGGCTTAATGTTCCCTGCTGAATACATCTGCATGCAGTGTCAGGCTCAGACTTTTATCCTTTCTAGAGCAATAAAATAAGTACTATACCCAGGTACAGGCCCCATTGTCCGAGATTGTCATCAAATGCCACCCTTTTTAGTTCGGCTGTTAGGGTGTGCTGCCAACTCTGCCTATAAGCTGAAACTATTGTCATGAGTAGTAAATATAGGCGAGAGATGGGATGCAAGGCGAGAAACACAGCCTGTGCGTGTTAGGCTTTTTACCCATCCGTTAACTGCCCATGCTGATCACTGGGGCCCTTGGGATTTTAATCAGTCTTCTGAAAGATAATGGCTTAATTGCAGTTGTAAACCAGCTACCAGTGTCATAAAAATGTCTTAACCAAGTGTGCATCCAGCCACTTGATTTATAAGCAATCTCTCTGCCTTGGCACTGAATTCCTGTTTAAAATGAGTATTGGCAAATCCAATAGGTGTTGCTCTTATATAGGCATTGGCTAGTGTGACAATTTTCAGGTATTCGTCCCTTCTCCACAAGGGAACTCCTCTCCCTGTGACGCTAGGGAGGTGAGCCCACTCCGCAACACCCTCCCTATGGGCCGAGGCAAGTGGGAGCTCACTGGGAGAGACTCCAATTTAGGAGACAAGGACTCCTGTTCCTGTGAGGAACTCCCAAAACCATTACACATAATGGCATAAATGGAACTCTCTAAAATACCAAGGATTTACAAGTCCCAAGACTTGGGGGGGGGGGGGGGGGGGGGGGGGTGGGGTGATGGGAGAAAAAGTCAACCTATACCATTAGCAAGAAGAAAGGGAGCATGTCCCTTTAAATATAAGTCTGCAATCAACTGAGACTAGTATGTTGAGTAGAGTACCTGCAGAACAACCGAGAGAGAGAGAGAGAGAGAGAGAGAGAGAGAGAGAAACACATACAGGGGCAAGGGAGGCCCCCTTCATGCATAACACCTGACGGAGGTGGAGCAGAAGCGAGCTGTGAAGCCAGCAACATTCAAACTTGCGCTGAGCTGAAGGGGGAGATGTTGGAGAAACAGAGTATGCCAGAGGCAAGAAGCAAAGAAGCTAGAGCCTAAAACAAGCCAGTACCATGACCACAAAGGAAACGTGGTGGGCAGGCAGCCCACAAACCAACCCTGATCCCATCACAAGAACCAAACAGCAACACGACTGGTTACCTGAAGGAACACCAGAACACAGGGACGCCACAGAAGCAAAAGAGAATCCCAGGAAGAGGACTCCGGCAACAGTAAGCCGACAGCAACAACGTGTGAGAGAGAAGCTCCCAGACAGGCCCAGAGATGTTCCCCTACATTGTTGAAGGTTACAGGGAGAACGGGAAGACTGTGAGGCCAAAAGGGAATCGTTGTACAGTTCAAGAAACTCATCTCAGTATAAGTAATGAAAAGTTGAATACAAAACCTATGAACTTAAATTGCTTTTATGTAATAAAGAGAATCATTGAAGCTTCTGAGAGGGAGAGAAAGCAACCTTGGATATCACTACCCTGGGAAAAGGGGGAAGAACCCACACCTTCAACACTGAGCTTAGGGAACATAAGAGAAAGAGAATATTATGAATGTTAGTATGGAGAAATCTTTAGGAACAATATTAATGTGAGAAAGAAGCTCACAGAAATCCCTGAGAGGGAAAACAAGAGGATTTGGATATCAATACCCTGTGAAGATGAAACACAGACCCGCTATTCAAAACAGGAAGAGAGGAACGTAAGAGAAAGAAGATATTATAAATTGAAGCGAAGAGAGACCACCAAAGTAAACAATATACAATATAGAGTATGTCCAGAGTCCACCAGAGTCCACACGTCCACCATTGTCTAAGAAGCCAGAACTACAGAAGAAAGTGTACGTTTCCAGGTTATTCTGAGTGCTCTGAGAAGGATCAATGGAAGTATAAAAGGTCAAGGAAAGATATTCTTCAGGAGGAGAGAAAAGCTAACATTCTCATGAAAGAACTGCATGAACTAATACAGCAAGTAACAAGAGACAATCTAATGATTAGCTATTATGACGAAATCCAAAGTCCAATACAAGAAGTATCCTCGGGGCAAGGGAGCCCTTCTCCTGACCTTAGTTTATTTAGAATAGTGGTAGGGCCAGTTGGATTTGCTTTGGGCAGTAGACTTATTAATTTGGATATTCACAGACGACTGATCAGCACCCTACCTAGATATATAGGTAGGTAATATCCCATCGCGATAGGGAAAGTAAGCCCTTATTCTGATTCTTTAATAAAAAACATTTGGAACATGCCCTCAGAGTGTCTGCGTCCTTCATCTGACCCTCCACACTAGTCATATTCCAAGAAGTGTCATACAATTCCCAGGTACTAACACCATTTGTCAGGCAGATGTTAATGTCTTATGGCCAGGAAGTCCATTATGGAAGTGGGCACCTCATAATTCCGCAATAAATAGTTTTACTCACACTTTTTAAGCCTCTGTTGGTCTCATAGGATTGGATCCATTTATTCTACTGCTTTTTCGGCCAACACCTGAACATTCCTTTAGCAGTATGCAGGTGCTTTGTATTAAAGGTTTGGTAAGTTAATGATCTGAGGGATGATTTCATATAGTACCAGTTTCATGTTTACCTACATTTGTGAACTAAACAGAGTGTGGCAGCACCTCTACTGAGAACGAACATGGATCAAAATAACCTGTTCTATGGAATTGCTTCCACTCAGGAGGGTCTATAACCACGTTTTAGCTCACTGCACCCTTCCCAGAGGAGTCATTGCCATTTGCATATTAGTATAGTCTGTGACGAATCACAGGATTCAGTCACTTCTTCCCAGTGGGGAGCCTTTGCCTATGAGGCAAGGGAGGTGATCCTGACGCGATACCCTCCCTAGGGGTAGAGGCCAGCAGGACCTTACTGGGAGGGACAAAGACTCCCGTTCCGAGGAGGAACTCCCTAACCGTCTTACCTATAATCCGTTGGTAACAACATCTGCTAGAAGAAAACATGGAGAACAAGCGGACATTTATCATTGTTACATATAATCTGTGCGTAAACCTGCAAAAGAATACTACTGTTACTGAGACGAAGAAAACCACTGGAGTAATACAGTCACACGTAGAACAAAGGACTATTACGCTACACTGGATAAGTCCCACGGCTGCATCATAAATGTGTGAAGAGGAAACCTGAGGGAGAGAAAGCCGGGAATTTCAAATCAGCTGGACAAGTGTCGCTGAAGTGCACAGGGACGCATGGCTTCCAAACTTGAAAGGGAGCTGACATGCAAATTCCCACCTATGGCTACCGGAAGCAAGAGAAGTAAAAGGACTGGAAATTCGGAAGAGCAATGGAGTAAGAAGCAGTGGTGTGACCGAGAGTCAGTGGACTTGGGAGTCCATGAACTACGATGAGACAACTTGTCAGAGTACTCTGGAGCGGGCATAAAGGAGAGGAAACAGAGAACCGAGAAGCCAACCTGACAATCGTAGAAGAAGCTCCCACCCCAATTACAGGCCTGGTGATGCAATCACTAAGGCAAAAGGGTTACTGGGAGAGAAGGAGACCCGGGAGGGAAACTGACAATAAAGAATGGAACAATCATACTTGTCCCAGTGAGGAACAAGTATTGAAGGTACAGAAGGAGTATCATTACTGTAAGAAGCACACTCGTCCTAGTAAAGACTGTATAGGGGAGAACAGCGAGAATTATCACTGGAACATGCATGCTCGTCCCAGTAAAGACCGAGTAGTAGAGAAGACTAATAATAATTACTGGAACATTCATACTCATCCCAGTACCAACCAAATATTGGAGAAGAGTGGGAAACGTTACTGGAACCCTCCTATTAGTCACAGAAAGACTCAAGTGGGTAAAGTGCTTCAGAAACGTGAGTTATATTGAAACATTCCTTGTCACAGACAAGACCAAAAGACAGATTTTAATACAACAAAGGAAAGTTGATATTTGAACAGTCTCTTTAATCCTAGTCAAGAAGAAGAATTACCATTAAATAAAGAGGAAGTCACAAGTTTGATTAATAATGGAAAGGCGAAATTGTCCCAAGAAAAAATAGGAATGAAATAAATCAAGATCATAGGAGAGAAGAATAAAAAGGAGAGAGAGAGTCAGAGTATAAAGGACACTAGTGAACACTTGAGGAGCCCAATCTCTGAACTACGTGACTTAATAAAAGTAGCCACTAAGAAGTACCTAAGAGTACTATATTAAACTGGTCTTGATGAGAACTCAGTCGGCAGGAAAAGAAAGTTATTCTCCTATGCCTTAGTTGGATTTTGTAGTGGTAGGGTCAGGTTAGATTAGTTTTGGACAGTGAACAGATATTTTTGGACTTACAGACAACTGACGAGCAGCCTAGTTAGTTTTGTTTAGGTAGGGAAAACCCATAGATTAAGGAAAGTTATAAGTTTATTTTCTTTACTTTAATAAAGAATGCCATACAAATGGAAGATCCTAGTATGTGCCCTTCTTCTGATCCGCCACAGGTCCCACCCACAAGGGCAGTCCAGGACCAACATGCTAAGCAATTCTCCTCTGAACAGGAGTATGTGGTTGTAGCCCCTCCTGAGTGGAAGACATTCCATAGAACAGGTTATTTGAACCATGTTCTTCCTCATTAGAAGGGCTCCCACACTCTTGTTTAATTTGTAAAATTTTTGGTTTTACCCTAAGTAACCATGAGTAATCCAGACGTGCAGCCCTTGCTCACTGTGCCTTAGGCAGGCTTAGCTTCACCTCGCCAACCATGCAAAGCACGTGTCTGGGCTTGCTGATGGTTCTCTGGTTCAGGGAAGAATTTCCCAGCATTTCAATGCCGGACTGCCCAAGAGGGTGGGACCAGACTGATATGCAAATGTCTATCCCTAGTCTGTGGAGGGTGAAGTGAGCTAAACCGTGTTTGTAGACTCTTCTGAGTGGAAGAAATTCCATAGAACAGGTTATATGAACCATGCCTGTCCTGAGAAGAATGACTCCCACACTTTTTTTTTCTTTTTTTTTTTACATATATGTGTGACAGTACATGAGGAAGTCAAGCTTGTTTTCCATGACGCCCAGACTGCCTTGATGAACTTTCAGGTTTTATCTTCTGCTTTCACCCAGCACTACCTGCAGGAATTACATTTAGTGGGTGCAGCAGGAGTCCACACACTAAAGTCTGGTATGTGCCAGCCTACTCATTCCAGGTTCAAACCTCGCAGACCGTATCAGACCCTTCACCATTCTGAGGCCGATAAAATGAGTATCATTACATTTAGTAGTTCTGAAGGAAAGGGGTTATTTTTCTTGCATTTTTATCCCTCTTATAATTTTCATGGTGCTTCGTGAGCATGTGATGGCTTATTCTTTTTATAATGACACCTTTTGAAGATTGAAATAGGTACTCTGCCAGCTTGGGGGCTGGTGGCGGAGGACAGAGTGTGCCATTGTTTGAGACATTTCTTCTTGCCATTCATGGCTGTGCTTGCATAGTTGATCATCCAACCACATAAAGTTATGATGCAAGACTCTTATTTGCAAGCCACCATTTAGTTCCTATCGTCTAATGTGTTATCCACAATCTCCCCTCTACATCATAGGAAACATGCATGAATATCCGACACAGACTGATGACGGGATATGGATGACAAATTTTCCTTTCCTACTCCAGGCATGGTTCTTTTCTTTCTCCTCCTTTGAACTCTTTCCTCTACTTTCAAGAAATGGTTAAGTTAGCACAACTCAGTGGGCCATGAGTGGCGATGCTCCAATAAAAGCCTAAATCAGTGCTACTGAAAAAAAATGGGGGAGAAAATAAAGCCTCTGCTTTTAAAATCGTGGTTTTAATGACTGAAACACAGAAACAAAAAAAACCTCTCGCAGCAGTGACCAAGCACTGTATGAATACTAAATACGTACAGGAAATGCCCGAAGGGGTGCTGGGTTTTACGAATGCTGCCTCCCGTGGAGTGAAAAGATAAGGCAGCAGGGACCTTACATTTCACATTGGGAACAAAGAGAAGGCTTAAGGCATCCTGCGACTAGAAACCTGTTTTATTTAATGGCTTTTGTGACAAATCTGAAGATTTCGTCCCTTCTTCCCTGGGGGAGCCACCCGCTTTGAGGCTAGGGAAGTGAGCCTGCTAAGCAAAACCATGCATAGGAGTGTGGGAAAGTGCGACATCACTGACAATTACTCCCCTCAAGGGGATGAAGACGTGTAGGTGTTCCCAATAACTAAAGCATTATCGGCCTACATAGGAATTCAAGAAACTGATGGTATATTCCACTGTGGGACTCAAGATACTACTGAAAGTGCCTTTGGAAGTTTGCCTCAAGGCAATGCTGGTCTTTCTGTGGGCTTCACAGATGAACATAAACAACACACCCCTTTTTGGTCACACAGCGAGATGAAGGCACGATCAACCTTGAATGGAGGAGGAGAAGCACTATGCAGAGGGAATCCTTCGATGTAAGCACATCACTGAGGGGCGGAGCTGGCTGTGGCGCAGGCAGAGACGGATGCGGAGGCGAGACGCAGCGACCCGACAAGGGAGAGTGCGAAGTCAGAGAGACAAAGGCAGCTTATGGCAAGCCTTACCTCGATGCATAACCACAGGAAGGACGTGGTGGGCGCAGTGCCTGCCAACCCGAAACCAGTGATCGGGAGACAAGTTACTCCTCTGCTCTCAACGAGAGAGTTGAGAGAGACCGAAATGAGGGGAAGAGAAAAACGCTTGAATGCAGACTGGAAAACCTGCAGGCTGTGGCGAACACCACCACTATCCAAGAGACACCGCCTCACTGGAAGAAACCCAACAGAACGGAAGGTGTCTGGGTTGTCTTGGGCAGAGGCAGGCAGAGAAAGGAGGGAAAGAAATGGGCGGAAGAAAGTTTCCCTAACCCCTTACAAATGTCAGAAAGAGAGAAGGAACAAGAGAATGAGCGGTGTTACTGGCACCCAAGAAACCAGAGGATTGTAATTCACCAGACGGCTCAGAGAAACCTCCAACAGCTAAGAGAGCCAAATAACGGGAGAGATTACCAATCCCCTAGAGAGATGAGAGAGACACTGGGACAGAGGCAAGAGAGGCCCCATAAAGACATGAAGAACACACCAGGGGAGCACAGACTCCAAGACGTGAAGCAAGTGGGGAAAGGTCACACACAGTGTGGAGAAGAAATTTCCCTCAAATAAAGAAATTGAGATTTTTTTTTTTCAGGGTCTTAAGACTTTCTTTTAGGAAACTAGGGAAATTTTTACGGACTGCCAAGACTTGGTCAAAAGAACCAAGAATTGTGTTTTCTACAGACACTTATTGAACCCAGAACCAGGAGACGCACCTGAGAAACCAGAGGAAGGTAGGTGAAACCATTCTGAGTGCAGGGCACTATGCCTAGTTTGTATTTGATATTCTTCTAAGTGGCCAGTTTAGCGGATGGGCTTGTACCGAGGACTATTTTCTTGTTTGACTATTGATGAGCACCATAGTTCTAGTTTAGATAGGAAGGGAACTCCCTTTTACCAAAAGGGCTATGAAGGCTTTTTCTTTTTAAGTTAAAGCCTCTTGACAACATGTCCTCTGGTCCGAGTCCATCTTCTGGCTTGCCACACTGTGCTCTCAGGCCTGCTCTCTGCCATAATTGAGATACATAATACTTTAGATATTATTTTTAACCAGATAACTCTGAAATGGAAAACTGCAGCTGAGTTTTGCGTGTAGAATGTGCATTAGCACATGTAGAATGTGCATTAGCAGATTTCATGGTTGTTTATGAGGCAGATGCTTAACCATTCTTCAAGGCCTCATTATTTTATTTATAGGTTTCATTTAACTGCAGGAGTGGACAGGGTCTGCACTGATTTCTTATGGGAATTCAGGACAAACATACTTGCCCTTTGCACTTAAGGGGTTAAACATGGCCCCCATTATTATAATGTGTTATCTTTTTGATCCGTGGGATAAACAACTTATCGTTAGTTAACAGTACATGCCCCATTTGTAAGGAGTATGAAAACCTAGTAATTATGTTTTAGGACCACCAACTGCCACACATCTTCACACCTAAGGTCTACCCCAGCAGCTCCACTGGCGACTGATAGCTGTATCCTCCATCATTTTCCTGGTGAAAGCCTTCATTGCATTAACACCATGGTCGTGACTGCCTATTCTAAAACATCGTTTCACCAGAAAATAGTCTTACAAATGTGTACGTCTTTCAATGCCTCCATCATGACCTGTCTCATCTTCACCAGGTTTCTCGCATTGGAGGGGGTGGTGGTGAGGGTGGGTGCTCATTCCAAGGAGTGTCTTGTCGATCAAACACACTTTAAAAATCCCCCAGGGGCTGTATCAGAAACTGTGCACAAGGTCCACCTGAAGCACCAGTGCTCAGAATGTGGCTATTAGTACTGTATGCAATATGCCCAATTAAATATCCAGAGCTGTAGGCAATGCACCAGATGTGATCTCCAGAACTTAGACCCAGCACATGCCAATGTTGGCTTTAGAACGGCAGGAAGCCCTCCAGTTATGACTTCTACAACAGGACCCATCACTCTAGGGCAGGGCTCAGCAACCTTTGGCTCTCCAGATGTTTTGGACTATAACTCCCATGATCCCTCACCATGCACTGTGCTGGCTAGAATTGATGGGAATTTTAGTCTGAAAAATCTGAAGAGCCAAAGGTTGCTGCCCCTTGTTCTAGAGTTATTGGGCCTAAAGAACAAGACCCGGTACTTAAGATGTGGACTTCCATTTCTAAATGTATTTATTTATATTGCGCCGAAAACCCATGGTTATCAGGGCGCATACACAAACACAATGGAACAAATGGAGATAAACAGGACAATAGAGAGGCTAAGTCAGCCATAGACCAATTTTTAGATGGATTTACCTAAAGGGTAAGGTTTTTAAGGATCGGCGGACCCTTCTTGTGTTTCTTTCATGTCGCAGGTCCAGTTGGAGCCGTTCCAAAACTTTGCTGAAATGACTGGAAAAGACCTTACTAGCCTGTTGGCCAGTTGAAGCTTGGACAGTTAACCAGAGCTACAGTTTATGAGTGGAGGGTTCCTAAAGGCTTGTGCAAGGACACCAGGGTTTTTAGATATGCTGGAACACTTCCTTGAAGGCATCTATGAACAAGCACAGCTGCCTTGAATTGTACGCGGGCGTAAATGGGGAACAAGTGAAGGGTTTGATGTCTGATGGAGATGTGACCTCTCCTTGATTTCCCTTTGATGCTACGCACAGCATTGTTCTCAGTGATTTGGAGTGTATTCAAGCATTTCTTATTAGCCACAACCAGGAGGGTGTTGCAGTCGTAGAGCCTTGATAGTATAATGGCATGTGCTATGGACATGCAGTTGGCCTCCGAGAGAAAAGGGCGGATGTTTTCCAGCAGGCGGAGGTAGTATGCGCTATTCCTGGAGACCTGGCTAACATGGGCTTTGGCACTTATGGTTTGAGATACGTGCCAAGATACAGCAATCGTGGATTAAAAAAGACTGGTAACTGGGCTTCAGTTTGACCCGAATATCAGGAACTCTGTTTTAATTCTGTTTAAGCACATCCAATTGTGGGTCATCCACTTTTCAATCATGGTGTTTGGTTGCATCAAGGCCGTAATCTGCAGTGATCTCCAGGACCAACTGGGTGTCCTCAGCATAATTGGTGAAAAAGACCCCCATCTCCTCCAATAGGCTACAGAGGGGCCTGATATATAGATTGAAAAGTATTTGTGACATACAAGCCCCCTGGGGCACACCACAATCAATGGGAGCTGTAGAAAAATAGGCTACCCCCCGCCCCCCAACAGATTCTGGAAACCCGATGTGACGGGAAGGATTTACTTCAGTCAATTGTTAACTGAGCACATAGCCCTACATATGTGTGTGTGAAGGAGGTGCTCATGGTCGAGGGGATTGACTACTGCGGACGGGTCCAAAAGGACCAGTAGTCCTATTTTTCCTTTGTCCACGGTTTCCGAACATATGGTTCTGGAGATCGATTAGTACGGTTTCCATGCTGTTGCACGGCCTAAACCCTGATTGTCTGGAGAGTAGGCTGTCCGTCGCTTCAACATATATTTGGAGTTGGGACGTGGCTGCTTTGTCTAAAGTTTTCAGCAGGAAGTTACAATTCATAATCAGTCTTAAATTATTTGTGTCTTTCGGGTCCAGTCCCGTTTTATTTAGCAGGGGGTTGACCGGGACCATTTTGATGGATTCAGAGACCTGATTGTTTCGAAAAGAAGAGTTAAACCTTGTAAGGGATGGGGCAAAGACTTCTTTGCTGTCCAGAATACGTTTGGGAGGGATTATGTTTCCTGGACAAGAGGAGGGATATATTGTAGCCAGGATTTTGACCATGTCCGAGATGGTGATGGATGAGAATCCCATCTGGACAGAGTGTTTGAGATGGTATTTTACCATTGATTTATGGAAAGACATCACAGCCTTTTGTTGGTTAGACTTTACTTGGTAAATGTCAGCATCACACCCTGTCTCCCTCCTCACGTTAGCTGGGAAGCCAATGTAATTGCTTCAGCCATCACATCCTTTTAGTGGAGTTAGACCATAGTAGTCCCAGCAAAGTGCCTGCACATAGATCAGCAGCTTGATGGCCCTGTAAAATCTGTATATGCTTTGTCTGCAGCTGTTGTGGTTCCATGTGAGCGAGCCTCATTTTGCCCACGAGAGCCCACAAGAGATATTCAAGTTCTGTAAACAGTGCTCTTCAAAGATCATTAGTATATTTATTATCACTTGAGTCCAACGGCAAATGTCTACAAGCCTTTCTAAAAATAAAGCCTCATTCTGGGGATAAATCAACAAGTTATGTGTCTGCTTTCTGTGGTGTACCACGCTCCTAAAATGTATAGATCTTCACAGACCTATTCCGCGCTTTTGAAATGCAGTCATCTTTTAAGGTAAGGCATAACGTAAGCATATAGTCTAATTGAAAGCTCTGAAATGTCTGGGTTCAGTGGGGCATTCAAGGCTCTGAAGGCCAGCGTAATGTGTTGTATTGTTGTCTTGAGTTCTCCAGCATGGGGTCTGGCATGGATTCACATGCTCATGAATATTCCCCGTCGTCAGGCTGGGAATCCTCGGTAAAGAAAAAACCAGTATCAGTTTCGTTTCTGATCTGTCTTTCGTAGTAATAACCAATCACTGGTCTCTGCGTCATACTGACCACAGCCAATGACTGCCCTCTACCTAAGCACCGCCTCTGGCAGCCATCTTCAGATTTTTACCGCACGTTCATGTGTTGGGATCCTCGTGCTATTGCTCTCGAGCGTTAGTGCTATTTTTTTCACGTTTTTTCTCAAAAACTTCTTTTTTTCGGTCAAAAGAGCCTCAAGCTCCACCGACTCTCCATCCGATCAACGGGGACCCGTGTCGGATTCGTCTGCGCCCCTCAAGGGTGAAGATTTCGTTGAGCTATGCTTTTGGAGGACTCCAGAAGTTTCTCAGGCCCGGTCATGGCCCAGGAGAAGGGAAGCTCGACGCCCGGAAAGCTGTTCAGGGTCTGCCCTGGATGCCAGCTGCAGAACGTCTTCAAGGAGGACGAACACTCTTTTTGTCTTTACTGCCTACATGAGGACAAGACGCACGTGGAGAAGGACTGTGCGTTTTGCGGCAACATGTCGGAGCGGACCATGAAGGACCGCCATCAACGTCTCGCCAACTGGCTGGAAGGGAAGAGCCCATCCGGCGAGAAGAAGAGGAAATCCGAGCGGTCTTCTAAGACCTTTGAGGACGCCCCGGCGACGGGGGTCCAACATAAGGCCAAGCACCGCGAGTCCGCTGGCCCCGGGAGCGCTGAACGGTCGGGCTCTACGGGCGCCAGGCTGGGCGCACCCTCCCCGGCACCATCAACCACGAGCCAACGCTCTGGGTCGGGTAAGAGGAAGGCCGAGCACCCGGCGAGGCTCCTAGAGAGGCCCCGGTCGAGCTCGAAGGCGCAGGGGGAGCGAGGCACTGTCCCCCCCTCAAGGATAAGGCGGTGAGCGCACCTAAGGTGGTGAAGGCCTTAATCCATCCGGCCAAGCCCTCTATCGAGTCTGTCGCGGCGGCCCTGGCTCAGCCTGTGGAGGCTACGCCAGTGGTGGCGACCTCGGGGCTCAGAGTCTCCCTGACACCTCGGAGGGAGTCCTCTTTTGTGCCCATCGATAGGACCCCCGTGAAACCCCCCGTGGGGAAGAAAAAGGGGGGGCAGGGCGTCGTCGTAGATTCGGCCTCAACCTCGGAGGAGGAGCTGGTCGAAGTCTTAAGCCACGGCCTCGGCGTGGAAGAAGACCGGCCCGTCGGGATGGATCCCGACGCAGGTGACGACGACATCGTCGAGGGTACCGACGGGGCCCCTGATCGCCCGTTGGATTCCCCTCTGCCAGCGCCGCGAGACAGCTCGGCGGCCATTTTGTTGGCTATACAGTCCTTATACTCAGAGATAAGGACGAGACTACCGTTGCCGACGGAACCTCTCCTGTCGGGGGACCCAGAACCGGGACCTTCTGGGGTTCCCCCTACCAAGAAAAGAAGGATCCACCCTCCTCCTCCTTTTCAGCCGTCGCGCCCCTTCCAGCCCTCCTCCCCGTCCACCCGAGGGGATGATACGGGGACTGACACGGCAGCGACGGGTACGGACGACGAGGTATACGACGAGGATGTGCCGTCGTCGCCTCCCACCAGGGCTTCTCCGCCCGACGAGATTGGATCGTTCCACTCCATGATCGCCAGGGCATCCGAGCTTTTCCAACTCTGCCCTGAGGAGAAGAAGAAGGAAGGTTTCCTTTATCAGCGGCGCGAGGCCAAGAGGAAGACGGTCCTCGCAGTGCCTCTATTGGACGACATTTGGGATGAGGGCCTCACCCTCCTCAAGAACCCGTCCACGACGCCAGCTAGAAGAGACCGGTACGAGAAAAAGTACCGGGTCCCGGACACGGCCCCCCTGTGCCTCCGGGCGCAGCCTACCCCGGACTCCGTCGTCTCCGCGGCGGCCAGGAAAAAAGTGGGGGGGGGTGCGGCCTCCACATCGACTTCCCCACCGGACGGCGAGGGAAAGAAATTGGACGCTATGGGACGCAGAGTCATCTCGTCTGCAGCGACGACGATTAAAGCTGCCAACGCCTTGGCTATCGTGGCCCGATACGACAGGGAGCTCTGGTACAAACTGGCTCCCCTGTTGGACTTCTTGCCGGAAGACAAGAGGGCAGAGGCCCTGGAGATCCTGCAGGAAGGTGCGGTGGCTTCGGACCACGCCATTACCGTTGCGACGGACATCGCCGACACTGGGTTCCGCCAGTTGGGCAACGGCGTTTGCCTTAGGCGGCGTGGATGGCTCAAGGCTACGGACTTCCGTCAAGACGTTCAGACCAGAGTCCTGGACATGCCCTTCGATGGGAACAACCTGTTTGGGAAAACAGTGGACGATTCCCTTCAGGCCATTAAAGCGGACACCGAGACGGCCCGGGCCCTTGGAGTTCTGCAACGACGACGGACGCCCTTTCGGAGCAGCGGGGGCAAGGGCGCCTCCAAAGGTTCCGGCGGCGGTTTCTCCTCCTACCGTCAAGCGGCCCGCTCGTCGTCTCAGGAGGCCTACAGAGGACGAGGCAAGTCTGGCGGACCCCGCCGCCGTCGCCAAGGACAAGGCGGCAAAGCCTCGTCGAAGCAGGATTGAACCGGCCGTGGGGTCGGGCCCCCACCGAAGCACCCCGGTGGGAGGCCGGCTGGCGAGCTTCATCAGCGTGTGGGAGTCCATCTCCACTGACCGTTGGGTGCTGGACGCCTTGGCCCCGGGCCACGCGCTCGAGTTTCAAAGAAAATGTCCGCGCGTCCCCCCCGTGGCCAGGAAAGAACTTCACGTCCCTCAACTTCTCCTGGAGGTAAAGGCGATGCTCAGGAAGGGCGCCATCGAACTCGTCCCAAAGAGGCTTCGGGGCTCCGGAGTTTACTCAAGATACTTCCTCGTGAAGAAGAAGACGGGGGGATGGCGCCCCATCCTGGACCTGCGACGTCTGAACAAGTTCATCAAGGCGCAAAAGTTCCGGATGGTCACCCTCCAGCACGTCCTGGGTCAGCTGGAGGAAGGAGACTTCCTGTCGTCGTTGGATTTGGAGGATGCCTCTTCCATATTCCCATCCTGAAGGGGCACCGAAAATTCCTCAGGTTTGTGGTCCAAGGGCGTCATTACCAGTTCAAAGCCCTCCCCTTCGGACTACGGTCGGCACCCAGGGTGTTCACCAAGTGCCTCGCACCGGTGGCGGCGCAGCTGCGCCGCGAAGGGATCCACGTCTACCCCTACCTGGACGACTGGCTCATCCGAGCCAAGACAAGGGAGCTCGCCGTGGTTCACACGGCAAGGACCGTCCAACTTCTCACGGACTTGGGATTCTCCGTGAACTACGCCAAATCCCACCTGGTACCCGCGCAAGACGCTCTGTTTCTGGGAGCGAGGCTCAACACAGTGTCCCTTCTGGCCTCCCCGTCGGAGGAGAGGACCAGGACCATCCTGGGCAAGGTGCAGCGGATGTTGGTGGCCGACGCGGCCAAGGTGAGGTCCATCAAGTCCCTGCTCGGAATGATGTCTTCCTGCATCTACCTCATTCCCATGTGCAGGCTCCGGATGCGCCCGTTGCAGGAGTTCCTGGATGCGCGCTGGATCCAAACGACGGGCAGCTTCGAGGAAAGGATCACACTCGACAAGAGTTTCCGACGAGCGATCCGGTGGTGGGGCACCCGCGCGCATCTGACGGCGGGCATGGACTTCCAGACCCCAGCCCACCAGGAGACAGTGACCACGGATGCCTCCCTGGAAGGGTGGGGAGCGCACACCGAAAATCTGCACTCAAGAGGCCTTTGGCTCCCGACGGAGAAATCCTTACATATCAAAGTCCTGGAGCTCCGTGCAGTGTTTTGGGCCCTCAGGTCCTTCCTTCCGTCCCTCAAGGGCAAGGTGGTGAGGATCTTCACCGACAACACCACCACCATGTTTTACATCAGGAAACAGGGCGGAACCAGGTCCCCAGCACTGTCCAAGGAGGCGCAGGACCTGTGGCATTGGGCAGTCGCCCAAGGGATGTTTCTGGTGCCGTTTCATCTGGCAGGGATAAAAAACACCATCGCCGACTCACTCAGCAGGGAGCTGCGCTCGTGCCACGAGTGGGAACTACGGCAGGATCTAGTGGATCGCCTCTTCCGACGGTGGGGCACACCCCAGATCGACCTGTTCGCAACGGCGACAAACTCCAAGTGCCGGAGGTTCGCCAGCAGGTTTCCCCAGGCGAGGAGCATGGGCGATGCTTTCTCGTTCCCCTGGGAGGGCCTGTTCCTCTACGCGTTCCCTCCTTTGCCACTGCTTATCCGGCTAGTCAACCAGCTCAAGAGGTCACGGTGCAGGATGATCCTCGTCGCACCTGCGTGGCCGAGGCAGATATGGTTCCCGGACCTTCTGGACTTGTCAGCGTCCCCGCCAATCAAGCTGCCGGTGGACGCGGATCTGCTCTCCAGGGAAGGAGGCGCCATCCTTCACCACGACCCGAAATCGCTGAACTTGCAGGCCTGGCTCCTGCAGCGCTAGAGTTTGGAGGATACGACATACCGGCCTACTGCAGAGAGGTTCTTGCAAAGGCCAGGGCGTCCTCGACTCTTAAATGCTACGGACACAAATGGAAGAGGTTCTCTGTCTGGTGCCACGCACAGAAGATTAACCCTCTACGGATTACGGCTCCCCAAGGACTGCCGTACCTGCTGACGCTGGCCAAAGCTGGACTGGCACACGCGTCCATCAAGATTCATCTTGCTGCGATCTCCCGATACACCAGAACCACGGGGCGGACGTCCTTGTGGTCTCATCGTCTGGTGAAAGAGTTCATGAAGGGACTGTTCAGATCGTTCCCTCCGGTGAAGGCTCCGGCCCCGGCGTGGGAGCTCAACGTGGTGCTGACCAAGCTCATGGGACCTCCGTTCGAGCCTCTGCACTCGGCCCCGTTGAAGTTTCTGTCGTGGAAAACAGCGTTTTTTGTGGCCATCACCTCCGCACGACGGGTGGGAGAGATACAGGCCCTTTCCTGCAAGGCCCCGTACTTGACTTTTCACGACACAAGGGTAGTGCTCAGGACGCACCTCTCCTTCATGCCCAAGGTACCGTCGGACTTCCACCTCAACGAACCCTTGGTGTTGCCTGTATTCTTCCCGTCGCCTTCGTCGCCGGCTGAGAGGACTTTGCACTCTCTGGATGTGGCTAGAGCGCTGAAGTTCTACGTAGACCGCACGAAGTGTTTTCGGAAGACGTCACAACTCTTTGTGAACTTTGGACCTGTCAATCAGGGGAAGGCTCTCTCGAAGGCTTCCATTTCCAGATGGCTCTCCGGCTGTATCATGTACTGTCACCGGTTGGCAAACCGACCGCTGCCTGGCCGTCCGAGAGCCCATTCCACCAGAGCGATTGCAGCTACCACGGCGTTCCTATCTGGTGTGCCCCTGCTGGACCTATGCAGGGCTGCTACGTGGAGGTCGACGCACACCTTCACGAAATTCTACTGCGTCGACCGGGATTCCAGGGAGGAGTCCAGGGTCGGCCAAGCAGTGCTGCACAACCTGTTCGCCTGAGGTGAGCCTGGTGAGGAGGTAAGATGCTTAATGTTGAGTTTGATGTGATGCTTAATGTTGAGCCTTTGCCACCTCCCGTGGTTGTGCATGTGTGTACTGCTATGTATTCTTTATTCATGAGCATGTGAATCCATGCCAGACCCCATGCTGGAGAAGGAACAAGTTACTTACCTGTAACTGTTGTTCTCCAGCATGGGTCTGGCATGAATTCACATGCGAACCCTCCCGCCTACCCCTCTGCGGCTCTTCACTTGGTCATACTGCCACTTCACGTGCTTCCAAATCTGAAGATGGCTGCCAGAGGCGGTGCTTAGGTAGAGGGCAGTCATTGGCTGTGGTCAGTATGACGCAGAGACCAGTGATTGGTTATTACTACGAAAGACAGATCAGAAACGAAACTGATACTGGTTTTTTCTTTACCGAGGATTCCCAGCCTGACGACGGGGAATATTCATGAGCATGTGAATCCATGCCAGACCCATGCTGGAGAACAACAGTTACAGGTAAGTAACTTGTTCCTTCCATCTCCAACAGCATTAAAGGCAGTGTAGTATTTAATATAGGAGGCTAGCACTAGCTTACCATAGGTATCGGGACCCCTGTGGTGGCATTGAGGCACATGTAGCTCAACCTGTTCCCTAGGCTACTATGCTTAGATCTATGACTATTACCTAAACCATCTTGCATACTAACCTGGAGTTATAGGCCTGGTGTATAGGCCTGGTGTAAGCTGCTGCCATCTCCCCATATAATTCAAAGATGTTGCCTCATTCGCTTATTTTAAATATCTGTGAATGCATGACCGTGCCATCTTGTGACGTTTACCCGAAACCTCGATGACACAAGTGACACTTATGAGGAGCTCTAAATGTACCAGCTATGCTTGAAACTGGGCTACAGTGCTATGATCCCCACACCAGTAATGAAATTGTATTTTTAACAGAGGTCTATCTGTGTGACGATCCACCATGAGTACAGTTCAGATAAGTTAATGTCATTATTGCCATTATTATTATTATTAGGATATTTATTGATCGCAGACCTAGCTCCGGGAAGCAACGGAACGCTTTACAATCATAGGGGGAAGACCACAGTAAGGGAAGCAGAGAAAAAAGGAATGGAGCTAACGGGAGGGTGGGTAACTGGTACCATGCGGGGGAAGACAGTGGGGGAGCAGATCTGTGTGTCAGGGTGAGCAGTGCAGGGTGTGTGGACCAAGGTGTAAAGGAGGAGCATTTCCTTGAAGGGGAAGGTCTTGAGCTCTTTCCTGAACTGTAGAAGAGATGGGGCAAGTCTGTTGTTGACAGGGAGGAGGTTCCAGACTTTTGGAGCGCAGACACAGCCTATCTTGTTCTTTGTTTCCTGCACTGTCTTAATTCAAGACTGCACATTTCCTTTCTTCTGGTGGATGACAGGCCCCCCCGGAGATGCTGAGTTTCTCATTGAGGTAGCTTGAGGTCTTCAGGATAACAGCCCTGTAGATGATGCAACAGGATTTGAAGATAATACAGGATTGCACTGGGAGCCATTGCAGTGCGATGAGGGCCGGGGTGATGTGGTCAAATTTGCAGAGTCCTTTTGCAGCATGTAGGACACATTTCAGGGGTGCCAAGGTAGTCGATGGAAGGCCTTCCAAAAGGGCATTGCCACCATCCAGGTGGGAGAGGACCCTTCCAAAAGGGCATTGCCACCATCCTGCTGGAGGAGGTCTGTCAGCTTCTTTCAAAGAGCACATTGGAGCTGGTATAGTGCTTGGATTGATGCAGTGGGATCTGAAGTTGTTTTCTGGGATGGAAGGGTCTAATTTTCCACAGGAGAGAAAGTTGGTGCCAGGCTATGTGTGTTTTCCTTGCTCTGTGTTGTTGAATGTGAGGGGTCTGTCCGTGTTGAACCCAAGGGACTTGGCACAGGGGACCAGCTGGGTGTGAATCCCTCGAGGTTCATAGGAGAGAGCCCGGTCTGAATGTCAGGGTGTACAGTGTTGTTGGCCAGCAGTAGAAATTCAGTCTTGGAGGGGTTGAGTTTATGGTAAGTACTGGACCTCAAGGACATCCAAAACTGGCTCAATGTGAGGCAGGCCTTGCACCGGTGGATGTTTTCGATGGAGGATGTCTTGAGATAGATATGCAAAGGATATCTTTAGGTATATCTGTGTGTCATTTGCATATTGGTAAATGCGGATGTTGTATGGAGAGAGAAGGGTTCCGAGCGGTTCCATGTAAAGACTGAAGATCATGGGGCACAGGTTGGATCCTTGCAGGACTCTTGGTGATCTGGAAGAATCCATTTGTACGAACTGTTGGCGGTTCACAAGGTAGGATTTGAACCAGCTGAGGGCGATTTTGCTGATCCTCATGCAGCGATGTAGATTGTCAAGGACTGTCTGATGGCCTACTTTGTCAAATGATGCTGCGAGGTCAAGGAGAACTAGTAGGCAAGGATGGCAATCATCAAGGATTTTAAGATCATTGTCGATCACTGTGAAGGTTGCAGTTTCTGTGCTGCATCTGAGTCTGAAGCCAGATTCATAGGACTGAAGGAGGCTATTGGCTTCGATGTGTTGGAGGAGGTCTGTGTCAACTGCTTTCTCAAGAATCGTACCTGTGTAGTGTGCTGTCAGTTGTGGCATTGGTGTCTGTGTGGACAGATCATGTTGATTTTATTGATGAAGAAAGAGTGGATGGTAGTGGAATTTCGATGGAGTGTGCTACGGGTGTGCCGGGCAGAGGGTTGATGCAATGCTTGATGGCTTTGAAGAGGGCTCTGTTTTCATTGTTGGCATTAGCTATGGTGTTTTGGTAGTAGTTGGCCGTGGCAGTGTTGATCAGTTAACCAGGGCGAGTTCGGATGTGCCTCAGGATTTTTGCCAATTCTTTTTCGTGTTTTCTGATGGTTCGCTTGTTGAGGTTGAGCATACCAGGATGCTGAAGGGTTAGGCTTGACGGCGCTCCATTTCACTGGGGGCACGGTGGTTGATGTTTGTGAGGGTGGTGTTGAGTTCTTGGAGAAGGGAATTTCAGTCCTGGTTCGTTAGAGGTACATCAGCACATGTGAGGTGGAGTTTGGTGAGGTCTTCTGTGTAAGTTCTACTGGGCTTCATTGCTTGGTTTCCAATGGCATTGCTTGAGAGGTGTGGTGAGACTAAACTCAAAGGGGATTGCCCGATGGACCGAGTCGTCGAGCGGAGTAAGAGAGCTGTGGTGAAGTGTGGACAGTGTGGTGATGATGAGGTCAAAGATATTACCTTTCCTCTCATGGTAGATATTTATTCTAGTGACAGAACAAACTCTGGGCATTAGTTTTGCAGCCAATTTCCCATAGAGAGAAAGGGCAGATTGTCTCACAGTATAATGGTCATTGCATAGAGCTATTCACTGGCCCGTGATCATGATTACCGAGAGAACATTGAGCTATCCCGTTTGTTCTAATTTGTTAATTCGTGTTTGCACTTCATCCATCGCCACGTTGTGTGTTTGCTTTTGTGTAGCATGCACCACAAATGGAATTGTTTTTTGGAGCTGAACAGCAGAACATACTGATTTAAGAGTTGCAAGATGACATGGTTGTGATGTTATATTGTTGCAATAATACATAGTGTTTCTAATGGATTCCTTCCTCCTACGGATTCCTCATCTATGATATCCCTATCCCAATGCAGCTGTTCTTCAGAAATGTTTCAGCCACCAGGGGGCGCAGTGCAGCTTCGCATCAGCTGCCCTATGCCTCTACATGCCCCGTGCCGGACATGACTTCGGGCTAATATCTCAGCACCGTGATCTCTGTTCCTTTTTCCACGCACTATGTTTGCTTATCAGGAACACGCTTGTCGAGCTTTGAGATGTATTCTCGGCTCCATACCTACTCCGTCTAAGGCCTCGGGCTTCAAACCGTGTGCAGATTGTGGCCAGCAGATATCGGTCTCTAAGCCGCACCAGATTTGTCTCTACTTCTTGGACGAGGACCACAACACCCAGGATTGCAGGTGGTGCCAGTCCATGCACCCTAAGGCTCTACGGGAAAGGGTGGCAAATATCTTCACGTTCGTCCACAAGGTGAAAGATGAGGCTCTGTGTCTCGTTCATGGTTGCACGCTGTGGGCCGCCTTGGGGCTTGCTGTGCAACAGCCCTCCACACCGTCATCTTGGGGTAGGGGTTTTCAGTCCTCTCCTGCCTATGTCCCAAGAGGCTGTGGTCGGTCTGCCCTGGGAAAAATCCAGGGCAGGTGTTTACGGAGAGGTAGAGGTGGTCAGAGCAGTGGCGCGGTCTCAGTCCCCACAGCACGGGGAAAATCTCAGTTGCAGGCTATGCTATCCAATACTGGCGGGGGAGACTTTCCCCATTAAGCCCATATGGTCAGGGGTATTGCCTTCTATTCCTAATGTGCCCTCTGGACGACAGCCTTCAGTCTACCACCTTGTCTCCTGACCTCCTCCTGCTGGAGGAGGTCTGTCAGCTTCTTTCAAAGAGCGCAATGGAGCTAGTATAGTGCTTGGATTGATGCAGTGGGTGGTACTCCCTATTTTCTGGTGCTGAAGGAGGATGGAGGCGTGCGCCCCATTCTGGATCTGTGGCTGCTGAACTTGTTCCTTCACACAGACAAGTTAAAGATGGTTACATTGGCTCAGACCATGAAAGCCCTTGATCTTCAGGACTGGTTGGTATCACTAGACCTGCAGGATACCTACTTGTACGTGGCAATTCATCAAAAGCACAGGAAGTACCTGAGGTTCGTGGCGGCCAACATCACTACTAGTTTAAAGTCCTGCCGTCCGGTCTTTCTTTGGCTCCCAGTGTTTTCACCGAGCTGCTAGCAGTGGTGGCGGCTCACCTCAATGGGGAAGGCATTTATGTATTTCCCTACCTGGATGACTGGCTCATCTGAGCTCGCTCCCCAGTGCTAGTGTTGGAGCATCTACTCGGAACATGCACACAATTGCACATCCTGGGCAGCCCCTCCAATTTATCAAAGCATTCTTGGACACTCTTCTGGGCAGGGCAATTCTGTCCAAGGATTGATCGGCGAACATCTTTCAGATGACCAATGTTCTCCAATCCCAGGGCCTAGGATTCTCTCTTCTGTGAAACGCAAGACTGTGCTGATCCTGACACACAACACAGTGGCCATGCACTACCTCAACAAACGAGGTGGTGTGGGTCCCTTGCCTGTGTGTAGATAAGCAATGCAACTGTGGTTCTGGGCTCTGAAGAACAGTGTCTCTCGTGGCTCATCTGGCCCTGAAGAGAGAATGTCACAGCGAGTGCCTTGAATAGATGGACTTCGGCCTTCCACGAGTGGTAGCTCTGACAAGAAGTTCTGGAGGAGATTGTGTCCCAAGGAATTTTCTCTCCGGGGAGCTCTGGGAGACGCACTGACAGTCAAGTGGACCTTCAACCTCCTTTATGTGTTCCCTCCGATCCCTGTTATTCCACTGGTTCTTAGGAGGTTGCACCTGTATGAATCCTAGTTGATCCTGATCGAACCAGACTGGGCCGGGAGAATGCGGTATCCAGAGTTGCTGGACATGGCCATCTGCCCTCCCTGGTGAGGAGAAACGACTTACTCTCCCAATTAGAGGAGCGAGCGGGTCCTGCTCTCCAATCTCAACCTTCATGCTTGGCTACTGAGAGGCTGAGGAACAAGGAGTGGGACTTGTTGGACAACATCCTCAATGTGCTCCTTTCAGCTAGTAGGCTGTGCGAAACCTGAAGGCGTTCTCACCAGTAGCCGCTGTGGGTCCGTTGTTCAGGTGGAAGGGAAGGGCCATCACTCTTGGATCCAAACCCTGGGGCGAACAAGCAAGGGGAGTAATCTGGGCAGGGGGTCCTTGGGGACAGCGGAGAGAGCACCCGAGGGCGAGATATGGTATCCCCCCTTTTCTGATACTCCCCACATCCCCTCAGCCTTCATGGAATATTGCCACACAGGTCCTATCCTTTCCCTCAAGAAAGGGATAGGGATAGGGAAAGGGAAAGAGAAAAATTTCACGGGTGACCAAACTCTTGCATAATCCCTGATACGAATCTTGTCTCTCTTTCTTGTAATCCCAGAGGATATGCTATGAGCGCACCTTTTTTCATCCGCTCATCCCTCTCTGATAAGGTCCCAAAACCAAGGGAGTAAGCATCAGCCCCCTGGTACTATCACCATCACCTGAATAGAGGAAGTCCGAACATACCACTCATTTTCCTTATGAGACCCCAAGATATTAATTCCTCAAAATAACATTCAAGTACTGAGATGAAGAAGAGGAAGCCAGAAGCCAACCTGCACTCTCAGTACACATGTCCCACTAACAAGGTCAGGCAAAGTCAGGCACTTAAAACTAACTCCCATCACCTGCAGCCTATCAACCTTTGCTGTGAGTATAAAATGGACACAATCAGACAACCCAGAGATAACTGGGAACGCAGAGCGCAAGGAGCAGCAGGAAGGGATGTTGTGTCCGAGAGTGTCCCTGAGAGAATGGAGTGGCGAGCCATCCGAGGTCTGCACAGGGAAGTCGGCAGTGGCCAGGGATCCAGACAGAAGTGCACGGAGCCACGTCTGCAGGCGGTCTCTGCGGTGAACACCCAGAACAGCTTGTTACCCTGGCTGGAAGTGCCAGCCCAGGGTTGTCAAAAGGGCACGTGAAGCAGCCCTACCTTTTACAAGGAAGAACAAAAATACCAGAGATCCAGGCACAAATTTTGTTGCCCTTTTCTTATCCTCACAGCGAGACTTCATTTCTGTTAGAGAATTTATGAGCTGAATAATTTGTGCAGTATTTTCAATGAAACTGAAGAAAAACAGCACATTGAGGTGGAGGATGAGATGCCAAGATCCTTGAGAGTGGCGTCTTTCCAAAAAGATACTGCCACACAATTAGAGGAAAGCACAGAGATTCCTCCTCTGAAGGTTTTCCAGAATTTTCTAAAATGGTAGAAGAACAAATCCAAGCTGCAGTTGCATGTACAAGTGATTTAGAGAGGGACCAGTTGAGGAAAATAGTTCTAGAATTCAAAGATGTATTTGCCGGAGATGCATATTATTGTGGGCATACCGATTTACATGTAGCCATGTTACGAGAAGGTTATAGTAGGGAACCTGTCTTTGTGCGACAATATAGGCTATCCTTGGCCTGTTTATTTGGCTTGCCCCAGAGAAAAGAATGAGACCGTGGAAGTCATTTTACCAGTGCAGCGATGACCAAGATGTGGCACAAATTAGGGGTGAAGAGGAAGTTACATGTTTAATATCGTCCATCCTCCAGTGGCAGAGTGGAAAGATGCAACAGATCAATTTTCGATATGGCATAAAGGTTTGTGGCGGGGGCTTTACAACGCCCTTTAGTGCTCATGGCCATTAGAGTGATTCAAAGTCTACAAATTTCAGCCCACACAAGATAGTCGGGCAGGGAAATGGTACTCCTCCCCCCCCCCCCACCAACATTTATTGTACAGGGCGAATGAGCAGGTCTTGGTAAATGCATCAAGGATTCATGAATATGTGGAAGAGTTAAGAAAGCATTTACAATGTGCATTTGCATTTTTGCGCAAGAGAAATCTGTCAAAGGTGGGCTAAAGACGTACGTAGTTTCAGGAAAGGAGATTGCGAGCCAAGGACGAGACGGCTCTCCTAAAAGACTGGGAGACAAGATTAATTTGGATGGTTTGCGGGAGCCCAATGCCCACGATAGAGGAGCAGGGACGAGGAAAGGAGTCGTCCCCGGGGCGAAGAAAGGAGGAGTCCCCAGGACGAAGAAAGGAGGAGTCCATAAGGCAGAGAAAGGCTGGCAAGAGGAGAAGACCAGATGACAAGACGGCAGTCAACGCTGCATGGAAGGAGGAAGAGGGCCAATACATTTGATTAATTATTTTAAAATGTTTTGCTTATGACATGCCTAGTTACATGGACACAGGCGATACCGGCATATGGACAAGGTCTTATCGAGCCAGGGCCAGCATCAGGCATTGTGATGGAGGATGCCCCCGGATTCATATTAGGGAATAGAAATCTATTGCATCAAAATGTGTATACTAGTGTAAATCCAGTTTGCATTTTAGAAATGTTTTAATTTTACAGAGGTTGAATCCACTCAACTGAAACAGTGGATTCAAATACGTTGCGGAGGAGCTCAGCAGTAGCAGCAGTAAGAAGAGCAGTAAAAGAGATATTAACTCAGCTGGAGAAGACTTTCATAAGTACATCAAGCATTAAAAAGAAAAGGGAACGTAGAATGGCAGGCTTTCTGATAGCAGTGATTGTGGTCACGATAATCGAGACTATTGTGGGGACAACTGTGTCAGCAGCAAACGTGGTGTCAGTGAACACATTGGATGACAAGATAAGGGAGTTAGGCCAAGATTTAAAGATGCTCCAACAAAGACTTGACAAGGTTAGAGTGGAATAGAAGGAATTGATTCAGTATGTGAATCAAACTACTGAATGATCAGTCAATGCTATTAAAGCATATTATGAATGTAATGGTTAAGCAGGGTGGAATATTGGAAAATATGATGAATGTTGTGAATCCAATGGAAATGTTAACCAAATTTCTGCGGGAAGTTCAAAACAGGGTATCTCAGTGGATATAGGGTCACAGTCCATTGTATTTTGTGCCATCTGTTATCATCCCGCAAATTATGGCGCAGATAACGTGAAGGGAGATGAAAAAAAATCCTTTGAGATGGGAAATGCGAGATGGGAAAGCAAAGGGAGATTGGGCTTCTCTTGAGCGTTCCATATATAACCCCCAAATTGATATATCAAACCAAAATGGTGCATAATGTAGGCTTCTGGCAGAATGATAAATAAAATAAATGGTGACTTCTGAAATGGGAGACCTCATTCCAAAATAAGATGCATGCATATAATTCAAGGAGAAAAATTACATATCCCTAGGGAAACCATTCATACTTGATAAACACATGCGCTATGTGGGTTGCAGGCAAATCAGAGCATTATAGAAGGATGTATGGTGTCAAGTAATCCGAAACCTGAAGAGTTGGGACATGCCAAATTAATTAAGCACAGGTGATTGGTCAGTACCTGTGCAGTGAATTACATACACATGCACACATCTGAGTCATGGGTCATTTTATGTCAGGCCAATGCAGTACAGTGTGTTCTTTCTCACAGTCCTGCAGCTAGGGGTCTTGCATGGGTTCACATGCTCATGAATATTCCCCTTTGTCAGGCCGGGAATCCTCAGTAAAAGTAAAGCAGTTTTGCTTTAAGCTAAAAACTGTCGCTTCTATATCCTGTCAGTGTCACCTTCGGTCATCCATCCCTAGCCAATGACACTTGTCCTCCTAAGATCCACCCCTGGTGGCAATCTTTGGATTTTTACCACAGGTTTCTTGTGTTGGGAGTCCTAGTGTTTCGCTCCTCAAATTCCGACAACTTCTGCTGTTTTTTTAATCTAATTTTGCACACTATACCAGTTCAGAGGAGGACCTGCCAGAGGCTTTTTACTCTGACCAGGAGGGTGGTCCAGATGAGCCTGACCCCATTGTGCCAATACCTCAGCAAGGGGCACCATCTCACCAGCCTTCTTGGCCGTTTAGCCCTTCAATTGTGGGCCCAGCTCCAACACCTGCACCGGCACCAAGGGATATGTCTTTGGACATTTTGACCACCTTGCACACACTGGTGGCTAAAGTCCAGCAGCGACTACCCACTGCT